>NW_028301147.1:1042500-1370000 GCF_049000335.1 Polistes dominula
CATTCAAAAGAAAATTCATATGAGCAATCATTCGTACACTGAACGATATGTTTCTTTTTTCTTCAAAAAAAAGAAAAAAAATAAACAAAAGAAGATAAATTTTTAATTTTGATTTTGATTTCCTTTCTTCCTTCGTGATCATCAATTTTAATAATTATTATTATTAATAATAATATTATTATCAAATGCACTTGTATATTTCGATCGTTGATAACCAACACTGAACGGTTGCCTTGTTAAACTAACATTAACTATTTGTATTAATTAATTAATAATTAAAATATCGTCCTATTGATTGGTTGTTGAACCATGCAACAATACGGTGTATGCATCCGTCAAATAAATCGAAATATTATTATTATTATTATTATTATTATTATTATTATTATTGTTTTATAATAAACAAATGTGTTTTATTATAAACTCCAAGGAACTCGAGACGAGAAATCGGATGACGATCGATACGAACCGAACGCGGTATCGGATCTGTCAATTTATACATCGAACAACGACGAATAAACCTAAACCGATCTCCGCGCACGCGACACACACGCTCGACTGCGCAACTGTGTTCCTTTTGCCTCGGTTATTATGATGACGACTATAACTAGTAGACGACGATGACTATGACGACCGATTAACTCAAACGCGTGCCAACTAAATGTACCAACAGATATCCTAATCATTATAATATTCTATTATAATCTAACCTCTTTTACAATACACATTTGTACTAAATTATTTAAACATTTTTTTCTTTTATATTTTATTATTCGAAATGAACAGTAATAATAATAATTATGATAATAATTACAGTACCATTTATCTGTTTTTTTTTTTTTTTAGGTTATTTTCTAAGTGAAATGTCTCTCGTGGAGAGACAGAGAGAGAGAGAGAGAGAGAGGAGTGTGAGGAATGGTTTTTGTTCTTTTTTTTTTAATTTTTTATTTATTAAAAAATAATAATTATGATAATAATTATTCAATTCTATTTTTCTTCAATAAACTCTGTCTTTTTTTTTTATTTATTTTTATTTTTTTTTTTTAAATAATCGTATTACTTCTGTAATCATATTTTTCACGACTTATGCCAATTGTTTTTCATCCGCGCGTCTTTTTATGTTTTATTCACAAGAGATAGGAAAGAAAAAGAAAAATAAAAAGAAAAAAAAAAGAAACAAGAATTCAATTAAATTATGTAGAATATAAAAATCGTAGAATGACTATTTGGAGAAGTATTAATAAAAAATGTGAACGCGTCATAGAAATGAAAATAATTTCGTAAACATTTGTAAATGGTCGTAAGCGAGGAACTATTAAAAAAAAAAAAAAAACAACAACAACATCGCGTCAAACGATAATAAGCAATGTATTATAATATTATCGTCTATCTATATCTTTAGCTATGTATTTAAAGTATATAAATAGATCTACTGTATATTAATTTTGTCTACAAATCGTGATATCAAAACTTTCGAGATTCCGAGTTAATAAAATGCGTTATTCATCGTAAATACACACACACACACACCACACACACATATATATATATATAAACATACACACGTCATTGGTAATAAAGTTTTAACATTTTTCACATGTATGAGAACTAACGGATAGAAAGAGAAAAAGAGATAGAATAAAAAAAAAAAAAAAAAAAAAATCAAGAACGTCCTTAAGCTTAAACGAAAGTATTAAACTTACTCGTTTCAAACGACTATGAAAAACCAGTAGTTGGAAAGGACAAACCGGTTATTCCACTTTTAATTATTACCTTAATTTCTTCGTAAATATATACATTGTTTTTTCAATCATTTATATATGTAAGGAATTTTTGTTTAGGTTGTGAGGTGCTAGCTGAACATACATTCAGTTTAATCCTACTAATAAGATTTATTTAAAACAGGTATTAGAAAAAGTACAATAATAGTTTCACAATCTTACGATTATAATTTAGATAAGCGACTGTGTTCTTACTACTGATAGCGACTTATAATACAACTGCGACTGTTACGACTGATGACTAACCGAATACTTCTGAACTTCCGAACTGACTGACAGACTGACTGACTGACTGACTGACTGACTGACTGACTGACTGACTGACTGACTGACTGACTGACTGACTAGCTGACTTACTGACTGACTGACTGACTGACTGACTAGCTGACTTACTGACTGACTTACTTACTTACTTACTGACTGACTGACTGACTGGCTGACTGACTAGCTGACTTACTTACTGACGGACTTACTTACTTACTTACTTACTTACTGACTGACTGACTGAATGACTGACTGACTTACTTACTTACTTACTGACTGACTGGCTGGCTGACTAACTGACTGACTGACTGATTGACTGACTGCTTAAATCTGTGTTTTCTTATATACATCTGCATTGTTATCGAATTTTCCAGACATCTGTCTCGAGAACCTTCTAGATTTTTACAGATTCTCACGCACAACTGAACAACTTACGAAGAACAGACTATTTCTTTATTTCAACCATTGGGTCCTTTTCCCTTTAGTCCTTTGTCGTCTACCAACTTATCAATGCTTACTCTTTGACATTTAAAACTCTCTTACATATATGATACAGGTACATTTTACTCGATATTATTAACCCTTTCACTACGAGCGTATTTTCCGCGGTGCTACTTCTACTGTACGGGCTGCTAATAATACGTGCAGCAGCATCAAAATTGCAATTTATTTTTAAGTAATTTTGTTCTTAATATTAACGATTTTTAATCAAAAGAAACAAAACTGTGTAAAATTACACGTCCCAAGTGGGATATTTGACGTGCTATAACTGCATATGTTCGTCGTATGTAAAATACGCGATATTCTATGGAGGGCCACTATAGTGGTCCATAGTAGCGAAAAAATTAAAACAATATTATTATTATTATTTTTATATTGTTTTTTTTTTGTGTGATTCGGTTTACCCCAGTGTTTTACTTCATTTCAATTCGCGGGTTTTTCTTCATATTTATTTTCT
The DNA here is from genome assembly GCF_049000335.1 of Polistes dominula. NCBI lineage: Eukaryota > Metazoa > Arthropoda > Insecta > Hymenoptera > Vespidae > Polistes > Polistes dominula. Next base: position 1,045,504 of record NW_028301147.1, read on the forward strand.
TCTTCTTCTTCTTCTTCTTCTTCTTTTTATTATTTTCATAATCGTCATATATATATGTGTGTGTGTATGTGTGTGTGTATGTTTATGTATGTGTTGTTTGGAAACGTTTCTTAGGATTTAGTTGATCCAACAGACAAGTAATGGCAACAGACAAGAATAACAAGAAGTAAATACGCATTGAATTCGATTAAAATAATGTCACTATCGTGAAAATATCTTCCATGATTTTTCTTTATTCCTAGTAATTGTATTGAATCGATTCTATAGAAAAATTCATATTCTTCTGTTTTTTTATTTTTATTTTTTTTTTTTATTATTAATTATTTGTTTTCATCTCTTCTCTTAAATCCAATCTCGATAACTCATTCCCATCAGTATTTCTTAATGTTAAATATGAAATTAGCTTATCTGTGTAATAACAGATATTAGACAAGGATCAACACTTGAATACAACAACTATTGCAACTTGCAATGCGTCATTTTTTTTTTTTCAACGAATTGTTGAATAATTCTGTTTAAAAAAAAAGAAAAAGAAAAAATATCAACGAACTAACTAATCTCGTTTGTGTTCATTTTACACCTTGTTCGACTGATACGAAAATGTACAAAGTTATTATTCTGTCATTTTTCACTAATATGCATATTTGTTATTAATATTTGAGTTATTAAAAATTATTTTAAAAATTAAAACAAAAAAAAACATAGATATGAAAAACTTGTCCTTTACGTTATCTATATATATATTACTTGAGTATTAGTTTGAAAGTAAAAACTACGATACATTAGAAACTATTGTTTGAAGATAATTTTTTCGGAAGATAAACGTTTGTTATTTATTTTCCTTTCGTTTTTTTTTCTTTTCACTTAATATAATTTGAACAATTATTTCAATAAATTATAATTATTACTCGTGGAAAAAATTCAAAATAAAAAACTTGGGAATTTCAAATGGATCTTTCTCTCTATCTCTCTCTCTCTCTCTTTCTCTCTTTCTCACTTTTTTTTTTAATAAAAGATTGTACCTTATCTAAACGAATGAATCAGCGAGTTTAATGACATTGCAAGCTCGTAAGAAAAAAAAAAAGAAAAAAAAGAAAAAAAAGGGAATGAACAACGAGAGAATATTAAATCTGATAAGAAATTTGATACACTTATTAACCATTTTTTTTTTTATGAACAAAAGGTAATAGAAATTATTTTAAACAAATAATATATATATATCTAATGTTTCGTTATTTTTCCTTTATTTTCTTGTTTGTTTGTTTTTGTTTTTTTTTTTTTTTCTATTAAAAATGAATAATATTAAATATGTGTGCTCGTCCTTCCATTTATATATTTGTGTGGTCTCATTTTTTGTCAGGTACATTTATTTTATCTTTTTTATTACTTAATAATTATATACAATTTTTAAAAACATAGCAGTTTAAGTTAAAGTAAATAACCCAAAAAAAAAAAATAAAATAAAATTAAATGTTTAAAGACATTAAAAGTGCGTCGGAGACATTAAGAAGATAGGTATAAAATTGTTATTTATTGGGTTATGTGTATACCTGTAATTAGCACTTTTTTACCATGACTCCTTTACAGCTCAAATAATTATCAGTTATTATATTTAATTTTAGTATTTGGTCATAATGACAATTATTATATATAACCTTATTCACATTCACGAATGGTTAGTCTTAATAATAATTTTTTAAATATATATGTAATAATAATAATTATAATAATAATAATAAAAATTAAAATAGAAAAATTATATTTATTGATAATAATTTTAATAGTTATTATAATAAAATTCATTTATTTGTTATTTGTTAATTGGAATACTTTATTATAATATATTATATGATATTATTAATTTTAAATTAATATCATAATATAATATATATATATATAATTATAATATAATAAAATAAAAATAAAATAATAAAATAAATATAATATATATTACATATATTAATTAATATAAAAAAGTTATATTTATTGATAATAATTTTAATAGTTATTATAATAAAATTAATTTATTTGTTATTTGTTAATTGGAATACTATATTATAATATATTATATTATATTATTTATTTTAAATTAATATATATAAATACATATATATTATATATTTTATTATATAATATTAAAATAATAATATTATATTTATTATATAATAATAAAATATAATATATATATATATATGTAGTAATAATATAATAAAATTAAAATAAAATAATAAAATAAATATAATATAATAAAATATATAATATATATATAATATAAATTATATATTTTTATATATGTTAATAAATATATTTATATTTAGATTAATTTAAAATTAAAATTACAATAAAATTAAATCAATACTAAATTAATAAAACAATAATAATATTAAAATATAAATAATAATTACATTATTATACTTATACATATATATATATATATATATATATATATATATAAAATATATTTATTTATGGATAAAAAAAAGAAAAAATACGAAGAAACAGATAAAGATCTGAATGTCTAATAATAGACTATCCACTTAATACCACTTCTTCTTCTTCTTATTATTCTGATTTCTCATGATCGTCATCATCATCATGATCGTCATCATCATCATCGTATTCTTCTTCTATATTTACATTTACAAATAAAACAAGGAGCGTTTAATGTAATATATATATAAAAAAAATAAAAAAAAACAATATTACGATTGTGTAATAAACAAACCGCGTCTTTTACTCGTGTCGTTTATTCTTAACCAAGGGAAAGGTAAACGCAAATACTTTGACGTCATTTGTGCATTTTACTTGGAATCAGGAAATCGATGTTTGTTAATATAATACGGTAAGAGTAGAAACTTGCTTACCCATTGGCTACTACCTGTAAGCCGCTATTATTTTTGCTATCGCCGTTTGACGCGGGTAATCCTGAGCGCACGCGCAAGTGCAAACGCACGCGTATATTAACGCGCGAGCGTTCTCATGTTCAACTATGTATAATAGGAATAAGAATGTTGATGATGATGATGATGATGATGATGATGATGATGATGATGATGATGATGATAATAATAGGTGAGAAGGAAAAGAAAAAAAAATAGAATTAATCGATAAAACTTTAAAAATACAAACATAAACCATCCACCCCCGCCTCCCAACCCAACCCAACCTCTTACTCCCCATCTCCCCCCATCTCCCCCCATCAACGTCAGCATGGGAAGATTCGGACTTGTGAAATAATTGTTTTCCATTTATTTTTATGACGCAGATTAATAAACATTTGCTATGTAGAAAGTGTTGTTAGAGACATTGTTAGGGTGTAAGGTAAGAAATGTGGGGGGGGGATGGAGGGACGGGGGAGGGGTGGAGTGGAGGGTAAGGGGTTAGTTGACGATTATATGTACCATCAACTCGTAAAAACTTATAATTAAGCATACGTCTTTGTATCAAGGTTTTATGACACGTGTCGTATTGGAATATGATGACCATGAGAGATCCTACGTAAATCTTTTAATTGAAAATTTCCGAATCTACGTCATAGAGAATATTCGAAGAGCAACGAGGTATTATGTTACAATCGCGTAAATTTATTTTCTTTATTAAATTCTTGTTAAAAATTATCTTCTTTATGTATATTTAAATATCGTTGATGTTGATGAAATAGGAAAAGAATTAGAAAGAAAACAAGGATTGTACTTTTTTTCATTCGTTTTTCTTCATTTTCTTTTATTATTATTTTATATATATATATATATATATATATATATATATATATATATATATATTATAATATATAATATGTATATGTATTTATAAACATGTGTAATATGAATATACATATTATAATATTTAATATGTATATTATTATATGATTATAATATTAATTAATATATATATAAATATTTAATATATTATATTATTTAATAATATTTATTAAATTTATTTTTTTTATTATTATTTACTGTTATTATATTATATTATTATATTTATATTTTATTATTATTTAATATTATTATATTATATTTATTATTATTATAATTATATATTTAACAAATTAATATATTATTATATATATATATATATATATATATATATATATATATATATATATATATATATATATGTATATATTTGTATATATTAAAAATTAATTTATGCATATAGTTTTGTATTTGAAGTTTTGGAATTGTAAAAATGAGTGTACATTATTTTATTTATTTTATTTTATTTTATTTTTTTTATATTGAATTGAGAGTATATATAACATATATATAGTTATATATGTATGTAGTATTGATACGCATAGGTTCGATGACGCGTGTGTGAAAGTGTTTGTGTCAGTACATGAAGGAGAATCATCTATCGCAGACGATCTGTCTCGTTAATGTCTCACGAACAGTCATCGTATTATTTCATCATCGTTTACTGTAAAAGAAGAAAAAGAAGAAGAAGAAGAAGAAGAAAGGAAATATATATTCGCTGATTTTTTCCTTCAACATTGAGAAATTTCATTTTAACCGTTCATCTTCGAATTTCGTAGAATATGAAAATTTTTTCCTAGTAAATGAAATTGAAGAAAAGAAGAAGAAGAAGAAGAAGAAAAAAAAATGGGAAAGGAAGGTGATAAGGAAAAGAAGAAGAAGAACAAATTAAACGATGATAAATTTATTATAATTATAAACAAAAAATATGTTTTAAACGTTATCACACATACATATATATATATATATATATATATATATATATATATATATATATATATATATATTTAGGCGTGTATGTGTATTTTAAACAACGTGTTGTCGTATTTATTGCAATATTTACAATATTACAATAAATACATCTGAAAAATATAAAAAAAAAAAACGTGTTTAACTTGAAACATAATAATTCATTAGCTATTACAAGATTACTAACAACTTTTTAACATTAACAAATACGATAAACAATACTGAAAACTAAAAACAAGGTATGTTTAAAAATATAATACAATAGAAAAAGAAAAGCGAAAATTATTTTAAATAACAGCATTAAATAACAGCAATGAGTGTGTATTTCTAGACAGAAAAATTATAGTGTGTATAATAATATAGAAGAAAAAAAAAAAAAAAAAAACAAAATACAAGACAAAAATAGTATCATGTCTCCTTACCCTTCCCATACTCTGTCAGCCAAAACGAGACGTCACAAATTTTATTCTTAGAACTCTCGATGATAATGTTAATTTTTTTTTTCTTCGTAATACCGAAAAAAAAAATAGAAGCACAGAAAAATAAATTTAAAAAAATAAAATTAAAAAAAAAAAAACAAACAATGGGAAAGAAATTATAAAAATATATATAAAATAAAATAAATAAAAATAAAAAAAAAAAGAATTTCTTACGAATTTATACGATTAATATTATATAATTAATTTTTGTTAAATTTTATTTTATTATAAATAGAAAAAAAAAGAGTTTCTTACAAATTTATACGATTAATATTATGTAATTAATATTTTTTTTCTTATTTTATTTTATTACCAAGAATATTAAATTATATCGTGGAACTTTGCGTGTTTATGTTATGGTTATTTATGGTACGTGAGTTTGTCGTCATATTAAATAAAAAAAAAAAAAAAAAAAAAATTCTGCATATTGATATTATGTTCTATCCGCGTAGATAAACTTCACCGAATTGCGAAATGGGTTTTCTGGAATCGAACGTAAGAGAATCGATTTCTTCTTTTGAACGATCTTTCTGATGTCCGATAACAGAGAGACAAGATAGAATATTATTATTCTTATTATTATTATTATTATTTATTCAGAAAAGTTCTCAACTTGATTTTTTAATATAACAAATGTTGTAGTAGCGTACAGGTTTGTTTCTTTTTTTTTTTTTTTTTTTTTTTATTCCACGTATAACATTTAAATTTCATATTCATAAAGCGAGTTTTTTTTTTTTTTTTTTTTTTTTAATTAAAACCGTATGTAAAATAAAATATACACACACACACACGTTATATTTCCACCTACTACTTATTAATTACTACTACTACTACTACTATTACGCGTTTACTTCGATTATATATTCACATACACACTCATACATAACTTGGTTGCTTTACACAGAATTGATCAACTACTTTTTTTTTTTTAATTATCTTCTTCTTCGTTTATATACTAACTTTATTTATAGTAGTTTTATTATGATCGTTGTCTTTTTGATTGTAATCGTAGTTAAAGTTAGTCGAATTACATCGAATCGACACAGGTAAAAATTGCTTACTTTTCTTACTATTTTCGAAGAAAGAAAAAAAAAAACGTAAGAGTGGGAGGAGTCTGTCTCAATCGTGGAATTGATCGATCGATTGACATTGATGTTTTTCTTTTTTCTTTTTTTTTTTTTTTTTTTTTTTTTTAATTGGAATCCAAATGAAATTCTTCGGAAGAGAATCTCGCGAAAGAAACATTGATAATAGACAAATGCAAACTTTATAATTATATAATCTCACTTATACTTAACTTCTTTTTTCGTGGTTTTTTTTTTCCTTTTTTTTTTTGTTTTCATTTCTTCACGTTACTCGCACTCTTCGTGTATTATTCCTTTTCTTCTTTTTTTTATTCTTTCCTATCGGTAAAACCGATAACAGTTGGTCTTCTACCAAGAAGAATAATCTTAGAATTGACATAAATTCGAAGAAAATTATACGAATGATAAATAATTTACTTATTACTTTACTTTTTTTTGTTTTTTTTTTGTTGCGATATATCCAACAAGAGAGGATTCGTAACTCGATTTGATTTTTATTCAATTTCACGCTATTTCGAGGTTATGTTGTAAAAATAATCAAATTTATTTTATCATCAAATTGATTTGAAATTGAATTGATTTTTCTTACGAACAAATTATATTATTATTAACAGTAATTTTTTTTTTTTAATTATTAAACGTATTATCGCAATTTTCAAACGTATGATTTTTATTTTTATTTTCTTCTTTTTTTTATTTCAACACAAAAATGTGGGATTTGATATTTTATAGGTTATAGAAAAGATTCTTTTTGAGATAAGACTCATAAGTTCTCGTTAGATTTATTTTATTTAACAAGATAACAACAATATTAATTATATGTGATTTTTTTTTCCTTTTTTTATTGTTTTCTTATCACCTGGTCCCCCCATCTTTTGTTCCACATCACTCGCCATGAGTGAAAATTTTTATTATCATCTCATTTTTATTTTCAAATCAATCTCTTTCCTTTTTTTTTCTATTTTCGTATTAATTAATAAATAATAATAATAATAATAATAATGGATTCATAAAATTGACGTTTTTTTTACAAAAGACTACTTTTCTTTTCTTACGTCAAATCAATCAATGTTTATAATCGATTATGTTAAATTAAATTCCACATATGTAAAACGAGCCACAAACAAAAAATGTAGAATAAAGTTCTGGTAATTATATGTAAATACCACATTCTGTAAAACAAATAATACAATTTTATTACGTATCTTTTATCTATTAGGTGGTACAAAAAGTCGTTTCGTTTTTTGCTGACACAATAATGGCATTAATTGATGCAAACCGACAAATAGTAACACATGAGATCGATGATATGTTAAATTTATCAAAGTCAACTATTTATGATCACTTGAAAGGTTGAAGGTTTAACCTCGAAGTAAAAATTATCTCTTCATTTGTACAAAAATAATACGAAACGACTTTTCGAATCATCTAATATAATGAAATTTTAAGGAACAAAAAAAAAATGAATGGTAACCTTATTAGTACGATTATCTACATATTTAACAAATATTTATGCATGCAAATGAAAAACTAAAAAAAAAAAAAAATAACTAGCAAAAAGATAAGAGAAAGATTGATAAATCGTCGATTAATAATTTATGCATTGTAACCATTTTTACAAATGATTAATATTCAAACTGGTCGTCATATTTTGCGATAATTATAAAAAAAAAATACTTCACGTTTTACATTTATCGAAATTACGAGTAATTAACTGACACCAGAAAAAGAAATAAACAGATGTGTGCAGATCACACACGATAGAAGTGAAACCTTCTTCAAAGAAAACCAAGCTTCGAGACGTGAATATATCGATACAATTGAATTGTAATACAGCGCCATCTATTGAAAGAATCTTACAGAACTTAGATGAATCTCTAAATAAAAATCTTTAAATTAATAATAAAAAATAATACAAAAAAACTAAGTTTCGAGAGAATGAGAGTATTCTCTTCTTATTTAGTATCACAGCCGTTTCATCGCGTTCCACCGCTCCGTTACATTTTTTCAAATCACACCCATTCTAAAGAATTTTTCACTTCGAAAAAATCGCGATTAAAATTGTGCTATATGCTAAGTTGGAAAAAAATCACTAAGTGAAATAAAAATCAATTTCATTAAGATAAGTTTGAGTAGTTTCGAAATTATTATTTGACAAACATATTGTGACACTGAATTTGATTAATTAAATCATTATTTTTGTTTCACCAATTTCACGTTCATCCAATTCACGATTTTCAAATCACCCTGATTCTAAAGAAGAAATTTTCACTTGAAAAAAACAAAAACAAATATAGACAAATCTTATAACGGAAATAATCAACTGGAAAAAAATCAATGAAAACGTTGACCGCAACGCGAATTCTTAGGGAAATTTCCGTCAGGTGCTACAGGTGTTACTTTGTATTGAAAAAATAGTTGAACGTGTCAGTCACCGGTGAAGGACGCGGCCTTAATGTAAAGTCAATGTCTGTCATCGATGACTGACGTGGCATTTAACTTGTTAAATTATGTTACATAATTATAATAATAACGATCACTCAGTTTGGAACGTACGATAACCTTTGAACTCTATTATTATGCTTTCACTTGATGACAAGGATAGTCATATTTTACGGAATTTATTATAATACGATTGGAAATTCCCAACGTAACTTCAATATCGTAGTTTCTTTCTCTCTTTCTTTCTCTCTCTCTCTCTCTCTCTCTCTCTCTTTTTTTATAACATCTTAATCGATATTGTTAAACTCGTTTCGATTTGTGAAAGAAAAAACTTCAGACTAGGATGTTAATTTAAATAAATGACAATATAATGAATGCTTAAGTCATCCAATGTCAAAATTGGATTTACCTTTTCTCTGACTAATCGTTACACTATTCCAGTGGTTGGCAATCTTTTCTTTTTCTCTCTAAAGTTACACATTTTTGCACGTGAGTAATCCCCAGTACCACACACATACACACACACACACACATCCATATCATACATACTCGAGTTACTTCGTTTTTCATTGATTACGTCACACGTTTTACATCTTTCTCTCTCTCTCTCTCTCTCTCTTTTTATCTCTTACTTTCTATTTTTATTCTTAATTTCTTTTAAATCTTTTTCCTACTTTTTTTTTATTTAATCATTTTTTTTATGTGTTAAAAAAGAAAAAGAAAAAAATAAAAAAACAAGTGTCGAATAGTAGGATAAATATGATCTCTCACGTGTATTTCATATCTTCTAATAATTTACTTTTCGATTTATATTTATTCGAATTAATTAATTAATTCGAATTATATTTATACTCGTCGTATAGAAATTAATTTAACATCATTCCTTAGATTTTTATATATATATATATATATTTTTTTTTTTATTTTTTTTAATGGTAAGAGAAATGGTAAACGTTTTATACGACCATGATCGTAAAGTTTTAAAATAACTTTTCAACAAGTTAAAAATAAATAACACGGCGCCTTTAAAAAAATACGCACAATTATATATACATATATATATATATATGTATGTAAGTATGTAAGTATGTATGTATATAGTTTGTTGTTCGTTGACGACGATTCCGTGGTCGGTTGTGCATTACTTGGGGATTTCCTACGTTGCAAACGTGACGTGCCTTGTTATCTCACTTTTGTCTCTACTCCCAACCCCCTCCTCCTTCTCCCCCCTCTCCCCCCTCTCCCCTCCCCCCACAGCATGTATCTTTCTATCTCTGTTTTTCTATTATCATCATCTTTATTTATTATGTTTATTTGTCGTACGTTATCCGAACGAAGTGCAAATGAGAAAATTGTAAGGAGTTACTTTGCAACTTGTCAATATTTGAAATTGACAAACGTTACTTTGTACATTTTATTGCAAAAATATGTGCAATGATATTTAGTAATATATATGTATATATTTATGTACGATTCGCGATTAATAAAATAATATTGCGATTATAAATTAAGATATGACTATTCTATCTTTCAAGTTGAATGAAATTGCACACAGTGTGTAAAATTTTATTTAAATAGGTTCAGTAGTTTAGGAGTCCATTGCGGACAAACAACGTGACACGTAATTTATGTATATATATATATATATATAAACGATCACATGTATACTTTAATTACATACAATTATCAGAGATTGTTCAACCCTAACGCGTGACATTATTTAATTGCAAATAATAATGATAAATATAGAAGAAGAAAAAGAAGAAGAAAAAGAAGCAAGGAATAGAAAAAACAAGGTATTGAAACTATTTGTCTAAAGATATGCGAAAAATTGTCGTTAAACATTAATTTGTGTTTATTACGACGTAGGTGTTTAATGTGTTCTCACGTTTCGAAAACTTTTGTAAAAGGGGGTACGAAATTCAAAACTATTTGATAATTATTCGGAATTCATTGAAACGATTCCTACTACTACTACTACTACTAATACTACTAATACTAATGTAACGGTAACGTGTGTACTTTAAATGTGGCAACAGCTATGCGACCTAGTTTTCAAAGAAAGAGAAAGAGAGAGAGAGAGAGAGAGAGAGAAAACCAGGCGACATTGCAATCGACCAAACACCCGGTGTGAACAAACTTGCACAGTGACCAAAAGCTCACGATCAAACCGTCACAGTTCGCCTAATCTTCTTGATAACATAGTTTTTTTTTTTTCTTTCTAAGTTACATCATCATCATCATCATCATCATCATCAACTAACTTTTCAAGATTCTGTTTCTTTTAGTTCGCTTAATTTGAATTTTTGTTTGTTTGTATCTTTTATTATTTTCTCCACCTTATAGAGAACTTCAACATTTGATTCAAAAATAGAAAGAGATTGATAGCAAAAGAAATTGTATCATGTGAAATTGTATGATTTTTTCTTTTTTTTTCTTTTTTTTATTTATTATTATTATTATTATTATCGTGCAGCAACATCGTTCACAACGACTCTTCAATCTTTCGTAAGTAAGTTAGTAAAATACTATATGAATATCTAATAATGATGATTATTTGAATGATTTTAAATAAGATGATTGATTAATTAGAAATAAACTTTATTCTCACCTTCTTAATCCACGTTGATTTTTTTCAATATTCATTTCTTCTTTCAAAAGATATTTCTTACTTCCTAGTATACTAGATCTGAAAGTAAAAAATAAAAACAAAAAAAAAATTCACGAAACGTAAGATAAGAAATATGATTATTAATTTTCGTTTGATCAAAAATTAATTTTGATGTGTCATTTATGATAATATTGGATAATTTTGTCATTGTCAATGTAATTGTAAAAAATTGACAAATTGTACGTCTTTTTGTTGACAGAGAGTGAGAGAGAGAGAGAGAGAGAGAGAGAAAGACAGAGATGTTTTGAGTATGTGAAAAATTGACAAATGTTTCAATTTACATTGACAAATTTGTGTTGTCTAATATAAAGTATAAGTTTATTAAAACTTACTTTAATGCGTTATCTTCAGATATTTCATAAATACTTTTACTTGCAAATACAACTCTATCCTCAGCAGCTACTGAATCTAATAATTGCACAGCTTTTTCATTTACAAAGTCCCATGAATGGTCAATGAAGTAGGACAGAAAAACACTGCTAATGTATATTTTCCTTTGTATTTTGGCCAATCTAGTAATCGAAAAATATTGACATTTATATTAATATAAATTATAATATATATGTATAAATATTATCGTGACAACAAAGGATACTTTCATCAAATTAATTATTAATTATCATTTATATATATATATATATATATATATAATAAATAATAATAATATAATAATATAATATATGATAATAATAAAAATGAATTAAATATAAAAATATATATATATATATAATAATTGATTATAATAATTATATTAATTAATAATACTAATAATTAATATAATTATATGAATTATAATAATATTAATATAATAATTATATTATAATAATTATATTAATAATTGATTATTAATTCGATGAAAGTGTCCTTTGTTTTCACGATCAAATTAAAATACGAGTTACTTTTTCTTCTTTTTTTTTTCTTTTTTTTTTTTATATTTCAATAATAATACCTAATTATTTTCTAAGAATATTGGTATTTAATTTTAATTATAGTTGTATTTCAAATTATTACTGGAACAAAATTGCAATAATAATTCGTCAAATTATATTCTAAATTAATAATTGTCTAATTCTCATTTAGTTTCGTATTTTTTCTTTTTTTTTTGTTTAATCAAAAAAAAAAAAAATTTTCCAAAAATTAATCTCAAACAATAAAAAGAACAAATCGTCGTTTAATCCTCTAAAAAAAAAAAAAAAAGAAAAATGTATTTTAACACTCACATCGGTTTATGTCCCATCAGTTTCAATATTTGATCTATCACCATGGCCGGTAATAATTGGAGGAATATAAAATAAATGTAATATAGATAGAAATTTGAAAATATGATCACAGTTGGATACCATAAAGGATTTGATAATGGATTGATCTGATTATATTCGAGTGATTTAGAGATTATATATTGTAGAGTGATTTTCTTCAATTTGTATGATGACTCATTGTAAACCATTGCTGTTGGATGTTGTTCTACCCTATGATTATGGTAAATTCATAAAACGCGTTAGAAATATATAATTATTATTATAAATACTATATATATATATATATATATTGAAAAATAATTTTTACTGTATTTACGTTTTTTGTCCTCGTGTATAAATGGCAAGTATAAATACTTTTACAGCCAAATCTACTGGAATATAATCCATTACTTTATCTGAATTAAAATATGCTCCATTTAATAATCCTTTGCCACCAGCTACCATTAAACCTACTGGACCATTAAAATTATCTATCCATCCAGGAATTGGATCATCTATCGTATTAATGACTAAAAATAAACAACAAATATTATACATAAATATATATATAGGGTGATTCACCAGTTTTTTGCCACTTAGATAATTATTTAAATTTTAATTAATGAGATTTCAAGAGAAATTTCTATTGTAATTTATTTCTATAAATATTCGCAATAATGGACAAACAAACAAAACAAAAATTTAAAAATTACTTACCTATCGATGGTCTACAAATAACGCAAGGTAATCGATCGGAATAATAATTGATCACATCTTCGGCTAATTTTTTGGTAAATATATAAGTGTTCGGCATGTTGCCTATCAATCTGTGTTATGTGCGTGTGTGTAAGAAAAGATAATATTATTATATCGTTTATTATATAATATATTAGATTAATTATATATATATATATATAATATTATTATATTATAATATATATAATATTATTATATTATATTATATATTATATAATAATATAAATAATATTATATAATATATATGTATATATATATAATTATTCTTGAAAGAAAATTAATGAACAGTAATAAATATTTTACTTTGATGTTAAAACTCTTAATAAATAATCGTCGACATTTTCTGCTATTTTAATAGCATCCATCCAATTGAAATCTGATGGTTTGTATGGAATTTCATGTACGACAGGTTTATCACAATGTGCATAGGTCGAACTTATGTGTAACAAAACCTGTAAAAAGAAAAGAAAAAAAAAATTGAAATTTAAAGATTGACAAATTGTTCTTCTCTTTTTTCTATTCTTTTTATATATATATATATATATTCGTTTAAATCAACACTCACTTCTAATTTTTTCATACTTTCACCCAAAAGACAAATTTCATGTATAGATCTAGTGTTAGTGAAAATTGCGTTTTGCAAATCATCGTCAAATCTGACATTAGCAGCATTGTGAATAATAATAGAAACATTATCGATGATAATTTGTCTATCGATAGGATTCATTCCTAAATTTTTTTTCGTTATGTCGCCAAATATTGGAACAATTTTTTTATATGCCGATGGATTCATTTCATTGAGTTTATCGAAGAGCTGAAAAAATGAAAAAGAAAAAGAAAAAGAGAAACTGTGAACTTGTCTCAACTCAATTTTACGAATGAAATTTTTTTGTTTTTTTTTTCAATAATACTCTTTCAACAAGACAACTTGATTGAACATAAATTAATTGAATTTATACACTCTCATGATAAAATATATAAATTTTTGTTAACCTTTGCTTACACCACACTTGATTCAAACAACCCCAGACCTCTTTTTTTGCAACTTGAGTCATTTATCTCAATCGTTAAACTTTGATAATATTTTTTAAACATATTTAAATTTAATTCAAAGCTATTATAATCTATCTAGTCTTGTTTAAGTAAGTATTAAAAGAAGTCTCAAAAAAAAAAAATGTTGAAGTAAATCTATGCAATAGTTAATTTTTGCTAACAATTTTTCTCGCCCGGGTCCTTTGGACCCGAGTGTGGTAAGCGTGTTATTCCAAAGAAGGGTAATAAGCAAAGGTTAATTGTTATTATTATTATTATTTAATTAAAATAATTGTGAAATTACCGGTAATGAAAAGATTTTCTTTAATCTTTCCTCAATATTTACTCCTTTTTTGTCTCTTATCAACAAATACAATTTATCAATCTCCGGACAGGAACGTAATAATTTTTCAATCAATACTTTTCCAATAAAACCAGTACCACCCGTTATAAATATACTTCTACCGGCAAAAAATTTGGCCACATTTCTAATCACGTAATTCTTATTATCGTTCATCTGAAATTAACACGATAAATAGATAGAGAAAATTAAATGATTATTTTTTTTTTATTATTACACTATGATCAATTTCACACACTTACACACCTTTTATATTCACGATCTTTCTTTCTTTTTATTATTTTTATTATTTTTTTATTTTAAATTAAATAGTAAAAGGGTTTCAATAAATTGTTAAATAAAAAAAACAAAAAAATGATTTTACTTTTAGAGTTAGTTTTTGATCGAAGAACAAATTGAAATATTCGTCATTCGAATGCGTACGAACCGAACTTACCTTTAACACTAAACTTAAAGTGATACGAATCGAATCGAATCGAATTTGTTTATCATTAATAAGACAGGAAATGATATGGTAAAAAAAAGAAAAAGACAATGGTCACTTTTTCCTGTTGCTCATTGTTGTTGCCCAATGGGTTTACACGTACATTGTGGATTTAAATTCTGGTTTTTTTTTTTTTTTTTTTTTTATTTTAATTTTATCAAAGCGATACATTTTCAATACAAATAAATTTATGTTAATAATGGGTAATCTAATTAATTCACGAATATTATTTTGTTAAATAATGATTAAATATTTATAAACTTTGAACGATAAATAAAGAAAGAAAGTAATATAAAAAAAAAAGTTTTTTTTTTTTTATTTAACCGGAAAATGTAAATCAAATATAAGACAGAACTAGTAGTTACCTTATTGAATATTTATATGTAATGTTTTATTAAAAAATTGTTAGGAATATTTAATTAATAAAAATTGTTGGGTATAATTTACACGTGGATGAAATTTGTTGGGAAATAGTAATATGAACGTTTATATTGTTTTATATTTATTACAAATATAAAATTATAATTATTTTTATATTTTAAATTATTATTAATAAATTATCATTTATATTGGTTTCATATTTATAATAAATTAAAATTTTAATTATATAATATTTTAAATTATTATTAATAAATAATCATTTATATTGGTTTCATATTTACAATAAATTAAAATTATAATTAAATAATATTATAAATATTATTTAAATTACAAATGTAATAATATAATTGTTTTAATATTGCAAATTAGCAATCGAATGACAATTCATTGTTTATCAATGATCGATTTATTAATAATATTCTTTATTTTTATCGATAATCGTTTATTATTATTATTTTGATTTAACTTCAAAGCTTAACGTTCAGTTTATTTTCATCGTTGGTTCGATCAATTTTTTTATTAATTTTGTATCCTAAGTTATCAAATGTTTTTCGGAAAACGGATGATCAATTTTGTACGATGATTAAGAAAATAAAAATATAAAGGTAAACAATTAATAATGATCAATGTAATTTCATATTTACGAAGTGACACTCGTATTATTAGGTCGAGTCATAAATAACTAGAATCTATTTTTCTTATTTACCTATTATAAGTCACCAAAACAAACGGATTTTCGATATCACTGTATAGATGAGAATTCAGTTTAGTCTTCTGTTAACTTTTTTTATGCAATCAATGTTACATTCAACCGTTTTTTCTTAACACGTTAACGCCTGCGCGTACCACCGGTGACCCGCGCTTGACTGTCCCATCGGGCGGCGCGTACCACCGGTGGTCCACCTTGGTTCAGGTTTGAACAAGCAAAAATCACGCGCCGCCAGATGAAGCGCATCTTAGATTCGAGTGCCGCCACTCGTTAAACCACTGAAATGGGATAGTAAAAAGTGCATATTCGACATGTAATGCTTTAGGAATTGAAACAAGGCAATTAGCACTAAAGTGGCAACTGAAAAAATATACAGCTTATACAGTGCAGGACTTGATAACTGATAGGGCAGTCAGAAATTGGTTTGTCAAATTCCGTTTCTGGAGATACGATCTTAAAAGATGAACCAAGTGCAGGGACGTATTTCCGACTTTGATGAACCTTTTAAAGGTAATATTGGAAACAAAATCCAATAGATACGTTGAACAATTGCAAAGAGTACAAACAAAAAACTCGATGAAAGGTGTCTTGCACTTATCAGTCGCAGAAATGCCATTCTTTGTCTCATGAAAAATGGAAATTATTTATTACTCGACCTAATATATTATTAAAAAAAAAGATTGAGATATTTAATTGGTTAACCTGTTAGATGGATAATGAAGAAGATGATTCAAAATTGAATTTATCTGATATCAGTGTTAACGATGAAGATGTTAGTACAACGGATATGGGATTTCACGTTTCATCGGAACAATTAAATATTGATTTGAAGGATACAAAGTTAGTTATATTAATTAAAACAAAAACAAACAAAAAAAGACAAATATTATCCAATCGTACAATTAATAATAATTATAATATAATAATAATAATATTATTATTAGGAACACGTAGTTTTCGTAGGAACTCGAAAGTTCCTACTAAGGAACAAAATTTCATTTATAATTTAAATATAAATAAAATTATTAATAAATTTAATATTTTCTTCTAATTGAAAATTTTTCAAAATAAAATATAAATTAAATAGAATTTATATAATATATAAATATAATAATAAATTGTTCAAATGGTATTTATTTTCCATTTGGAAACGTAAATTTGAAAAAAAAACCAAAATCTCCCCCCTGCCACCCACCCACCCAAACAAAAAATAAATAAAAAAGAAGAAAAGAAAAATGACGTACACACTTTTATTGGATATCATTTGAAAAATAGCATCGGTTTGGGTCTGCAAATGTCATTAAAATAAATCAAAAGGACACGTAGGGGTTTGGGTGGGGTGAGAAGGGGATGGAATATTCGTTATACATTTAAAAGCATAGCCACCAAGTGAAGTTTGTCGAACACTCAATGTGGTATGATATTTAATGGATGTTGTTGGTTGATGATGGTTCGACATTTCAACGAACTCTGCCCACGTAAATACGCGACTTTGATTGAGTAGCTGGACGAACCAAGAAAACAAAAAAAAAATTAAAAAAAAAATAAAATAAATAAAAATAAAAAACAAAAGTTCCGAAAAATGTATAGGCGTTTTGTTTGAACGTTCAAATAATTCCGAGAGAAAATCAAATAAGTTCGATGAGTCTTTTTTTTATGAATGTATGTGTACACACACATATATATATATATATATATATATATATATATTTGAATGAGTGTATTCATAGGTGACGTGTAACTTTGAATTGAATATTTTAAAAAGATTCCAGACGAATAATTATTGTTCGTAGAATTATTGACAAAAATTCATTTTAAATTTCATTTCGTACAATTCGAAAATAATGTGACTCACAATCAGTCCGATACACACGTCTTTAAATCAACGAATTACCTTATATCGCCATCTGTTAGAATCTTATCGAACTAACATAGATAATCATGACTCTAATTAATTAATAAACAAATAATTGGCAATAAAATAATATTGCGATTATAAATTGAGATATTAACTATTCTATCTTTCAAGTTGGATAAAACTGCACATAGTGTGTACAATTTTATTTAAATAGGTTCAGTAGTTTAAGAGTCCATTGCAAACAAACAACGCGTAACACGTAATTTATATATATTAAGAAGATATATTAGGTTATTCGGAAAGTAATTACGTGTTTTCTTGACACAATTTTTGAAATTAGTTAATGCAAATTGGCAAATAAAACAAGTAGTTTAGGAGTCCATTGCGGACAAACAACGCGTAACACGTAATTTATATATATTAAGAAGATATATTAGGTTGTTCGGAATGTAATTACATGTTTTCTTGACACAATTTTGAAATTATTTAATGCAAATTAGATTAGTTAATGCTAATTGATTAGTTAATTGCAAATTTGATATATCAATTCTTAAATTCGATTTAAAGAATTAAATTCATCAAACGATATATATATATATATTTTTTTTTTTCAAACAAAATTTCCATACACGTTTTTCGAAGAATAGAAGAAGATGCTACTCTATCTTATTATCATTTTAATTATACTTAATAAATTTTAAATATGTATTCTTTGAATATCGATCAATGTTTCTCATCCTTTTTTTTTATTATTGCTATTATTATTTCTCAGAGACGTCGTAAGAGTTAAAAGTGATACAACAAGAAGTAAAAGTAAAACTGGTTTGAACGATACCAAAGATGATTTCTACTTATACGTGCCTATTTACGACGAATACCAAGAGGAAACTAGTGTTGCTTTCAAATGGGAACCTCCAAAGCCAAAGATAATTCCTCGTGCATCTCATTTAGTAAATATTCACATTTTTTTTATATTATAAACAAAATATCGTAGTTTCCTTTATTATTATTATTATTATTACTTTTTTTTTTAATTAAATGAACAGATAAAATTCGTTGTTTCGTCATTTTGAAAATTTACAATTTAAATTTGGTCTTAATTTTTATATTTTTTTAAATTTTATTTTTACGTTGATACTTTGTACAAATATTTAATCAAATTATTATTTAAATTATTAGCGAGTATGTGGAAGTAAAAAAAAAAATTGTAATGGATGCTTCAACAAATTCGTTTAAATTTTTTAATTTATTTTTATACATATATATATATATTTTTTTTTTTTTTTTTTTTTAATAATAACAACTTGGATTAAATTAAAATTTAATGAATAATATTTAATTATATTTTTATTAAATTAAATTAAATTCAAATTTCGTTGAATTGAAATATCAAATTTGTAAGTTTTGTTTTTTGTTTGTTTTAATTTATTTTAATATTAATTTTTTTTGTATTTTTCATTCGTGTAAAACCTTTATCAGTAGCATTAACCCATTGGTACGAAGTAAAATGACTATATTTAGCATAGCAGGATATTGATGTTAGGTTCTTGCACGTGAGAATCGATAATTCGACGGAAATTAACTGCAATTTAGGATGGTTTGGTGCATTCTCGTTCTAACAAACCACCTCTATTGCAATTTCTCTTTCTCATCGTTATCACCTTGATAACATCGCTGTTATTAACTCTCGAATTTATTAAACTAATGGATAAATTTTAATCGATACTCACTAACACACAATGATAACAAAAAAAAAAATAATTCAATTGTTTTATGTATATATACGTGTGTTTTTGATTTTTTTTTTCAGTTAAAAGAATGGGTTCGCAATCAGGTAAAAATATTAATATTATTTTATTCTTTTTTTTTATTATATCAATCGTTAAACAAAATATTTTCAATAAATTTCATTTTAAATGTGAAACAAAATTTCTCGAACAATTGTACAAAAAAAAAAGAGAAAAAAATTAAAAAAAAAAAAAACCAAACAGGTACATCGGATTATCGGGGGGAACAAAAAAGTTTGTACGAAACGAGCAACCGACGACGATATATATATATATATATATATATATATATATATATATATATAATAAATAATAAATAAAAATAAAATTGTTTAATTATCGTTAACGAATCGCTTTATTAGTTGGCCAATTTGTATGGGCAAGACAAAAAAATGACGAAAAAAGCACAAAGAGCATTGGAAAGGGAACAAGCTGCTGCAGCTGCCGAGGAGGCTGAAAAAATACGGTAATTCTTTCTTCCCAATTATTATTTTTTCTCACCTCTTAAAAAAAAAAAAAAAGAAAAAAGAGAACAAACAAACCAAAAAAAAAAAGAAAAAAGGTCTCGGTCAGATATCATCAAAGGATACAAAAAAACAACTTGCAGTTTAAATGGTTTGATCACAGAAATTGCACGAACAAAAATCAACAACAACAACAACAACAAAAATAAATAAAACAAAATACAAAATACTTTCTGATAATGGTATGAAGTGGGGGTTTGGGGAAGAGGGGTGAGTTTTTGAGGAAGGGTAAATGTGTGAGTGTGTGTGTAAAGTTTCATGAATTAGTGGTCGTTTCACATACACCGTGTCGAGTGGTAGCATAAAATTTGCGCAATATGAGTTTGGCAGAATTCCATCCCTTATCTATGCAACTTCGCTTTCGACCCACTTTCCCTTTAAAGCTACTTCGGCAAGTTACCCTTCCTTTACCAACCATTCTTTCTTCCCTTCTTTCTCCCTCCTCTCTCTCTCTCTCTTTCTCTCTCTTTCTCTCTAACGTACACCCTTTAAATCTCGATTAGTTTCACAGTCTAGTTTCGTACCTTACAACGATCGTATGAAATGTTTATTTTCACACAATTTCTTTTAAATATTGTTCGTATTATAAATACAATTTGTTTATAACAATAACAAACAAAAAAAAAAATAGAAATATGTTGGGAGATTCGTTAAAGTCGATTGTTTTTTTCGATAGTTATTTACGAGTTTCTAAACCAAGATTTAAAAATGAAGAAGAAAGGTAAATGAAACACTCACACACACATACACACACACCTTATATTAATTTGTATGATTTTTGTTGTTGTTGTTATTGTTGTTACTAAATTTGTTGTATAAAAAAAATAAAAAATAAAAATTCATTTTTACATATTTATTTGAAATAAATTAAATTAAATTTTTTTTAGCTATTTAGCTAATTTAATATAATAATTATTAATATTACTTTTATATATATTATTGTTATATTAATTTTTATATTATTGTTATTATACTATGAATATTATATATATATATATTATAATTGATATTAAAAAATTATTATTAATATTTTTGTTTGTTTTTGGTTTCAGATTACAATTGATAAAGGATATTCAAGAAGAAATTCGTTTGGAGAGGTACAATACGGAACGAGAAGTACTATTGGAGAATAGCCAAACGATTATGCGAAAAATTCAATTGGAAAAGACGTTGTTCGTTATAAATGAAAATAAAAAAGCGTTTATGGATCACGTTCTTGCTACTGAGGAAGAGGAAAACGTGAGTCTTCCATTGCGAGCATTAAAATTACGAGAACAAGAATGAGAAATAGATAAATTAGATGCTTTTTCTTATTCTTTTTTTTTTTTGCAGCTTTTTTTTTATACACACACACAACATTTGCATAATAAGTATTAGATATTAAAGTATAAACATAACGATGATATAATCTATAATTATATTACAGTGGATTATGTATTTGACGTGTGACGATTTACCCGACGCCGCTCAATTATCCGATATGAATACATTCATGTTTCTTTGGTCATTGGAAGAAGAGAGAAATATCAATATGGATATTGTTATTAAAAAATGCAAAGTTGTTCTATATGTAAATATATATTTTTTTGTATCTTTTATTTCATCTCAATTATTTATTACTCAATGATCGTTGTGACAACTTTAACCAGTTAACTGTGGCGATCTGCTCGTTTAAAAGCGTGCACCGTTTTGTGTCGACAGAATCCAAGCTATGACGAGTATACACGTCAATCACAGTTTAACCCGGTTAAATGTTGATAAGTTAAGATATTTGAAAAAAAAAAAATTGTTAATTGTTAATTATTTATTGATTGATTTATCTTGTTTCACAGTTATTGTCGAAACTTTACGAAATAATTAATTTTTCATTAACGAGAGCAACCAGTTACATCGAGGAATGTAAAATGGTAATATACGAGAAAGATCATTTATCTGAATAATGACATTGTTAGTTAATTTAATTATGATTAATTATTAAAATAGGTAAGACAAGATTTTCGAGACAAGTTGCAAAATTGTTTAGATCAAGCTTGTTACCGTCTTTTACGTCAGATCGAAAGAGATATGTTGAGACTTGATCTAAGGAATGCTATTTACGTCAAAGAATCTACTTACCTTGTTTGTTGCATCTGGGCACTAATTAAACTACCAATTAGTATTAAAAATATTCCTGAAAAGGACAGGTATACAAATTAGTCTTTATAAAAAAATTATTAATTTTATTTTAAATAATTAAAATATTTTCGTTACATTTGACATATAAGTACGTCATGTGCATTTGCTTGGATAAAAATGCAAATGACGTGTATCGATACGTCATTATAATTGCAAACGAGATTTAACCAGTTAAACCATTCTGGTTTATTTGCAAATAATTCTCAAATAAATGTGTGTAATCAAAAGGTTAATAATTTAATAATTATTAATTTAATTTTGTTTTGTTTATTGTTATGTTTGATTTTGCATGACAGAAAACCTATCGAGGTACATTTCAAGGAAATCGAATTAACGATAAAGATGCCTTTAGACATCGATTGCTATTGCATGGCTATTCGTGGATTGTGGCTAGATTACGATCACTATTCCGACATTGGGACCTCTTACGTCATGCCGGAAATACCAGAGAAATATCAAATGAACATGGGTGAGGAAACTTCGAATTTTTATTAGGTTGCATATATCTTATATACATATATATATATATACATTTCTTCTTTTTTTTTTTTTTCTTATTCGATAGAAGGTAAATGAAACACGTTTATACGCCATTACGTGTACCATTTTTGGTATCAACACGTAGTTGATGATGATTTTTCTCGTTAATTGATTAAATAATCAACGTAAGGAACATTGTTGCATCGTTGAATTTTGGTTTCTTTTTTAATTTGCAGATTTATTAACATTTTGTACGAACGAATACGAAACGAAACGTAAGATACGCGAGGAACAATTGGAAGGACGTAGATTAAGGTTGGAAGAAAAAAAAGCTATGCTACGAAAAATGGAGAATCCGGTACCAGCAATGACGATAAAGTCAGATAGAAGAGGAAGAAAAGGCGGTGGCCAATATGGTGGTCGTACGAAGAGACCGGAATCGGAACAGGAAACGGAACCACTACCGTACTTACCGACACCAAATGAGATCATTTTATTAAAAGAAGGTAATATTTATCATTTTTTATGGTTAGTTTTATTTATAATTTCAAATAATGAGTAATGTAATATATTTAATGTTATAATTTGATGTACAACATTGTCTCATCATTCATCATAATTTTGTTCATAGAGGAAATACGAAAGGAAGTTAGAAAACAATTGTTTACAAGATGCGAAAAAACGGAAATTAATTTACGAAAGTATAGAATATTGGGTGGAATTTATCACATAGATCTCGTTTATCAACCACCACAACCCAAAGACTTGAGAAGAAACATTTTTCTCACCACTCGTAATTTTTCTAACCTCTCTTTTCAAAATATATATCTGTTTTTTTTTTTTCTAAATTTGATTTAATTGAAAGAATAATTTGAATATTATTTTCAGTACAAATACCTAAAGAATTGAAACACGTGCCATTTTATAAACCATACAAGGCACCACCACCTGCACCAGGTACGGAAAGAACACCGGAAGTCATCGAGAATGAAATGAAAGCTTTGGAAACTGCAATGGAAGCTCTTGCATTGGTTACATTGAAGTATTTTTTTTTATTATTTAACAAACAATCCTTTACTTTCTTTTTTCTTTTAAACAAAATATATATCTCAGGTTACCAGATACTGTATTATGGTTTGAACCACCATTGGTTGCACACTGGATTCCCGAAAAGAAAATTTGGTCGACACAAGACATTCACGATATCAAATTTAACGAGGAAAAACATCATATAACATTTCGTACCGGTAGATTAGGTATTCATGGATTAGCTGCTAACAAATTGATCAATTTACCATTTCAAAGTTGGGAACTTAAACCGGAAATGGGTAGAAATAGTCGCGGTGGGGTTGTACTGAATTTAACTGCTGCTACCGTACAAGCGGAATTTGTTGTCAGGGTTTGTTTGTAAACCTTGTAAAACACAAATAATCAAATGAACCCGATTGCAGTTTACATTGAAATATTTTCTTTTAGGAAGATACGGTTTGTTTGAATTCATTAGTAGGTGGAACATCCGCAGCATTACAAAATATCGTCGGTGAATATATGAAGTTATATTTTTTAATAGACGTAAGTATTAACCTTCGATGAAATATTCCTCGTTTTAAAATGGTTTAAGGAAAGATTTAGTTGTTTTATTGTCGTCTACGACGAAATGCGTCAGAAAATGCGGGAAGGTGGATGCGATTTATTTCCGGAACGAGACACGGCAAGTTACGTCAAAGGACTTTCTATGAAACATCCGGTAACCGAGAAACATTTGCAACAATGTATTGGTCTACTTTGTACGGCTTATACCTTCTCATGGTCTAGGTGGAATGTAACTAGAACTTCTCGTGAAATTGTTTTACAATTTAAAGAATTACACGGATGCTTTGCCAAACAGGTAAACAATGTAGAAAATAATCAAAAAATAATCACCAAGTTAGCGATTGGATATTTCTAATCACGTTTGTTTTATTTTCATAGAAAATATGAAATCTTGATAAATCTCTGGCTGTTAATTTTAATAAACAATTTCTTAGATAATTCGTGTAATCTGATACTATCATGAATGCACAATGAGAATCAACATTGTTCTTACGTCATTGTGTGTTGCTGCAATTAAGATTCATTTGACTTAATTAAACATAAAACAAAACAAAAAAAAAGGAATAAAAAATATAATAATCTTAGAGTATATACTTTAAATTTGTATAAAATTGCAATTACACGAGTTTCTGATCGATCTCAAAGAAAAAAAAAGAAGAAAAAAAAGAAATAGAAAAAGATGAAATCATTGCATCATGTTATATATGCGTGTTGTTAATCTATGATTGTATCTCGTATATTTGTTTGTTTGATTTGTAAAAATATAATTTTTTAAATGAAATAAAATAAAATAAATATAAATATTATAATATATTTTTGCAGAGAACGAATTTGACACTTTTAGTGACGCCATCAGAAACAATGAT
The DNA here is from genome assembly GCF_049000335.1 of Polistes dominula. Classification (NCBI taxonomy): domain Eukaryota; kingdom Metazoa; phylum Arthropoda; class Insecta; order Hymenoptera; family Vespidae; genus Polistes; species Polistes dominula. Next base: position 1,071,152 of record NW_028301147.1, read on the forward strand.
TGTTCAGTGTACCGAGGTCAGTTCAGAATTTTCCAATTTACCAGCAGATGGTGATAATACGAAGGTGCGACGATTAATACGATATTCCTTCTTATTGTCTGATTATAAATATTGATAATTCTTCTTATTTCTGTTTTATTTTTTTTTCTGTGGGTGTGTGTGTGTGTGTTATTTTTTGTTGTTGTTCACTTTTTTCTCCTTTTTCTTCTTCTTCTAGTTTTACGCTGATTTGTATCATTTAGCATTGCATAACGCTGGTATAAAAAGTCGTCTTCTAATAAAAGATATCTCGTTCAAGCTTGCACTGACTGTCGCAAGATTACTGGAAAGTACAAATGTGATTAGTATGTCTTCTTGAAAATAGTTTTTTTTTTTTTTTTGGTCTTCTTATTCAACCCATCAACGACATAGATTTTTTAATAATATTGTTATCGTTCAAATGAATTATGAACGAATATACAAAATAATATAAATATATACATTAAATGTAAATAAAATAAACAACAAATTTATAATTTTAATTACTCGTTGTTTATCATGCAAATATTTATTTAAATTTCGAATTATTATTTTTTTTTTTAATAGGAAGTATTGGAATCTCTGAGAGGGGCAGTGGCGTAGCAATTCAACCTATCTACTTTAATTTTGAATTTAGTCACCAGATAACGTATTCAAGTGCTAGATATCCCACGTGGCGTAGCAATTCGACTTATATACTCTAATTTTGAATTTAGTCACCAGATAGCGTATTCAAGTGCTAGAGATCCCAATATATATATATATATGTTATCCGCTTTTTTAACTCATTCATTATAATTCCTAGAATAATACTACTACTTGAGTCATTTATTAGGGTATCTCTGATCATATTAGTGAATCGTTAATAAAGAAAGATTTAATAAAAACACAATTATCATAAATTATAGGAACGTATGAATTTTATAAGGAAAAAAATGAAGGAAATAAGTGTTCCAAGTTTTGATTCATTTCTTTTGTTTTTCGTCTTAAGCAAATGCTAATTAGGAAAGAAATTTTGTAGGGCACGTGGAGAATTTTTAGGTTAATTTTATTTCACATAATTTTCTGTTTTATTTCTTTTTTTTTTGTTTTTTTTTTGTTTTTCTTTTTATTTAAATACATAACATCGTATCGATCTTGCGAATTAATTTTACATGTTCACTGGGTGTACGTTCTAAAACGAGAAATGATCAATTTATTATTAATATTATTATTTATTGTTATCTCTCGTTCGCCGATAATTACTAGAAAAATATTATTTAAACGACAACACGATTTGATCGATGAATTTTGTTTTTGTTTTTTTTTTTCCTTTTTTATGCATTAACAATTAACGAAAATAAGAAGAAGAAGAAGAAGAAGAAGAAGAAGAGGAAGAGGAAGAAGAAAGAAAGAAAATAAAACAAAAATTAATTTAAAAAAAATTTGATAAAATCTCGAGCACCTGTTTTGTTTATTAGATCAAAACTCGTTTGAGAAAAAGAATTATTTTCAACACCACTTTTGATGATTTTTTTTTTTTTTTTTTTTATTCATTTTATTGCATTTGTTAGTTGATTTTCCTTTTATGATTAGTTCGATTTTTGACCACAAAAGACACACACACGCAACTCTTCGTATTATTATTATTATTATTTTTCTTTTTTCTTTTTCTTTCTTATTACATCCAACTATGTTTTAATTCGAGTATCTTACTTCATTCTTTTATTAAATGCATTACGTGTGTTATTTATCACTGATGAAAAAGGAAAAAGATTAAAGAAAAAAAAGAAAGGGGGATAAAATAATAATAATAATGATAAAAAAACTTAAAGGTAAGAAACGTCAAGAAAGAGAGAGAGAGAGAGAGACAGACAGACAGACAGAAAGAAAGAAAGAGAGAGAGAGAGAAAGATTATCGATGATTTTCCGTAAAGATTTGTTTCCTTTTTTTTTTTTTTTTTCGCGGTTAGGAAGAAAATTAACACGATGATCATCGTCTCATTCATCAGACGAATGAATCATTCAACGAAATTCATTTACGTTGATTATATCTTTCTTCTAATTGTATTTTGTCTGTCTGTCTGTCTTTCTATCTGTCTCTGCTAATTTGTATGTGTGTGTGTGTGTGTGTGTGTGTGTATGCCTGTTTTTTTTCCTCTTTTCTTTTTCCCGTACAAGATTATGATTTTCACTATAATTTCAAATAATTTCCATTGACTGACTCAACCCATCCACCCACTAATCTTCGATTCATACAAAACTACGTTTAGATTGTTCGTGTCAGATAAATCTGATATTTCATCAGAATTTGATACAAAACCACGTTGAAGTTTAGTTTACTTAGTCTCATTCATTCTCTCTCGATCTTTCTTCTCGTGTAATTTATTATTATTAAAAAACAAAAAAAAAAGATTATATAATTAGAAACAATTGTCATTTAAATTTTGGTAACAAAATTTAATGAAAAAATTGTGGTATGATAAAAAAAAAAAAATATTGAAGGTTTCAAATGAACATTGAAAAACTAAATAAAAAATATTCACGTTTTAATGTTTAAATGTAAAATATATTATACCGTCATCTGTTAGAATCTTATCGAACTAACAGAGATAATCATGACTCTTTATTAATAAACAAATAATATTGAGATTATAAATTGAGATATAAACTATTTTATCTATCAAGTTGGATGAAATTGCACACAGTGTGTAAAATTTGATTAAAATCCGTTCAGTAGTTTAGGAGTCCATTGCGGACAAACAACGTGACACGTAATTTATATATAAAAAAGAAAAGATCAAAATGAAAGGTTTAATTAAATTTAATTAAATGGTAAGTGTTTTAATTAAATTAAATTACAGATTAATTAAAAAAGGAAAATGAGAAAATAATAATAAAAAGATATAAATAAATTGGAGAACACCAGAAGAAGAAGAAGAAGAAGAAGAAAAAAAACAAACTTTACTCGAACAAACCATATATTTTCTATGGTAAATCCTTTTTTTTTTCATTTTTCAACTTATCCTGTATTTTTGTGTTGTTTCTTTTGTTTTGTTTTTTTTTTTTTTCCTTTTAAATCTTACAACACTTTTGTCGATCGATCAATTACCTGACGCAACTCTGACACAACGATACATCTTACTTATGTGTTAGTGGGGGAACTTACACGTCATTCGCTTAATTAGTTTACAATTTTTTTTTTTTTTCTTTAATTCATACAGAAAGATCATACCTTACACGTAACGTATTCGGAATTAGGATATCTCATTTGTTGTTGTTATTTTTTATTATAAATATTAATCTAACGGTATCATTCTCTTAACATCTTTCATTCTTTCCCATTTTTATTTTTTTTTTTTTTTTTTTTTTTTAATTTCATTCTTGACATCGTTTTATTTTATTTTTTATTTTTTATTTTACACCTCTATCTATTTCTTTCTTTCTTTCTTTCTTTCTAACTTTATTCTCACCGACTTCACGTTTGTTTGTTTGTTTTTTTTTATTCTAATCCATTGCGCAGCAAAAATATTTTATTATAATATTTTGTGTGGAACAATTTTCTCTATATATATATATATATGTTAATGCAGGTAAATATGTGTTTGTTAGGATGATGATCGAGCCCTCGTTATTTTTTTTTTATTACTTTTCTTTCCTCTGCTGTTTTGACCAAAAAAAAACAAAAAAACATTCGATGGCTCGATGACTTTCATGAGATAAGACGCTTGGGCTAATTTTTTTTTTCTTTTTCGTTTTTGTTTTCGTTTTCATTTTCGTTTTCGTTTTTTTTTTTTTTCAATACAAAAGAAAAAACAATTACAGCCAAAAATAGGCGAAAAATATATATCTACTATTTATACAAGTATACATATGTGTAACTTGATCTAATACATTTGTATACAGCAAGTATCAGATTTCTATTTTGTATAAATTAATTTTTTATATCATTGTAAATCATGTACTCATTTTTATTATTAACAATAATTTCATATTACTTGATCGTCTATAGAAAAGAAAAAAAATCGTAACTAAAATTGTTGCTCATAATTTATCATCAAAATACAAACTTTTCAAAACTAATATTACATTTATTAACAAATAAGTTCTAATTGGAAGAAAAATGTATTCTTATTTTTTTTTTTTTTTTTTTTTTTACTAGCTGTACACAAATGTAAAACCAAGTATTTAGATTATTTTTTTTTTCACACACAGACATAGGGAATGATTCTCAATTGAATTAAATAATTATTATTATAATTATACTATTCGCAAAGATCAATATTAAAAAAAAAAACCTTCGAGTAATATAATGTTATCTTTTATATATATATATACAGTAACGCATGAAAAAAAAAAAATTTAATGAACTTCATTGAATATTTTTTTTGTATCTTTTGTAACAAAAATTAAAATCATTATCATGTAGATGATATAGAATTAATGTATTTGTGCGTGTAATTAATTAAATATTACTTCGATCATCATATTTCATATCTTTCCTATTAATTTCTTTTTTTTTTTTCAAATGTCAACGGTATACACCAGGGGTCGGCAACTTTTTGAGTCGGAAGAGCTAAAAATTGTTTTTAAAGAGCCACAAACATTTTTTCTTGCCAACAATAAATAGTACTCGCATAAATAAATTCTTTTAACTAAAGAGCCGCAGTTTCCCGTCCAAAGAGCTGCATGTGGCTCGCGAGCCGCAGTTTCCCGTCCAAAGAGCCGCATGTGGCTCGCGAGCCGCAGTTCCCCTGTCCAAAGAGCCGCATGTGGCTCGCGAGCCGCAGGTTGCCGACCCCCTGGTATACACCGAAAGATTTAACGATGCAGATAAGTGCAATACGACACAACATGGCTTCTTCAGTTGCATTCATATGAGCACATAATTAATGATAATAGTATAATATGATGTGTCAAACAGTTAGGAGTGATATATGCACATACACTCACGCTTACACACACTTACACACATACATATATGCATAGATATGTCAGTGGTTTATATGATTATGATGAAACATATGTAATTATCTAGTAAATACACAAAATCGAGAGTGGAATAATAATCCTTTAGGCTCTCTTGTCAATGTTAATTAAATTAATTAATTAATTAATAATAAATATACATATATATATATAGATGTATTTGTAACGACGACGATGATGACAACGAAAAACGACAATGACGATGATTGAATTACGCAAAATAGCATTTTTCCCTTTTTTTTTTTAGTACCAAGTATATATGACCAATAATAATTATTATAGTAATAATGAATAATAATTATGTTTTGAATAATTTTAAATAATAAATAATGTCATTTTCTCTCACATGCTTGGGGATAAAACTTGATCGTAAATATTTGTTTCTTGTTTGTGTGTTTATTTTCTGTCTTTCTTTCTTTCTTTCTTTTTGTTTTTTGTTTTTTTTTTTGTTAAGCTGCTTACAATTGACGTAATCCGTAAGTATAAGGCCCACACTTCACTTTCCGTTTCTTGCTATTGCAAACTATTTTATTATTATTATTTATTTATTTATTTATTTTTGTTCTCTAAATTTCTATTATCTTTTTTTCATTTTTTTTTCTTTTTTTTATTTGTGTTCTTTTTTATGTATATATATATATATATATATATATATATATATATATTATATTATATGTATAACATTATCTTTTGCTGACTTTTCATATACAGTTTTTTTTTTTTCATTTTTTATTATTTTACTTATAGAATTATTAATTATTTATTTTCAAACTGCGCAATGTAAATTATTTTGTTTAAACATCGAACATTTCCTCCCAAACAAATTACTTTCCAACTATTCATCTAATTTTTCTTGTTACTTTTTTTCATTTTTTTTTTTTTTTTTTTTTTTTTTTTTAATTATGTTTGTTATTATATCCACACAATTTAATAATTTCTTCCCACCCCCTCCTTGTCTTTTCTTTTTCTTTTTCTTTTTCTCAATTCAACTCATTATTCATTTTTATCGTCCAATCATAATCAATTTTTATTTTTTTTTTTTTTTGACTCTCATTTTGTTCATGCAGAATTGTTTGTTGTTGTTGTTTTTTATATTATTATTAATTTAATTACGTTTGCATTTGTTGTTTGTTTGACATACATGTATCACGATATAAATTAGCATTCCTATATATAACAGACACACACACACACACACACACATGCGTGCATACATGCATACAAACACACAGATGAAATATTTTTCATTTCGTATTTACGATAGGTACGTTTTTTCCTTTTTTTTTTTTTTAAATTTTTCTCAAGCATTTATTTGTAAATTAATTTTTTTAAATCCAATCTAACGAAGAGAACTTCAGTCAGTAGGATTCTGACAGGATGATTCAAAATGAAAATGAAATGAAACATTTTTAAGAAGCCTAAGGTTTTTTTGTGTTACACTTAGGAAGCCACAGTTTATTATTTATAATTGTTTTAAACAAACATCATGATGTTTCTGACTACTTCGAACAAGAAACTATCAAATCGTTGTATTGCGGTATAAAATTCATTTTATACATTTAATGATCAATTGAAACAAATTGATTGAATAAATTGTAAATAATTCTATGCAAACAATACGAGTAAAATAATTTATTAATGAAAAAGAAAATTAAAGAAAAAATGATAACAAAAACAATTTTACAGAGTTTACAAGAAGAACCAAAAAAAAAAAAAAAAAAAAAAAAAAAAGGACTAATTAACGAGAATGAATTTAAATTACAAAATTAAAAAATGAATAAGAATTAATGTAATTAATTTTTTTTCTACGTAACGCGTCTCGTATTTTTTATTTTTTTATTTATTTATTTATTTATTTATTTATTTACGAAATTCATTTGGCACGATTTTTAATTTTTCTTTTGTTTTAATTTTTTTTTTACTACAAAGTATGCGTGTCGTGCGATTTATTTATCCTTTTATCTTTCAATCTCTTTTACTTATTTTTCCTTCTTTCGTCGGAGTTAATTAATTATTTTCAATTATCACGAGTGTTGATTTTTGTGCACCGATCGTAAAATAATAAGAAAAAAAAAAAAAAAAAATAACAAAAAACAGATCACACGTGTTAGAAGTGAAATCTTCAAAAAACTAAGTTTCGAGAGAATGAGACGAATACAAAATATCTGATGTAGAATAATTGTATTCTCTTCTTATTTAATATCACGGCCGTTTCATCGCCTCCCACCGCTCCGTTTCATAGCCGCCTACCGCTCCGTTACATAGCCGCCTATCGCTCCGTTACATTCTTTCAAATCACACCCATTTCAAAGAAATTTTCACTTCAAAAATATACAGAAAATAAAATGGGCCAAACGATGAACTTTTGGATACGAAGGAGATACACACACACACACACTTTTCTTACAATTAGATATAAATTACGTACACAAACATGATGATATTATTTATATATTCGATTTTCTATTACACGAACGTTCAATATTACTTTTGCATTTTTCCTTCGCGTCACCCTGTATATACGGAATACTAATTAATCACACAATAGTACTACGTATTATTATTATTATTATTATTATTATTATTATTATTATTATTATTATTATTATTATTCATTTATTTTTTTTTGGGTTTGTGTTTTTTTTTCAATCTTTTTTCTGTTAATTCAACAGCAACAATTTTATTTTATTTTTTTTTTGTTCACAAAAAATCTTATTGTTAATGTCTTATGTTTTTTTTTTTTTTTGTAAATTTTTAATATTTTGTGTTCAACTAAACGAAATCCGGGCTGCTCTTTCTCACCAAAACTTTGTCTTCTTTTTTCTTTTTGTTTTTCTTAATTTTTATTATTTTTTTTTTTAATTAATAAATTTGATACTTTCTCTAATGTAATAATAAACACACATTCATGTAATAATATACCATCAGTTGAGTTTTTTTTTTTCTTAAACGTGCATCATGATCAATCGATAAATCGGGGGAAAAAACATTTTTTTACTTTTTTTTTCTTTTTTGTTTTTCGGGTTTTTTCAGGATTTTGGTTTCTTTTTTTTTCTTATTCTTCTCTTTTTGTTTTAATCTTACACGTTATATACAATATGTATACAGGCTACATGACATACAAATATTATCTAATTATCTTTTTATTTTAATTTTTTTCTCTCTCTCTTTCTCTCTCTCTCTCTTTTGTTTTGTGCTACTCCAATACTTAACTAATTTTTTTTTTTTTTTATATAATTATTATTATTATAATTATTTTTTTATTAGACACGACCGCAAGTAGTTTATATCTTACGTTTTTATATTATTATAATTTTATTACAATTTGCCGCGAAAAAAGCGTTTGTATCTTATTGTAATAATAACATTAACTTTTCTTTTATTTTTTTTTCAATAAAAATACCATTCATTTCTATTCTCTTTTAACTTCCACGAGATTATTTATTTTTTATTTTTTTATTTATGAATTATTACGACCGTTTATTTACTTTTTTTTCTATATATATATATACGCGTGTAAACCTTCGTATTATTATATCATCATCTTCTTATTATTATTATTATTTTTTTTCTATTATTAATATTAATCGTAGCAACAACAACAATAACAAAACAAAAACAATCAATTTGCTCTAATCATCTTTAGAAAAATTTAATTAAATAAAAAAAAGGAAAATATCATGTGTGCAGATCACACTGTGTTAGAAGTGAAACCTTCTTAAAACCTTCGCTTTGAGAGAATGAGCCGAATGCAGAGTATCAGAAGTAAGATAATTGTAAAGTTTATTTACTGTAAAAAAAAAAAAAAGAAAAATATATCATGTGAATGATTTTCAAAAAAGTTCGATGAGTCTACGAAGAAATTAGTCAATGATCGAAGCACTTGCATTTTTCAAAAAAAAAAAAAAATTAAGTTTCGAGAGTGAGACGAGTACAAAATATTTGATGTAGGATAATTGTATTCTCTTCTTATTTAGTATCGCGGCCGTTTCATCGCCTTCCACACGCGTTCCTTCGTTACATAGCCGCCTACCGCTCTGTTACATAGCCGCCTACCGCTCCGTTACATAGCCGCCTACCGCTCTGTTACATAGCCGCCTACCGGCTTCGTTACATAGCCGCCTACCGCTTCGTTACATAGCCGCCTACCGCTCCGTTATATTTTTTCAAATCACCCCCATTCTAAAGAAGTTTTCACTTCAAAAAACTGAACAACAATTTTAACTCCAATTAACTAGTAGCGTGTTCTATTTATTTAATATATATTTTTTTTTATATGGCACATGAAAATTCTCTCGTGTATTTGTAAAATTTCAAAAAAGAATAACAATAATAATAAAAAAAATCGAACCCTTTTTTTAACAATTATATGTTTCAAAATTCAGCGCACGCGTTACAATTTCGTACAAATATATATATATATATGTATATGTATGTATATATGTATATAGATATACTATATATATATATGTTAATATTATTATTAAAATATAGCATATATATATGTGTGTGTACATATAATAATAATTATAATAATAATAATTATAATAATAATAATAATGGCGGTCGTGCCTAACGCATTTAAGTGGAACAATTAAAACAAGTGTAGAACTATATATATATATGTATAATGCATAAAAAAAAGTCATATGACATACATCGATCATACCTAATTAGCGAAACTTTTTCTTTGGGGGTTCAAGAGAGAAAGAGGGGGTGAGTTCACAAAACGATTCCCCCCTGTTAACACAGAAATTAATGTTTTTTATATAATATATTCATTATATAACCATTTACTCACATTTTATATATTATACAGGGTGTATGAGATTTTTTCATATACAAGTTGGTAACTTACAATACTCTTAAATATAATAGAAAAATGTTTTATAAATATAAATTTAATTGAATTTAATAAATTGTGTTTCATCTCTGTGTGTGTATGTGTGTGTGCAAAAATTGATAATTTAATTATATTTGTATTTATTGTATATTATTTCATATTTATTTATTTATTTATTATAACCTAATTATTATTGTTATTTAAATAATTAAACCAAAAAGATTACAAGAGGCAGAATAAAATAGAAATTTAATTTCGCATAAATTAATAAAAATCTACGAGAAATAATTGATTATGTTAAAAATAACATATTACAAAATTATAATAACATTAAGACAAGTATATTGAAATATTTTTACAGTCTATGTTAGAACATTTGAGTTAACCTAAAAATGATTTATATTTATAAAACACTTTTGTCTTATTTCTGTTCATAGTATAAGGTCACAACGTGTGTATGCAAGAAAATACTTAGACACCCTGTATATATTCATATTATATACTAATTTATTGGTTTTTAGTATCATTTTGTTTATTTATTTTATACTTTTTATTTACCTAGCCCCTTACTGTATGCAACCCGTCACTTTTTTTTACATCTCTTGCTCTCTCTCTCTCTCTCTTTCACACACATTAATGAGCTTCGATTTTTTTTCTACGCGTTTTTAATAGAGAATTTCTAATCGATCATATTAATTATTATTTATTGATACAACATGCAACAAATTGTAATAATCAGTTTCGTTACGTATATTGTATTTTTTTGTTTTTATATTAAAGTTCGTCATTTTTCTTTTCTTTCTATTTATTTTTTTTTTCTTTTTTTTTTTTTCTGTGTATTTGAACTAACTCTCAGCAGTACATTGAGGTATTTTGTAAAAATATTTGGAAATATTATTTCTTTCTTATGGAGTTTTTTCTTTGTAATTTTTTTTTTTTTCATTTCTTTCTCTCATTTTTCAAAATCCTTCTTTTTTTTTTTTTTACATTTAATTCATCTCGAAAGAATTTCTTTCGAAAAACTATTTGAATTTTTTCTTCTCTTTTTTTTTTTTTATTGAAAATTTTCTCTCGAATAACTGTTTTTTTTTTATTTTGCATTTCATAGTTTTCATTTAAATCACAAGAAAGAAAAAAAGAAAGAAAGAAAGAATGAAAAAAAAAGTGAAATACAGAAAAAGAAAAAAAACGTGCTAAACGTGCCAGTTTTTTTTTTTTTTAAATAATTACCGGTGTATTAATTAATTTAATTAAAGGCGCGATTTATACATACATACATACATATATATACATACATAAATACATACATACATACATACACGCATATACATACAAATTACAATAGAAATCTCGAGATATTTTGATATCTTTGAGAAGACACACGCGAAAGACGGTCGTTTTACTTTTTTTTTTATTTCTGTTTTCGTTCGTTCGAATGAAATTAAATTTTTTTTGATTAAAAAAAAAAAAAAAAAAAAAAAAAAAGAAACAACTTGTCGTTTATAGATTGATCACTTTAATAAATCATTCCCATTTAAATATCAGAATTTATTTTAATTACAGATACGTTTATTACGTTAGATTATAATTAAATGAAATATAATAAAATATGACATATATTATTAATTATTATATATTATATTAATTGGTATATAATAATTTATATAATTATATAATTATTTATTAATTATATAATTATATAATATTTTTATATTATTATTTATAATAATATAAATATCATAATATTATAATTATTATATAAATTATTACATATAATAATAATAATTATTTATTATTTATATAAATTAATATATTATTTAAATAAATAATATATTATATTAAATAATATTATATTAAAGTATTATTTAATATATAAATTATAATTAATAATAATTAATATTAATTAGTTAATATATATATAAGACAATTTTTTAATATAAACGTTCGTATTTTTGGTTTTATTTTTTTTTTTGTTCGTATCTGCAATTACATATTTATATATGCTGAATTATTATTATTATATATAAAATCAAATAAATAATTATATATATTATTTATTATATATTTAGTATAATATTCGCACATATATTTAATACACATATGCAACGCGATTTTCTCGTTTCTCGTGGTTTATTTTTCTTCTTTGTCTTTTTTTTCTTCTTCTTTTTCATTTTATTTTTATTTTTATTTTTTTATCGTACGTGCCGTAAAACGTCTAAACTTTGAAAAAACAATAAGCGAGCTTCGATTTACCAAGCAATAATTTTCTTGTTATTATACGCGATCGAATCTTATTCGACTGGGAAGATTTCTTTGTTATTCTTTTTTTTTTTTTTTTTTTTTTTTTTATCTAACATTATTGTTAACAACAGCAGACTATATATATCATGTGTATAATTTAACAATAAATTTTTGTATTTTTTTTTTTACCTTTCTTACGTAGCTCCTCCATTTCTTTCTCTTTTCATTTTCATTCGTCTCATACTTTTTTCATTTCTTTTGTTTTTTTTTTTTTTAATAAGTGTGTATAATGTACACCGATCACAATTTTAGATTTTTTGTCTTTTTCCATTATTTTTTACCAATCACAAAAAGTTTCTCTAACTCATCCCCTTTAATTCCAAATCCAACCCCTTCCACTGTTTTCAATTTCTAGCCGAGAAATCACGCGCCCGGTTTCGATACAAAAGTTTTCTCGTTAAAAATATCTTTCTCTCTTTTATTTTTTTTTTTTTTTAATTTCTTTTTCTATCTCACTCTCTCTCTCTCTCTCTTTCTCTCTTTCTCTTTCATTTCTTACATTTTTGTTGGTTGTTATACTCTACTGCGATAGGCTTACTAGTTGACAATTTTATTATTTCATTGTGTTTTTCTTTTATTTTTTATTCGAACGAATTTAAAAAAAAATGAAAACGAGACTTCTCTCTCTCTCTCTCTCTCTCTCTCTCTCTCTCTCTCTCTCGTTTCATCGCTAATCGTAGATATTTATTGATTTCATTTTTCTTTTTAAACTACAATTTTGAATAACGGCAAGTGGTTATTTTACAATCAATCGTATTTCTTTTAATTGAACAACACTTTACGAGATTTACATTTAAAAATAAATTGCATAATTAAAAAAGAAAAAATATACAAAACAAAATCAATCGATAATGAATAATACAATTAAATCAAAATTATTATTAAAAAAAAAAAATATATATATATATTTAATTTATTATACCCATTTTAACCTAACATTTCTCAAAATTGTTTCTCTCTACGATCATTTTTGTCATTTTATTTAATGTAGCTAAAAATGATCAAAAAAAAAAAAAAAAAAAAAAAAACAAGAACAAACAAAACAAAAATATCAAAAAAATCAAATCAACGAAACATGTAGAATTAATCAAATCAGTAGATAAGTGTACAAAGATAATCTCAGTGGTGGGAGAAGAGTTAAAGGTGGGGGAAAAGGAGTGAGGGGGGGGAAATGGAAATCCGCGCGTTTACAAAAATTACTCGCTCGGCAGCAAAAATGTATTATTCATATATCAAAATTACCTTAGCGTTAAAAACTACCTCTCTCATTATACATATTATATAATATATATATAATATATATATAATATAATTTCAGCTAGGTTAGGTAATTAGGTATAGTATAATTACTACTATATTAAAAGGGGGTTGGATTAGGTGGAATAAAGTAGGTAACAAGAACAAGGATTCGAACTGGCATTAGGAAAAGGGAAATGGATTACGAGCACGTATATATTCGCTTTGTTTTGTTTTTTTTTTGTTTTTTGTTTAAATTACTGACGGTACTTTCGAAAATACAAAATCGATCAACAACAATTCTGAGAAAGATAATAACAGCTTTTTACTAAATCTCATTTTTAACCAATCCTCCCCTTTACTCTCCGCTCCCCCTCCTCCTCCTCCTCCTCCAATTTTTAATTTCATTTTCATTTTTCATTCAAATTTTACACGTGGCAATAGTCACGTGACCCATTTTTGTCAATTTTTAATGATCACTTCTTCAATGATTTTTTTTTTAATTTCATTCTTAAATGATCACAATTTAAGGATCGTTTCATTTTTGTTTTTGTTTTTGTTTGTTTGTTTTTTTTCTTCTCTATTTATCATTTTCTATTTTCATACAATTAAACAACACAACAGCAACAGTAGCAGCAGCAACAACAGCAGCAGCAGCAGCAGCAACAGACACACACGCACGCATAAAGAACACAAAATAAAAGCATTCGATATATGTTTTCCTCCCCCACAACACCCCTTCACAGATTTTTATAATACATTCACCCTTATTTTTTTATTTCTTTCTCTTTCTCTCTTATCAAGTGGGGGGTGGGGGTGGGGGGTGGGGGCTGGTGGAAGGAGGTAAATGCTTTTAGTCTTTCTGTTCGTTTTTTTTCTTCTTCATCATTCCATTACGTAGTATACATATGATATAATTGTTGTGAAAACTTGTACGCGTGTGTGTGTGTATATGTATGTATGTATGTATTTATGTATATTTATATGTTTCTATTTGCATGTACATAATCTTAAATGTGTTTGTATACGTATACGTATGTATGTATTCTGTGTATATTTATATATAAATGTGTTGGTAATTGTAAACGGTGAATAAAAGTCAACAAATTGGTATAAATTTGATTTTCAGATTGATATTTGTAATATTAATCATTGTTTTGATCATAATATACAAATAAATCATGAAATGAATTTTTTGTCTTTGATTTACTTGTAATCTTTTCACTGTTATAATTACCAACACACACACACACATATAAATATATCTTTTTTGTTGTTTTAATTAGTAACAATAACGTCATTCTATTTTTTGTCGACGATTTTGTTGATTATTTTGTCGAGATAACTTTTCAATATGAAACGATCGATCAAAACGCGCTCATCATCATCATCATTATCATCATCGTCGTCACAGTTTTCGTCATAGTTAATTCTTCCAAGCCTTTTTTTTCGTCATGTATTATTTTTATAATAATCGTCGTAATTCTTGAACGATATTCCTTTCGTACGAATAATAATTTCTCGTAGGAGGCCGAATACGTGTATTCGTAAAACGTAAAATCGGCATTGATCATCATCATCATCATCATTATTTTATCTTTATCATCATCATCATCATCATCATCGTCTTCATCTTCCTCTTCCTCCCTCTCCTTATTTTGTTTCACGTGAAAAAATTTTTATTCGGGTTTTAAACGATGCCATTGTATTACCGTTTGTTTAGGTTTCGTTATCATATCTTGCCAATGTTTCGTCTCACTTGCCCCACTACCATTTTTTCCTATAAAAATAAAAATTATTATAAACAATTTTATTTTTATTTAATATTATATTTTGTGATGGAAATGTTAAAAGATATGAAAATTAATTTTTCATTGTTATTTGTCGAATTAATATAATCATTATTAAATGTAATATTAACGATCATGATTGAATTGATTATTAAACAAAATTATATATTTTAAATAAATAATCAATTATTTATAAAATTAATTATTAATAAATTAAAAAAAAATTTGTTATAAATAATATTTGATTTATTATTTATAAAAAAAAATATTCATGCAATGATATTATCCTTTTTTTTTCAAAGATACTGAATTCAATTTTTATTTATAAACAAATGGAATAAAATTAAAACAAAAATATAATTTTAATATTAAAAACAATACTTTGTTAATAACAATATATTTAATATTTTTATGAAAAAAATTTAAATTAAAACTATTTGAATTATGATTAAACACATATTAAGTTTATACAACATTACGTATAACATATCATTCATGAATTATATAACATCTGTGTATTAACTAAACTTCTAAAGTTTACCTAATTTACCTGCGAGCTGTATACGACCAATAAGCTCATTACGTCCTATATTGTCAAAGTCCATGACCATAACATCCAGAGAACATTCTCTGATCTTTTCCCATGGTACATTGAATGCAAATGTTTCGTTGAATACAGGATTCAAAGTACATTTGAATATAGGTGTCTTACGTTTCTCGATTCTCTTATCACCAAATTGTAACCAAACTTTAACATAAGGATCTGAAATATATAATCATTTTTTTTAATAATAATAATAATAATTAATCAATCGAACTATTTTTCTCAAGTCATTTCATTTTCACGAGTGTGACACGTAACACGTATTCAGTGTTTTTATAAATCATTCTTATCATTGATTATTAAACTCGTGAAAATATGAAGAATATCATTTGATAATAGTAGTGAAAAATTTTTATAATAAATTATAAATATTTATTATAATTATTTTATAATTTTATCATTAATTTTTAATTATTACAATAATTTTCTAATAATTTTTATTATACATATTTTATAATATTTTATATTTTATTATACATTATTAAAATAATTATTTAATGATAAAATAAAGGAAAATGATTTTTGTTACCTGATTTTCCATTAATGTCTTTGGCCTTGAGATTTCTAGCTTTTAACAGAGACAACGTTAATACTGAATTACTTGGATGATAAGACAATGAACATAAAAGTTCACCGCACTTGTCTTTGGCCGGTGGTTTAAGTGCTTTCCAAAATGATGGTTTTTCTGATAAATCAACCTACAAAAATCACATAACATCTTTATTTTATTATAAATAATATATACGAATATAAATAAAAAGATAAAAGATTATATACAGTGTATACACACAAATGTGTTATTACGTGTGTGTTACATAATATGGGGAATATGAATATTTAAGAGAAATACGAGAAATATATACTAAGAGATATACGTGTGTATATATGTATATATATGTATGCTATGAGAAATCATATGTATGTATTGTCGTTTATTTACGTTGGTTATACATTTGTAGGTTGAATGTATGTCTATTTCTATTGACGTTATTCGATCCATGAAAGATGAGAAGATAGACACAATCGTGATTTACTCTTGGGAAATGAATGTGTACTCAGAAATGGGAATAATCATTGCTATGTGCTGTGTCCTTGTCAACACATACATATATATATATATATATATATACTCGATATGTGTAAGCATGATTCTCGAATTAATTTGCTATGGTATTAACATGATACTACGTTTTATCGTTCATATTGTGGTTATATTCTTAAATTGATATTTTAAAATAATTTCTTTTAATTTTGTTTTTTGTTTTTCATATAGTTAAACAATATATTTTAACGAACAAATAGATAACAGTGTCAATGTTATATCAATAAAATATTAAAAGGTTTTACATA
Source organism: Polistes dominula (assembly GCF_049000335.1). Classification (NCBI taxonomy): domain Eukaryota; kingdom Metazoa; phylum Arthropoda; class Insecta; order Hymenoptera; family Vespidae; genus Polistes; species Polistes dominula. The sequence continues at coordinate 1,088,262 of NW_028301147.1, forward strand.
CATTTATAAGAATTTATTTTAAAATATCAATTTTCTTTAATATATATATATATATATATATATAAATTATGTGTCACGTTGTTTGTTTGCAATGGACTCCTAAACTAGTGAACTGAATTGAATAAAATTTTGCACACTGTGTATAGTTTCATGCAACTTGAAAGATAGGATAGTTTATATCTTAATTTATAATCGCAATAATTATAAATTGACTTAAATACGTGTGTATTGGACTGATTGTGAGCCACAGCAACGCGTGGTGGGGCACCCCTAGTATAATATATATATATATATATGTAACGTGTATGCAATTCTAAATTACCTGACAAAGTGGTAGAAAAATTTCTCCTATAGAATCGTCCCTCGAGAAACGATCGTAATCAAAAACGTGAAGATGCAATACTCTGCTTTGCAACTTTTGAATTGGAAAACCTGCAAATTAAAACATATATTTATTATATTTATTTTCAATAAAAAAATATATTCGTTGGTTTATGACACACACGACGAGGTTACAATTGATTTTTATTAAAAAAAAAATAAAAAAAAAATAAAAAAAATAAAGAAGAAACATTTGTCGATACCAAAATAATTTCACTTTCGTATCATTGACTTATACGATTAATTACAATTTACAATTTCAACGTGATACTACCGGATTGTAAATCATTCAACACGTTCGTTGATTTTTCGTGTGTGCATATTGAATAAAAAATGAGTGATAGTAAAAAAAAAAAAAAAAAAAAAAAAAAAAATGGCAAATAAAAAATAAAACCGACAACAGGATACATTGTTATTATTTTTTTTTTCTTTTTTTTTTTTTTACGTTTTCCAATACCACTTTCGACGTTTAAATTATTTACACGTATGATTAATTTATGTGAGAAAGAAAGAGAGAGAGAGAGAGAAAAAAAACGTCGTTTAAAACTGACGATGCACACCTTTTTTTTTTTTTTTCATTTTTTTTAAATATTTGATTTATGTCTCTTTTTGTCATTTGATTTATATATGTTAATTAGATAATTAATATACGAAATATATATATATATATAAAAAAAAAAAAATATATATAATATACATTGAATGAGCGATAGAATTATTTCATGTGAACTTTTTTAATTAATATAAATAAAAACACACAAAGAAAATAATTTACCTTCGAAGTAAAGCGTCTCGTTCCATTTTGGATTCAACGTGCGTCTTTTTATGTTTGTTTGAAGACGATGTTTTTTATCAGGAAGTAACGTAACACGTACATATGGATCTGAAGTACCAGATAAATCCTTAGCAGGTAAATCCTTACCCTAGAAAAAAGAAACAAAAGTACTTTAGTAATCCATTTCATTAAAAAAAAAAAAAAAAAAAAAAAAAAAACACGTTTACATCTTTCTATGATATCATTTTACCTTTTATTTTATTTGATTTGATTTTTTCTAGAAAATAAATCAGAAAGAGATCAAATAAATTGAAATCGATAAAATACGTTTTTATTTTTTTTTTTTTTTGTTGAAATTGATCATTCGTTATTCCCTAGTTTATTTTCCTAGAGAGAATTTTTGTTCGAAAGTAACGTCAAGGTTTTATTTTTTTATTTTTTTTTTTCATTTTTTTGAAACGTGTTTCATACCTTTAGAAATAAAAAAAATCGATAACAGCAGTTACTCTCTCTCTCTCTCTCTTCAAACTTTTATTCTGTGAATTCAACGCACGTGCACAAACGTTGCCACTTTTGAAAGATTGTTTTTCTCATTTCTATTACGATTTTCTTTCTTGACAAAAAAAGAAAAGAAAAAAAAAAAAGCTATATTAAGTTTTGTTATATTTCTTTATTTTCGCAATGGGGAAAAATAATTTCTCGTTCTATTTATTATACATTGAAAATTTCTAACATCAATGAAACTTTTGAAACTAAAAACAATATAAAGAAAAATGAAATGATAAAACTTCTTTTTTTTTTTCCAAAGAATTTAATTAAATTATTGAAACAATTTATTGAAAATCCTATATATATATATTTATATATTATTGTTAAACCTTTAATTCTTTATTTTCAATATAAAAATAATTTTTTCTTTCTATTTATTATAAATTGAAATTTCTAACAACAACGAAACTTTCAAAAAAAAAAAAAAAAAAAATATAAAGTTGAATGAAATCTAACTTTTTGCGAAGAATTTGATTAAATTATTGAAACAACTATTTAAAGATCCTATATAGATTATTATAGTATTGTTATTATTGTTAAAAATTATTAAAGAACAATTTTATTTTGTGTTAACCTTAATTTAAACGATACTAGTAAGTTTCCATATCCTGTAGAAATAAATCTTACTTTGTAGATAGTAAAAAAAAAAAAAAGAATAATAAAATGTAACACAAAATACGAGCATTAACTCATGTTAAATGATTTATCTTTCAGATTTATTAAAGTAAACTAACAGAATATCTTTCTCTCTCTCTTCTCTCTCTCTCTCTCTCTCTCTCTCACTCTCTCTCACTATTTCTTTCTCTCTCTTTCTTTTTCTTAAGATAAAACTCCGTGAACGTTATTTTGCAGAAAACAAAACGATATTTTTTCATCAGTGGCAAAATGTTTTTCTGCAAAAAAACTTTTTTAACGCGATTACAACGAGAATAAAATCCTGACCGTCAATGAAAGTGCATTTCCCTCTGTTCCACCCTTTACTACACCCTTTTACACCCTTCCTCACTTACATAAAAGAGAAAAATGATTTACTCTAACTCGAAGATACTTCTTTCCGATTGTTGTACAAAAGCTTTTAGCAACGTGTTATTTTTTTTATTCTTCCTTCCTATCATTTATTTTCAAGTGAACATTGCTTTAGAATCAGAGTGATTTGAAAATCGTGAATTGGATGAACGTGAAATTGATGAAACAAAAATCATTATTTAATTAATCAAATTCAGTGTCACAATATGTTTGTCCAATAATAATTTCGAAACTACTCAAACTTATCTTAATGAAATTTATTTTTATTTCACTCAGTGATTTTTTTCCAACTTAGCACATAGCACAATTTTTTGAAGCGATTTTTTCGAAATGAAAACTTCATTAGAATGGGTGTGATTTGAAAAAATGTAACGAAGCGGTAGGCGGCTATGTAACGGAGCGGTGGGTGGCGATGAAACGGTTGCGATACTAAATAAGAAGAGAATACTCTCATTCTCTCGAAACTTAGTTTTTTCTATTATGTTTTATTACTAATTTAAAGATTTTTATTTAGAGGTTTATCTAGGTTCTGTAAAGTTCTTTCAATAGATGGCACTGTATTACAATTCAATTATTTCGATATTCGCGTCTTGAAGCTTGGTTTTCTTTAAAGGCTTCACTTCTATCGTGTGTGATCTGCACACATCTATTCTTTTTTCTCTTGTTATCATATTTAAAACTCGTTCAACGATACACACACACACACACACACATACAAACACATATACATACGTTAAATAAATTACACGTTTACTATGAGTTATGTTAAGCTTGTAAATCCGATCCATTGCAAACATATTTCAAATGAACAACATACATCACAAATGCGAGATAATCAATTATCTTACTCATCCGATAATTCGTACGTTTTAATTATCCATTCGTAATAAAGTAAGTATATTATGACAAGCACGAAGAGGAGTTGAGGGTGAAGGATGGGGAAGAGGGTAGTGAGGAGGAAATCGCAGTCATTCGATGAATTAATCAATCGAACGTTGAATATATCTATCGAAACGTTGTAACGTCAGCGTTGATAATCATCATTCCATCTCTCTCTCTCTCACACACACACACACACACACACACACACACACACACACACACATACTCATTCGTTCATTATTATAAACGTTTCATCGTGATAACACATCTACTTTATTATTAAATAATATCCAATATAATAGTAGAATAACTCGTGATGATGTAACATAATTAAGTTAGTTTCTATCAGAAAATTAGAATGGGTAATGGAAAATAATGGGTATGAAATAAACGAAGAATTTAAGAAAAGAAACAATTTACGTAATGTTAATAAATTACTCAGCTCCGCGATTTTTGCTATCTAGGTGCTTGAAAATCAGAATACACAGGACAATCATCCTACCGGTAGTCCTTTATGGTACCGAAACGTGGTCAACTTACGTTATGGGATGACAAGAAATTATGGGTTTGAGAAAATAAAGTTGTTCGATGCAAAATGCGATGAGGAATTGGGTGAATGAAGAAAACCCCATAACGTGGAAGTACATTGAGTGTACAATAAAACTGGACATCATTAACGTCGTCAAATCACGCCGATTAAGATGGGTAGGTCACTTGACGTGCATGGGGGTGGATCAAAGGGTGCATAAAATACTGCTGGGTATACCGAATGGGAAAAGATCACTGGGTAGACTGAGACGTAGATGGGAGAAGGTAGATGGGAGGAGAATGGGCTACGAGGATCGCTCAGGGATGAGAACAGTGACGAGATTTGCGTATTTCCAGCAATGAACTTTCTAGTTTTTAATGCCAATTAATAATAATAATAATGGTGGTGGGGAAGAAATAAAGAGGAAATGATTTGAATCGTGTGTATGTGAAAGTGGGGCCCTTTTCTCATCGTTTATTATATTTCCAACATCTACTATAGTCATACGCGACGACACGATCGCCAATTTATCTTTCTTTATGTCGAACATTTTCCAATATACATTTTTCTAACCCACCCTATCTCTCTCTTTCCACTCCAGTCCCTCTCTCTCTCTCTTCTCTCTGATATTTTCTTTTTTTCCTTTTTTTTTTTTACCATAGGAAAAAGGTATACGTAAATCAAAAATATTTTTCTTATCTTTCTTTACCAAAGATAGGAAAAAAAAAAAAGAAAAAAAGACGAATTATAATCTTTCTATGAATAATATTATTTTTTTTATTGTTTTTTTTTTTTTTGTATTGTAGTAGGTCAGTATTATTCTAGGGATTTTATTTTTCTTATTTATTTTTTAAATTCTTTTAAACAAACTGCTAACTTAAATAAGATAGTATTAAAGATAGCATAAAGACAGAATTGATTTCTATGGAAAATATTATTTTCATTTATATAAATATACTATTTTTAATTTATTATAATATTATTAATAATTATTTTAATATTATTTTAATTAAAATATATTATGTATATATGTTATTTTATTATATTAAATAAATGTACATATATTAATTAAATAAGCTTACAGTGAAATCAAATATTAATACAAATATTTGCAATAAAGTGTAACTTTGCATCAGGTTTATTATTTATCAATATTTCACATTGACTATTTATTTACATAAAATATACATATATACATACTGTAAATTATTTAATGTATATTCAAAAGGTACGGGACAATTTTTTTCTTTTCAAAACTCGTACACACTCTCATTAGTTGCATTTATACATTTATATACATATATATGTATATAAAAGAGTTTCTTTTAAATATGAAAATATTTTTCCATAAAAAGTAGTTGAAAACTTTTTCTATATCAACCCACACACGACGTCTCTTTTATTTTTTAATTTTAATATAATCCTTGTATTAATTCAACCCCTTAACCGCAATATATTAATTATTTTTCTATTAATTAATAAAACATAGGTATATACCTAGACCTTTCATTTAAATTACTGATTTAATCAAAATAATTATTTGAAAAGTAATTAAACGTATGTATAATTTATCAAGGATGAAAATGAAAATATAAGAAAAAGAAAAGAAGAAAAAAAAGAAATTTATTAGCTTATTGGAATTTTTTCTCATTTCTTTTCTTTTCTTTTGCAAAATTAAATGTGAAAATTACCATAAAATGTCATAACATGATTGGAAATGTGAAAGACGTCGTAGTCGTTGTCGATATTTCCATTCGACAGGAACGAAAATGTTGACGACAGATCTTGCTGACTCTCTCTCTTTCACTCTCTCTCTCTCTCTCTTTCTCTTTCGTTCGACATGAAGCAATTCAGCAAAAGAAATAAAGTTAGAGAGAAAGAGAGAGAGAGAGAGAGAGAGAGTAGGAAACAGTTAGAACTTATCTCATTCTAGTTTCTGCTGATCGTGATATTTAACGTGCTTGCTAGAGTTTAAACGTCGATAATGGTAATAAATTTTCGAAAACCAAACTATAGAAAGAGAAAGAGAGAGAAAGAGAGAGGAAAACACAGAGAGAGAGAGAGAGAGAGAGAGAGAGAGATTTACATGAATTAATGTGAATTTTGGATATATCATAAATGTGATTTCGATAAAGATAGAAAATAATTAAATAAATTTATTAAAGTTTCTTGTTTTCTTATTATCTGTCATTTAAAAAATTAAATATTTGATGTATATAAATTGCTACTTATTTTTTTTTTTTTTTTTATATAAATATGTGTATAAAATATTATAAAATATAAATTATAAAAATATATTATTATATATATATATATATATATATATATATATAAAATTTTAATAATATTAATTTTTATTTTACTATCAATCATTCCAAAAAATAAATATTTAATATTAGTTATTTCTTGTTTTTGTGTGTGTGTGTGTGTGTTTTTTTTCTATAAAATATTATATATAATAATATTTAAAAATAAAGTAATATATAAAAATTTTGTAGAATAATATATAAAACAAAAACACTATAAAAATACATTATACACATATTATTAATTAATAATAATTTTACTTTTACTATTAACTATTCTAAAAAAAATTAAATTTCTCACGTATAATAAATTATTTCTTTTCTTTTTTCTTTCTATAAAAAATACAAAATATAAATTATACAAAATACATTATATATATATACATTATTTATTAAATATTTGTCCTATCTCATTGAATAATAATAATAATAATAATAATAATAATAATCGATCGAACATACATTGCATTAATGTAAAAGTTTAATTTTACTTTGACAATTCGATCATAGGAAAGATAATAGAACAAGAGATAACAAACAATGTTTAAAGGATAATTTTAACTTGCAATATTGTTTAGTGATGATGCATATAATACATATTATATATTGTCAGTGTATATTATATAGTAACGTTTGAGGAAATTGCAAAATGCTGTTTATCTGATTGTTTATCGGCGCCTTTCAAATGAGACCCGTTATGCAGATGTCCGATATGACGTAAGTCGTAAACGAATCGATTCTAACTTTATTCATGTGTGTTGTTACCTTCTTTCTCTCTCTCTCTCTCTCTCTCTCTCTCTCTCTCTTTTACACATTCACACATACACACACATACACACACACACATACGCATACATTTATCGGTAAATTTAAATTAGAAAATCATTAACATACGAGTGACGATAACATTGTTCGTATATTTCCAAGAAGAATATTACACCTTTCTATTATTCACGAGTTTTTTTTTTTTTTTTTTATATAATTATCGTTTTTTTATATTTTTTTTTTTTTATTCATTTTACATTTAACAATTAATATTACTTTTGTATGTATTTTAATATTTCGTTGTTGTTGTTGTTTTTTTTTTACGATAATAATTAGTATGACTTTTTCCTTTTTTTTTTTTTTTTTAAATTCATGCCAAGTAATGCAACAATTATGATAAAAATTTCGGTTGTTTTTTTTTTTTTTTATTTATTTATTTATTTATTTATTTATCGCATATTGCAAAGTCATTTATTTTTATTCCACGTCATACTTTGGAACATTATTTTGTATATTCTATAATTGCGTTATTATTGGATATTTAATGAGTTTTACAGTTGAACGAATATAAATAGCATTCAGTTGATAAAAATTTTTAACGTGTAATAATACTTTTGTTATTTTTATTTTCTTCTTCTATTCTTTTATTTTCTGAAAACTTTTTTAAACTACATCGATAAAAAAAAAAAAGAAAAAGAGAAAATAGAAGGGTGGGTTTTGCTCGAAAAAAGAAAAAAAAAATTGTTTCCAAGTTGATACTAAAAAGTTTTGAAAACCTATCTGAGTGTGTATCACTGTAAAAAAAAAAAAAAACTTTTTTCCAAAGTAATTTCCTTTTTTATGTTGTTGTTGTTTTTTTTTTTCTTGCAATTTCATTCTCGTAATTTTGATTTAAAGAAAATTTCAACCCCCTCTGAATTACATTTTCGAGGTTATGTCAAATTTCAATCTAAAAAGAAACATCTACATTTTATTTAGGAAAGGTAGAGGTAAGGAGTAACATCTCTGTATATGAAAAGTGTCCGTCGAAATGTATTCAATTAGGGTGGCGCCACAGTAGCTTCAGGGTAAATTTTAAAAAAAGCGCCAAATATTATTAGAGTAGGATTGAGAAATAAACATGGAACACAAATTTCACAACACAAATTGTACCCATAGCTGCTTTTTGTTATTCACATACTTTTTTCATAAAATTAAATGATAAAAAATTAATAAACGTACTATTTACAGTTCACGTAAATAAAATCACTTTAGCTAACACCTTTTCTCATAATAATTCTTTAAGGTTATATTTATTACATTATTACATAACTCGGCATACTTCAATTCGTTTACAATTGCTACATTCATGTCATACCTTTTGTCTACACCAGCGCCATTCTGGAAGGTTTTTGAATTATTATTTATAGAAAAGGTTGAATACTTTGTCACATTTTCTCGCATAAGAGATGTTACTGTCTTACCTCTACCTTCCATAAATTAAATCAAAGAAATGAAACATAACCTCAAATACAAACACACAAAATAGTAATTAAGGTCATTTAATCATTAGCATAGAATAAAATGTTATATTGAATGAATATTTTTTGAATAAATATTGAATATACCAACCTGTATGATGTTTAAAATGAGGGTTGTTTTCTGGAAGTTGTATTCAAGGCTAAAGTGTATTTGTCCAACACTTTCACTTGGTTCAGAATTATCAATGTACATGTCAACCAATGAGATTGATCTGCTTTGCAGGAAGGCTTTCTGTTACAATCAGAAAAAAAAACAACAATAATTAATAATAATCTTTATAAATTAATAAAGAAATAATAACATGTGATTGTAAAAAATAATTATAATTTTGCAATGAAATGTGGTTTGAACTAACCTAAAAATTACAAAGGATTGTGAATTGTGAAGATTATAGAAATGATTGGTAAAAAAGATTGAAACAGAAAAATATATCATTGAAAATATGATACTATTTGGGTTGTTCGGAAAGTGATTTTGTGTGTGTGTGTGTTTTTTTTTGTGTGTGAAAATGAAGACTTTCAGAAGAACGCTTTCAGATTAAACCTTGGTCCTTGAAGTTGGCTGAAATAGTTGAATTTGATAAATTTAACGTTATCTCACCAATCTTACGTTTTGCTATTTGCTCGATTGCATCAACTAATGAGCTTTATTGTGTCAAGAAAAAACAAAATTACTTTCCAAACAACTCAATAATTTGAGTCTAGTAATCTCTGGGGGAAAAATATGAAATGGTCTTTGATTACTTTTTTATTTTTTTTTTTTTTTTACTTAAAATACGGTCAATCGATTTATACGACCATTTTAATTTCGAAAAAGTTACAAAATGAAAAACTTCAAAGAGACATAACTAACAAGCAAGAAAAAAAGAAATTAACTGAATAAAAAAAAAAAAAAAGATTTAATCAATAATTTGTGATGAATTCTGTGAAACAAACGAGTTTCACAAAGTTATTTGAAAATAATTTCTAATTTAATTAGAATACTTTTCGGGTGTAAAAAAAAAAACACACACACACAAACTTAATCACGTGCGTGACATGTTCGTATAATTTCGTTTTAAATTCATACCGTAGAAGTTTATATGAATTTATGTGTGTGTGTGTGTCTGTAAAATACAGTCTCGTTAAAAAAAAAATTGACCCCGAAAGATATTATTTTTCATATAAATATGAATAAAAAAAAAAAAATAAAAACGAAGAAGAAGAAGAAGAAGAAGAAGAAGAAGAAGAAGAAGAAGAAGAAGAAGAAATGACTGAAGGGTACAAGCGGGGGGAGGGGGGAGGTGGATGGGGGTGAATTTTACAAATCTTTTTTTTATAAGGATAACAAAAAAAATCAGATAAGAAAATAGAATCGATAAATACGGGGGTAGGTTCCTATCCCCCCAACCCTGTAAACGTAGAGGGAACTTTTTAATACGGCAAATATCATCGAGAAACTATGCGAGAGAAGAATGCGCGTACTCTATTCATTATTTACGAATTTAATTAAATATGGTGTTTGGGATTTTTTTTTTTTTTTTTTTTTTTTTTTTATCCGACGACCAACGAAATAAAAGAAAAAAAAAGGTAGGAGAAAAAAAAATTTAGAAACAGGTAGACGTGTATGAATTTACATTAGTGTGTTTTTTTTTTTTTTTTTTCAAATATAAAGTTACACATACTTTGGGAAATATTCTGTGTAACAGAGAATACTTTAGGGATTTTTATTATTTTTCTTGTTTGATATTAAATTGATTCTTTTATTTGTTAAATTGTTTCATGATAAATATTAGAATTTATTATAGAAATATTAGATTTACAAAATATATATTAACTATTTTATTTTATTTTTTTTTTTAGGAAATTTTGCAAAGTATTGGGGTTAGAGGTAAAATAGAAATTGTATAATAGTATTGCAAAAAGATTGTATATTATTTTATTATTGTTATATTATATTTCACGATAAATATAGAAAAATTATTATATAGAAATATTAGATTTAGAAAATATATAAACAATTTATTTTATTTTGTTTTATTTTACTTTTTTTTTATTAAATTGTGCAAAGTATTGGGGTTAGAGGTAAAATAGAAATTGTTTAATAGGATTGCAAAAAAAAAGATTGTATTTTATTATTATTATTATTATTATTATATTATTTCACGATAAATATAGAAAAATTATTAGAGAGAGAAATATTAGATTTAGAAAATATATAAACAATTTATTTAATTTCATTTTATCTTATTTTTCAAAAAAATTGTGCAAAGTATTTTGTTAAAAAAAAAAAAAAAAAAAAATAGAAATTGTACGATTGTAAAATATATTTAATTTTTATAATATAATTACATGTTGAAAAAAAAAAATTAATATTTAAATGGTACACTAATTTCTAACCATTTTTTTTTTTTTTTTTAAAGAAATTTTGCAAAGCATTGGTTAGAAAAAAAAAAACATAAAAATTGTATGCATTGCAACAAGATGAAATGCAATATTTGAAAATGAACAAACAATGAATATAATAAAAAGATTATAATACCGATGGATGATCTCCTTTAACATTTTGTAATTGTTTATTCTGTGGTCCAGCAGTTGGTGTTCGTGGTTCACTACTGGGTCCAACATTACTTGCACTACCTGGTGCAGCTACAGCAGCACTAGCACCTGCACTGCTAGTTGGACCTGCACTGCCACCGGCTGGTGATTTACTAGCTGGATTACCGGTTGTTCTGAAAACAAACAAAACAAACGAACAAGGAAAATTAATTGAGATACGAAAGAAAATTCTGGTCAATCGTATAATTTTTTTACAACAAAAAAAAGATACGCTAATGAAAGTAGCAAGAAAGACAAAAATAAAAAAAAAAAAGAAAAAAGAAATAAAATAGAGGAAGAGAAAAAGAGACCAAAAATGGAGAAGAAAAAGTAAAGGGGTGGAGAATTTTCGATCGAGTCTCGTAATTGCCTTCATCTGTCTGTCTCTTCAACCCTTCATCCCCTTCCCACCCCTTTTCTTTCTATTCTCATCCTATTCCTATACACTACGAGCCAAAAGTTACAAATTATTTGCTGATATTTGTTAAGCTTAATTAAATAATATAAATAGAAAAATATTCACTTATACATAATTCTATATTTATAATTAATATAGAATTATATATTAATTATATATATATATATATAAATTATTAAAAATTATTATTTAATTAGAAATTAAATTATCAATTAGTAGAATACTATTAAAATTATACGAATTAATTTTATCATTCGTATAATATTCAATTAACATTAAATAATTAAAATTAAATAATAATAAAAATAAATTAAAATTAAATAATATTAAATACTACGAAATTAGTTTTTTTTTTCAAGCATAGGATTGAGTATTTTATTTTTTTTGATTTTTATTTGTATTTTTATTTAAATATAAAAAACCAATATCTTTCGTCGTGAAAAGCGTTTGGTAATACTACTTATGATATAATATGTAACATTAGGGTGTAAGGGATGAGGAAAGGGGTAAAAAAAGACAATATATTTCTCTCTCTCTTTCTTTCTTTCTTTCTCTCTTTCTTTCTTTCTCTCTCTCTTTTTCTGTGTTTCTTTTTAACGTTAAGTTACGATACTTTATATTCGTTTCCATTCCTTGCATGATCCAACATACATTTGATGCTTCTAACGAAATAATACAAAAGGAAAAAAAGAGAAAAGCAATAAGAAAAAGGACAAGGAAAAGATAGAAAGGTTAAAATAAAAGGAAAAAAAGAAGAAAATGGAGAGAAAGCTTTGCGAAGGAAGAGTATAGAGGAATGGTTTTTTTCTTTTTTTTCTTTTTTCTTTTCCTTCGGAATAAAATGACAAGAAAATGGAAATGACTTTTTCATAGTATTACTCCTCGCTTGTATATTCTTATCATATATTTTCCCTTTTTAGCATGACTATACGTGAACGAAAAAATAAAAGAAAAACAGAGACACACATGGTAGAAGTGAAACTTTCTAAGAAAAGCAAGCTTCCAGACGTGAATATATCGAAATAATTGAATTACAATACAGTGCCATCTATTGAAAGAACTTTACAGAAACAAGATAAACCTCTAAATAAAAATGTTTAAATTAGTAATAAAATATAATAAAAAAAATTAAGTTGTGAGAGAATGAGAGTATTCTCTTCTTATTTAGTATCGCAACCGTTTCATCGCCACCCACCGCTCCGTTACATAGCCGCCTACCGCTCCGTTACATAGCCGCCTACCGCTTCGTTACATAGCCGCCTACCGCTCCGTTACATCGCCGCCTACCGCTCCGTTAAATTTTTGCAAATCACTGAATTTTCATATATAGAATTGTATTAATTAATTAATTATTATATAGAATTAAATTATATATTGATTTTATTAATTAATTAATTATTTTTGTTTCATTGGTTTCACGTTTTTCCGTTTAACGATTTTTAAATCACCCTGATTCTAAGGAAGTTTTCACTTCAATAAAAAGAAGAAGAAGAAGAAAAAAATAAATAAATGCATGGAACAAAAAATAAAAAAATTGGAATAAAATCTAAAAAAAAAAAAAAAAAATATACAAAAAGGATGACAGTGAGAGAGTTTAGGAGAATTAAGAAAAGAATTTGTATCATCAGTCGATAATAAAAGGGCTAGGTGTTGGGTATGATTGCAGTTATCGTTTTCGAATTGCCGTAGGCGTCGTCAGTGGTTGCGTTAAAAATGCAAGAAAAGAGAAGTAAGAACAAAAAAATTTCCCAGTTACTTTTTCAATGGATACGTACTTCCATCCAACACCCATTCGTCCACCCACTCACTCACCCAACGCAATATGGCGTCGTTATATATTCGCGTGCATGCACACGGTTTAAAATACACCGTTTTACGTTTAACAAAAGAAATTCATGGAACACACACACATATATATATATATATAACTGGTATTCAACACGCACCCCTTTTTTTTTCCTTCTTTCTTTCCCTTTCTCAACCTTTTTTTCATTCTCTCTTTCTGTTTCTTTTTTTTTTTTTTTCTTTTTCCATTTTACATCGAATGAAGGAGAACATATACGCCCAAGAAATTCTATCGTTGGATTATATGATAATAAAATAGAACTGAAAGGTAAAAAAAAGAAAAAAAAGAAAAGGATTGAAATAGTGCTAATACCTGTGGATGGTGAAGTGAAGAGTAAAGGGGTGAAAAAAGGGGTGGGGGAGGAGAAAATGGGGAGAAAAAATTTACATATCTTTCGCATAGTTTTTAATGGTTGATTTCATTCATTCGTTTCAATGCTTTTCTTTCAATATTTCTGTTATACTTTTCTTTCATTTTTTTTTCTTTTTCTTTCTAGAATCTATCTACTTCATTTCATTGGTATATTTAATTAAAATTTTACCTTACGGAATATCGATCATGATAAAAAAAAATGAAAAAAAGAAAAGAAAATAATACAAAAATACGTCGTTAGGATGAGAAAATATCTATAACAGTATGAATATTTCAATATCCGTTTCTTCTGATAATCGTAAAATTCGTTCTCGAAGGATCATCGAATAATAAATGAATTCAATTTCAAGTAAGAAGAAAATATTCCGTGTATTATACTAATGCTTGTTGCATCTATGTTTGATATACATAGCAAAACATTTTCTTTTATATTGAGTCTAACGAATGTTGTATTATTAATTAGGTTGTTAGAATATTTTTCTATTTTTGTATTTTTCTTATTATTTTATTTGTAATTAGAAATTTTATAGAATCTAATATATATATATATATATAATTTTATTTATTTAATATATTAATATAATAATTATAATTAATAATTTAATATATTATAGTAATTATATTAATTAAATTATATATATTATCAAGTTCTATATTTGGAATTAAAATATATATATATATATATATATATATATATATATATATATAATTTTATTTATTTAATATAATAATATAATAAATATAATTATATTATATAATATAATATAGTTATTATATTAATATATTATATAATATAGTAATTATAATAATTAAATTATATATATATATATATATATATATATATATATATATATATATATATATATATATATTATAAAATTATATTAATATATTATAAATTATATATTAATATATTATATTATATAATATAAACTAATATATTAGAAAAAGAATTTTATTATGGATCGATAATGTTGCATAAAATAGAAACACATGTTACATTGATAATAGCATACAATTATGTAATATGGTAATACACACACACACACATACGTGCATGCATAAATAATATTTTTAATTGATTTAATTAATTTTGCATCTTTTTTATTTCCCTGTTCTTCTTTTTCTGTTTATTTATTTATTTATTTATTTTTTTTATACTAAGGATAAGTCACAATTCTCGTTATATAAAAATCTACTTGAGTTTAAGCGTTATCAGAGATAGTATCATCGAACCAAACTCTCACTTAAGAAATAAATCCAACATGAAATAGTAGTTTTACCACTAACGTCCATCCTTCTCCTTTGATAAAGTAGATTCTTCACGGTTAAGGGAAAATTTATTACCAACCCCTTTTCCTTCAAAGAATTTTCGTTTCTAAAGTGGAAACTTAGACACACGTTAAACGAGAAAATTGTCTTTTTCCTTGTCTCAACGAAAGATTGTTAATCTTAATATTATCTCATAATTCGAGATAAAACTTAAAAAATATGTTTTTTTATATATTATAATAGAAAACATATGTGTGTAATTTAAAAAAAAAATAAAAAAAAAAAATAGTACTTTTCTTAAGACAGTAATTTGATTTATAATTGTATTGAATTAATAATTGTAATACTAAGTTTGATTATTGTAATTGTAAATTACTAGTTTGTGTAAGATAATTATATTTGAAAAATAAATTTACAGTTACAGGTCGAACATTTTCTTGTTTTTTTTTATCTTTTTCACAAGTTGTTGTTATTATATATTTTTTTAATATTTGTAAAAAAAATTAACTTTGTATCAACAAAAAAATTATTGTAATTAATATTTTGCAAAGTTATAGAGTGACAAATTTACTTAGACAAAATTTGTTAGAATAATTTCGAAAGATTATGTTAAAAAAAAAAATTATGATTATTTTTACGAAATAATTATTATACAATTTTATTTATAGAATTATCTACTAAATTAACATTTTTAAAGATATAATATTATACCATTAATATAAAATATGAAATAGAACTAAAGTATTCTAGATTAGAACTAAACAAACTTGTTATAATAATTTTGAAAGATAACAAATTATTATTAAACAATTTTACTCGTAATATTATCTACTAAGTGAACACTTTTAAAGATATAATATAATATAGATAAATAAAATATGAAATATAATTGTTCGACTATTAAATTTTTTCGTAATAAATAATAATTGGAAACTAAATAAATAAAAAAACTTGTTACAATAATCTAGAAAGATAAAAAATTATTATTAAACAATTTTACTCGTAAAATTATCTACTAAGTGAACACTTTTAAAGATATAATATAATATAGATAAATAAAATATGAAATATAATTGTTGGACTATTAAATTTTTTCGTAATAAATAATAATTGGAAACTAAATAAATAAACAAACTTGTTACAATAATCTAAAAAGATAAAAAATTATTATTAAACAATTTTACTCGTAATATTATCTACTAAGTGACCACTTTAAAAGATATAATATTATATAGATATAAAATATGAAATATAATTGTTTAAGTACTACATTTGTCGTAATAAATATTAATTTGAAAATAATCAACTAAACAAACTTGTAATAACAATTTCGAAAGATAAAATTATTATATATTATTTTTAAGAGATAATTATTATACAATTTTTATTTACAAAATTATCTACTAAATGAACACTTTCAAAAGATATAATATAAAATATATAATATATGAAATACAATTGTTCGAATTGCAATTAAATTTGTTGTAATAAATATTAATTGGAAACTAAATAACTAAAAAAAAAAAAAAAAGAAAAAAAAACACTTGTAATAACAATATTTCTAAAGATAAAATTATCTACTAAATTAATACTTTAAAAAAATATAATATAAAATATAAAATATGAAATGGAATTGTGTTTGATTTCCAATTAAATTTGTTTTGATATATATATATAAGAAAAACAATTAATTCAATTTAAGATTGGGTATTAGTAAATGACAAATAAAGGTTTGAGTTAGTTCATTTCATCTTACTGTCTGTGAAATAGACAGATGGTGTATCAGTAAAAGATTGGTATCTCACTTTGCTGGTTAGGAGACTGGATTACTGGACATGACTCGAAAAATCGATTACCTTTCTTCCACCTGCGTGTTAGATTCAAACGAGATTATACGATTGGTTGGAACATCGATTATGCCAACTAGAAAATATCGATCTAAAGAATCTTGTACTCGAATAAATTGAAAATAAAATAATCAAATAATCGAAATAATCAAAATTTATCATTGGAAAAGCAATATTTTCAAAACTCAAACTATTTTGTTGATTTGAAACGAACAAAAAACAAAATGAAAACTTTCTATTATCTTTTTCATTTGATAAAATATGATCGAATAAATTGAAAATAAATTAATCAAAAATGTATCATTGAAAAAGTAATATTTTCAAAACTCAAACTATTTTGTTGATTTTAAACGAACTAAAAAAGAAATGAAATGTTTCTATTAAAACTAGTTTTGTAAAACTCGAGATTACTGTTGTACGTCATGTTTATTTCGTACGATTGATAAATAAATAAAAAAAAAGAAGAAAAACAACAACTGTAATTTAAAGAAAAATACGTCATGGGAGATAGTGGATAAAATATTAAATATTACCAAAGAACAAAGTATGAATAAGTGAACATGATTTAAAGAAAATATTTATAACCAATAACATCGTAATCGTGAAAAATAATAAAAGTAAAATATTTGTATACATTTTTTACATACAAAAATTTCATTCTCCATGAAATGAGATATCATTTAAATAAATCAATTTATTTGTTATAATAATAAACCCCATTATTAACCTTTGCTTACCACCCTTCTTGGAGTAACACGCTTACCACACTCGGATCTTTTGGACCCGGATGAGAAAAATTGTTATAAAAAAAGAACTATTGCATAAAAATGACTCCAATATTTTTTAAAGACTTCTTTAATACTCACTTAAAAAGACTATATAAGTTTTATAGCTTTAAATTAGATTTAAATGTGTTGAAAAAATTACCAAAGTTGAACAATTGAGACAAATGATTCAAGTTGCAAAATAAAGGTCTGGCTCCTTTGGACCAAGTGTAGTTGCACAAAGGTTAAATATTAAATTCGTAATAAACGTAAATGAATGAACAAAAGCGTAATAAAAGAAATATTGTGAGAAGATAATTTCAAATAAAAAAAAAAAAAAAAAAAAAATGATAATATAAAAATATATTTTACAAATAATACGATATAATCCATCTTTTCAAGTAAATAAAATACGCGCGATATTTTGATAGGAATTATTTCAACGAGTAACATCATTGTATTAAAATGAAATATTTCAATGAAACTTTTGTCTCATGGTATAATATTGATGGTACAGTATTATCCTAGTAATGGAAGTTGGTACAAAAAAAAAAAAGAAATAAGGTTAATGTCTCATTTCTATTAAATTTTATCATTCCATGGAATATATTTTATTAAATAATATTATTTCAAAAGGTACTCTGAAATATTACGTTTCCATCTGCTATTTTCTTGATCGACTAGTAGTTTTACTATTTCCTTGATCGATTACTTTCGTCCATTAACCTTGATAGTATAATATAATAAAACTTATGCTTAAAATAACCTCATAGATCGTGAGACTGACTAATGAATAAAAGTCTTTGAAAAAGTTTCCATCTCATTGAATCTTTTCTAACGAGTCTAAAGTTCATGATATTCAATTTTATTATTTTTTTCTTCTTCTTCTTCTTCTTCTTTTTCTTTATTCTTTATTCTTTATAAAGGAAAATATTCGTTATATTTTTATTCTTATAATTTTTAAAAATATCTAATTGTGAGCATAATTATGAAAAGTTGTGTCGTAAGTCATGTATCTCTTGTTTCGAGATATTTAAAGATATCTATTTGAACGTTATTTAATATATAATAATAAATACAATATTTAATATTTAATATTAAAGGAAGCTATATTATTAATATAAAAATATTAAAATATTAACATATGAATATGAAATAAAAATTCTACGTAAATTTGATCATAGGTGTTACATGCAAGTATTATAGATTAATATATGCGAACATGTCGAAGGTTGACCAACGAGGAACGTAATGCGAACCACGGTTTGGCTAATAAGCTATCATGTCTAGTAACCACGTATGCGAAACTATATCTAACACGAATAACCACCATGGTACCCTGCGGCATCTTCCACTACCCATCGTTGAATTTAATTGATTCCTACGAGACGAAGATAACCACACCACCTCCTCTTACATTTTACTCAATATCTTATTCCAGTCTTCTAGTTTTTTAAATGATTTAATTAATTGTTTTTTACACGTCAATAAAATAAAATTTATAAAAATGTAGATTTCATTTGTTCCTAACCTTTAATTTTCAAATTACTTGATCGATTGTTTTAGAAATTTTGACACAACTTTGGATTAGTATACAGATACGTTTTTATTACATTAATTTATTTATAAGATAATTAATTAATTTTTTAAAAATAATTTTATGATACAGGTAAGTGTCCAGTGTCATCTGTTGGCCATAGATTTCAATGAGTGCACGAAATATTTGAACATAACCAAACTTTTATCTATACGACAACGTCATATTTTGAACAAATTCTAAATGATCATTTTAAATAGTAAAAAAAAGGCAACTTGCATTAATAAAATTATTTAATTATGAGCCACAAATATTTTTTAACACCTCAAAAAACAAAATTTAAAGTTAACCATTGATCTAAATTGCAATGAAAGTGCAATATATGTTGTCATTCAGTTTCCCACTTGTTTCTTTTTGTAACTTAGATTGATATGCACCTATCAACACAGTTGAAATCATCTTTTGTTCCTCAAAGTGTTCAAGAGAGAGATAGAGATAGAGATAGAGATAGAGAGAGAGAGAGAGAGAGGAAAATGTTAAGTTGGTGTTGGTAAGGTGTTCATCTCGTCTACAATTTAATTGGCATTTGAAGGTTGTAGGAAACATCGTGGAAGCTAACAACTATCGTTTCTAACTTTAACGTTAGGAAAACTCTTTTGTGTGGTGTAAACTTGAATAATTCTCATTCATCATACCCTATATCTTTCTCTTTCTCCTTTTATCATTTCAACAAAGGAACTTTCTATCAGTGGGCTGCATTTTCTCACTAACAAAATAAACAACCAAGTAAGTTTTTCTTACTTTTCAAATGAAACACACACAGGTGTGTGTCAAATGTTTGAGAAGATTTTTTTTTTTTTGGACACCCATTACTACACCATGCTGAAGAATCGTGTTTGAGAGATTGGAATTGAAACAAATTAAATAAAATAAAATAATAGAAAGAGAAAGAGAGAGAGAGAGAGAGAGATAGGGGAAAAGAAAATACATAGAGATAATTGTGAAAATACAGTAAAATAGAATAGACTCATAGAAAATACATACGTGTTCACATATAAACGTATATAAACACACATACGTTTTGTAGGAAAGCATGCTTTACGTAGAATACAATGTATATTTTACAAATGTACACCGTGTATATATTCAATTGTAAGTGTATCTGTATATATATACGTGTACAAAGATAAATACGAAATAATAGAAGAAATATCTAGCAACGAATGAGTATTGGAATACGTGACTTTTATCTTTTACAATAAGTTGGTATATGAAATAGATGAAAATAGATAAAAATTGTTTAAAGTAATCTACCATAATGGATACAGGTTGATTTAGAATGAAAATTGGAAGTTAGATGAAACAATTTAATGTCACATTGTTGGTTTCCAATGAATTTTGAATTTACTGTAACAAATTATGAAATTTTTATTGATTTTCTGTGCATTATTATTTAGTTTTTATTACTAATTTATGGATTTATTATTTTAAAGGTTATGTAGGTTTCTAGGTTCTGTAAATGTTCGATAGATGGTGGTGTATTTCAATTCAATTGAATACAGGTTGATTTAGAATGAAAATTGGAAGTTAGATGAAACAATTTAATGCCACATTGTTGGTTTCCAATGAATTTTGAATTTACTGAAACGAATTACTGAAAATTTTTATTGATTTTCTGTGAATTATTATTTAGTTTTTATTACTAATTTATGGATTTATTATTTTAGAGGTTATGTAGGTTTCTAGGTTCTGTAAATGTTCGATAGATGGTGATGTATTTATATTCAATTATTACAATTTACATAGGACCTTACTTATTAGTAAGAGTAAGAAATAGTAGAAGAAATAGTAGTAGTAGTAGAAGAAGAAGAAGTAATAGTTATAAAAATAGTAGAAGAAATAGAGAAGAAATAGAGAAGAAATAGATAGAAGATAGTAGAGAAGTCAATTAAGATACTCGTAAAATACACTCGATGGTTCGTGATACTTACTCTAACTGCGCTCTGGATTCCAATACAGTTACAGTGAAATGGTGCATGAAACAGAAAAAGATTCATGATTAATTAATTAAATGTTCTTAAAACAACATCTAATCCTTTCTCTTCTCACATTCTAAAAAAAAGAAAAAATTCAACGCATATTTCAAATAAATAAATATAACATCTATCTATCATTTTTATTTCTTCCATTTTAATTTTAACAATTTCAATTTGTTCTAAATAAGATACTTCGTAATGGAATGATAAATGAATAATAAATGAATGAAAATGTTAACTCAATTTTTGTTATATTTTATTCTTAATTTGGAGTTTCGTAGGAAAAAAAAAATAAAAATGAAAAGTATCTATTTGAAAGTAAAGTTTCCTAACAAAGTGTCATTAAAAATGGATTACAAATGAAGATAGAATATACGAAGTAAAAGTATTACTTTTAGATTTGTATTAAGAAGATTTTCTGAAACGGCAAACTGATCGAGATGAAATATCGATCATGATCGTTTCGACTAGTTAAGTGTAAAAGCGAAACGAAGTAAGTAGTACTAAGTACGTACCTATATCTTCTTTAAAAGTTTCCTCAAAGATTATTCCGAGGATTATCTTCTTCGCGAAGTTAATCGTTCGCAAAGAGAAAGTTTCAACTAAACGATAACCCTATAAACTTCGAGGTTACTAATATTACGTCTGTTTTATATGAAATTAATCGAATATCAATGTATTTTACAATTCCATATATATATATATATATAGAATTATTATATATAGTTATATAGTATCAAACAATAATTAAATATTAAATAATATCATATATTAATTGTATTATAATATGTAAATGTGTATTATATAGTACCAACTAATAGTTATATATTAATTATATAATTATTAGTTGGTACTATAACACATATTATATATAATATAATATATTTAATATATATTTTAAATTATTTTAATATAATATATATAATATACAATAATATAATAGTTTAAATAATCTACCAAACATTATATTAATAATCTATAATTATTTTTTAAATTTATTATTGGCTTCTAACCAAACTTCAATTATAAAATTCAATATTACTGAATGTATTCCCTATAAATAAATGAATAATACTTGTGTTAATCGTAAATAGGTCTATTGCAAATAAATTTGATTGAAATAACTCGAATTGATTAACAATCCCCATAATCAATGCCTGTTGTGTTCGCGTGTCTATAAAATCTCGTTCCATAAATTTCTCATCGTCAATTTAAACGATTTCATCGGAATCGTTGATCATTTACGTTCTTACCTGGTAGTATAATATTCGAAGAAGGCAACGAGTATTTCCAACGATCTGGTTACTGCGGCCCACATAGTTAAATTTGTTCACGAACGTTGGTATTAACACACCTTATAACGTTATTATTAAATCTAATCGATCTCACTATTCCCAACACACATATACAAATTCTTTTCACTAGCAATTAATAATAATTCACCAGTCTTTTTATTATCATCTACCACATAGGTGTAAAATAAAGGGTGAGGGAAAAAATAGGGTAGAATAATTGTCTCCTTAAATTCATTTTTTTTTAATAATAATATTCTTAATATGTGTGGATAATGGGAATAATATGAAAAGAATAAAACAAATATAAATTATTATTTTTTTTTTCACGAAATATAACTGCTTTTGAAATTGTTTATAAATTTGTTAATAAAGAGAGTAAGTTCAATAATAAATAAATAATATTAATAATTTTAATTAATATTATTATTTATAATCGAATACAATATATATTATATATTTTTATTTTTAAATTATATTATTATATATATATATATATATATATAAAATATTATAATTTTATCTATTATATTAATAATAAATTTTTATTATAATAGAAATAAATATTATATATTAAATAAATTAAAATAATTTAATCAATAAAATATTATTTATTTAAAAAAATACATAATATATTAAAATTAATATAATATATTAATAATAATAATATAATAATATTTATATTAATTATAATTAATTAATATAAATGTTAGGCCTATAATAAAATATAAATTTTAAAATGACTTTATTTCTAACTTTTATTTGCTTTTTTCCCCCCTTTTTAAATAAATTCTAATACAGATAATTAAATTAAAAAAAAAAAAAAAGAAATAGAATTTAGACAGATAGATAGTAATAGTCAAAAACTTTTCGTTGCTACTTATATTTGAATATTATGATAGGAATGATGTTTGTTGAAGATTTACGAGTATCTGGCGTTGACGTTTTATGAAAACGCACGACATGATAAATGTAACAACGTTTTATGTCGTACTCTCTATCACCAAAGTATGTGTGGTTTATTATATATATATATGAGTGTGCGTGTGTTCATACTAATATATTCTACATATGAATATGCAACATTGAAAAATATTAAAATCAATGTTATTTCAAAACTTACTTTTTTAATTCAAATTAAAATCATATAAAAAATTCTCTTTTTTTTTACTCTTTTTTTTTTATTTATTATCATTTTATTAATACGTAATAAATAATAATATTTGCATGTGTAATTATTAATTATATTCGATTTATCAGTATAATTATACAGTTAACATCATCTACTTCGAAAAGTAGGTTCCTTTCGTAATCTGTTTCCTTTAATTATCTGAGACATTGAAGTCACCGTAAATGCAGTGTCTTGTGATTTAAGTTGAGTTAAGTTAAGTTAAGGTTACGACAAAGAAGTTATACGCCGAAGGTAATGAGTCAGCTCTAATATCTTACAAAATAATCAACAACTGGTATGTCCCTCTAATTTATTATCAACTTTTAAGACAACCCTGACACAAAACCCCATGTATTATTTTTATGTTTATTACATATTACTTAATCATTCATTATGATTAATTATCATTAAAAATAAGAAATTTACTACTCTTCACTATTTTTCATTCGTCTTGTTCATTTATTTTTCTAATTTTTTTTTTTTTTTTTTTTAATACCAATTATCATTTCGTAATTATTACATAGAAATTAACATTATGAACATTATAAATAATTATTTATAAAATTATTTTAACTTTGATAGTTGTGATAGTGTAAAAAAAAAAAAAATAATAATAATAATAATAATAATAATGACGACATCAAAGCTAACGAGTAAGTTCAAAGCTTTAATTACTTTTAACTTTTCTTTTTTTTTAATCTTTTTATATTGAAATGGACGTATGATAAAAAACGAAAACATATTTTTCGACACTCCTGTATAAATGTGTATGTGTATGTGTATGTGTGTGTGTGTGTGTGTGTGTGTGGAAAAAAATAATTCGCTTGAAAAATTTCAACGAAACCAGTTGGTTTTAATATTGCAATGCAACATCAGGACGAGTGTTGTTGTGTTGTTGTTGTTGTAGCTGCTTGTAATTGAATAGTAAATTTCTTTTATTCCCATCAAATGAAAAATATTTTTGTTTTTATTTTAACCGTAATATCCACACTATAAATTATTATTAATTAAATATCAACCCACATTGGTTTATTAAGAGTAAAAATAAATGATTGAATTTATTTATAGGAAGACACGTTTTTCTTTTTTTTTTTTTTTTTTTTTTGGATCAAATTCATCAAACGTAATTTATTAAAGTAGTTTTGTCAAGGTTTTTACAAGTTCTTCGACAGAATGTGATTCATAAAATATCATAAGAATTGTGTCTCTAGAGATTGTAGAATATATTTGAGTGGGTCATTCTATATATATATATTTGAAGGGATTGTGTTGAATTCTCTGGCGTAGTTGCATTATACGTGATCATTCGAACTGTCTATATCTTTTTCTCATTCTCTCATTCTCTCACTTTTCATTGGATAGGGTAGAAACGTTCTAGATGGTATCGAGTACCATCAAGAAACGATATAGACACACAAGATACACTGGAGGAGGAAGAGGAGGAAGAAGGAGTATCAGGGTGCTGCTTTAAAGGAGATGATACTTTAGAAAAAGAATATCGTTTTACTCAAACTTCGATAGATCGATTCAACTGAAACTTCCTTTTTCTGAGATTGACGATTGAGAAAGATATAAAGAAAGATTGATGGAAGGATAAGAAAATTCTCATCGAATGAAATCTGGAGAAGGAGGACGAACTATCATTGATATGTATCACTTTGAAAAGATATCAAGGATTATATTTTTTCTAATTTATAATTAATTTATATGTTAAATAAAACTTCTACAAATATAAATTAAATAAATTTATATTTAATTTATTTGTTAGATAAAAATTACAAATATAAATGCAAAGGAGTACGAGTTATCATTGGTATGTATCACTTTGAAAAGATTTCAAGGATTATATTATTTCTAATTATATTTTATCAATTTATTCTGAATAATTAGAAATAAAACTTACAAATATAAATTAAATAAATTTATAATTAATTTATATATTAAATAAAACCTACTAAATTAATAAACTATAATTAAATTAATTAATAAACCTATAATAAATTTATATATTAAATAAAACCTCTACAAATATAAATGCGATAAATTAATATTTAATTTAAATATTATATAAATATTCAATAAACTATGTTTATCAAAGTCATAACAGGTGAATGGTTTAAAGTCAAGTTTGTTTAAATAAAATAAAATACAAGAAAAAGAATAAGAATAAAAGTAGTCAAGTTACAAATCGTAGTAAATCGCAAAAGCATTTTGATTTCTTCACTCAACGATTTTCTATAGTGTATACCCTTTGAACCTTTTCATGTCTGATATATCATCGAGAAAACCATTTAAAAAGCAACAGGCCGACGTTCCTTCGTTCCTACGTTCGTGTTAACTTTAAATTACACTGACACTCCTTATTTTCTGGAATAAGAACAAGAAGCATAAAAAAAAAAAAAAGAATAAAAGTGGAAGCTTTCTATTCAATTCCCTTTTTGATACTCGATGATAGTGGTTTACCTAGGGTGCAAGCCAGCAAAGTTGGTTTGCCAAAGAAATAAGGACGACTAATAAAAGATAAAAATAAGAGAAAATAAATATCTCGTATTCGATAGATTAAAATAAACAACAATAATAAAATAAAAACGTTTCTCAAACGAATCAATCAAATATCCAATCATAATGTTAGTATTTTTATGAAATATTTTATTAAATATTATATTAAATATTAAATATTAAATATCTCATATTTAATTATATTAATATTATATTACGAGATAGATAAATATAACAAAAGTAAAGATAAATATAATCTTATTTTTAAATGATACTACATAAAATAAATTTTAATATAATAATAATAATAATAGTATAATAAAAATATCAATAATAAATTAATGATCATAGTGACAATTAAAAATCATTAAAAAAAAAAAACACCCTGAAATTACCACCACCCCCAACTTTTGTTCTATATTTCAATTTAATATTTCACTGTAAATATAGTTACGTGTATATGCGTGTACATTATGAAGAAGTAAAAGTAAGAAGTGTATGTGTGTGTGATTAGGATGGTTCTTAATGTTAAGATTCTAAATTATATTAGAATGAGAATGAGAGAGAAACTGAGAGAACTGAGAGAGAGAGAGAGAGAGAGAGAGTAGATGAGGAAGTGGTGCTGGTGGTGAAGTGAAACCGAACAACGAGAGAGGGTGAGAGGGTGAAAGAGGATGTTACAGAAGATGAGGGGGGTTTTGGATCGATCCCAGCTACCACCACCATTACCACCACTACCAGTACTACCACCAACCACCACCACAATCAACTGGAACAACCAGCACCAGCAAAAGCTCGCATCGTCCGGGTCTTGTCAACTTTATACACTGTATTTCTCTCTCTCTCTCTCTCTTTCTCTTTCTCTTTCTCTCTGTCACTGTTTCTCTCTGTGTTTCATTTTGTCCCTTTTTCCATAAAAGAACGAATTATTCCATGTGCGTAGTTGGTCCCTCTGTCAGAACATATTACGAAATATCCTAGTCAGTTCTCGAGCGTGAATTTTCGACCGAACAAATCTCTTTTTGTTCCTAATTTATCGATCCTGTACCACAACTACCACCCACTCCTCCTTTTATCTGGGAATACGAACAAATTTTTAACAATAATAATAATAACAATAATCTACCCCTATTTGTCACTCATCCCTTCTTCTTTTATTCTTTTAATTCTTATCGTGGGAATTTTGTTCTCAATTTCATTTAATTTTACATTCCTGTGTTTTACAATTAACGTTGTACATCGTAGTCTTATTGTACTTGTTTTTTACATTATCGATTTATTATTATAGTTAAAAGTAATGAAATTAGATTTATTTTTAAATTTAGTATTAATTATTATTAGTATTTATTATTTATACTAATTAAATCCTATTTTACAATTAACCTTGTAAATTGTAGTTTTATTGTACTTGTTTTTTACATTATCGATTTATTATTATAGTTAAAAGTAATGAAATTAGAATTATTTGTAAAATTAATATTAATTATTCTTAGTACTGTATTTATTATTTATACTAATTAAATTTACTATTTAAATTCGTAAGAAAAAAAAAAAACAATGTTTATATTCATGTATCGATTAAACTGAACACAAATTCCTCTGGGATGTTTTCACGTTAATAGGAAAATTAATATCTTTCAACGTATCTGAAACAAGTTAGATTATCTATAATAGTAGTCTATAAATCGTAAGACTAAATATACAACGCAAACACACACACACACACACACACACACCACTGTGTCGAATCTTATTTATATTCGAGATAACATTTATAATCATTTTAAAGCTTATTATTCTAATTTCTACAATTTATTAGACAGATTTGTATGACTTTAAAGATTATTTGTTTTAATCTTTTCAATTTTATGAGACTGATTTGTACGAAAACAAAAAAACAAGATGTTTAATTTTGTCAGTTTGTGTGTTTAATAAATTACAATAGAAGATTTAACTAAAAAATAAGATAATTGAAAATGATTGTCAATTTACTGTTCAAGATTCTCCCTCTCCCTCTCCCTCTCTCTCTCTCTCTCTCACTCTCTCACTCTTGATCGATTTATCGAACGATTCAATTAATGTCTTGTAATTAATTAAATGTTGAAGTACCTTTAACGATTAAGTTAGGCGTAAATTCAAGGATAATTGTCGAACCTTTAATTAATTTCAACGCCTTACTATAATAATTGAGATGAATCATGCTCATATTATCAAAGAAACCACGAAATTAAATTCATCCTTGTATACGTTCACTTTGTCAGTGTATGTGTCTACGTATGTATGTTATTCATTTTGATAGAAATAAAAATCAGAAGATATGAGAAAACGAAAGTAGCAATCTTTCCTTTTCATATTATTTTAAATTTTAATTAAAAAAAAAAAAGATTACTTAATAAATAAAATAAATTAATTTGAAAAAAAGATACACACACACAGTTAACTCCAGAGCCATCTGTTGGTCATAGATTTCGTTAAGTGCGCGTAACATTTGAACATAACCTAACTTTTATCTATACAACAACCTCATATTTTGGTTCACATGAATCACAGTAACATGTGAGGGTGCTGATAGGTGAGATTACTTAATAAATAAAATTAATTAATTTGAAAAAAAAGATACACACACACAGTTAACTCCAGAGCCATCTGTTGGTCATAGATTTCGTTAAGTGTGCGTAACAATTGAACATAACCTAATTTTTATCTATACAACAACCTCATATTATGGAGGGTAGAGGTAAGGAGTATCATCTGTGTATATGAAAAGTGTTCGTCGAAATGCATTCAATTAGGGTGGCGCCACTGTAGCTTCAGGGTAAATTTTAAAAGAAACGCCAAATATTATTAGAGTACGATTGAGAAATAAACAACGAACACAAATTTCACAACACAAATTTTTACCCATAACTGTTTTGTTATTATTCACATACTTTTGTCATAAAATTAAATGATAAAAAATCAATGAACGTACTATTTACAGTTCATGTAAATAAAATCACTTTAGCTACACGCTTTCTCATAATAATTCTTTAAGGTTATATTTATTACATTATTACATAACACGGCATACTTCAATTCGTTTACAATTGCTACATTCATACCATACCCTTAAGCTACACCAACGCCATTCAGGAAGTTTTTTCAACTATTATTTATAGCATACGCTGAACACTTTTTCAAATATTCTCCTATATGAGATGATACTCCTAACCTCTACCCTCCATACTTCATATTTTGACTCACGTGAGTTCCAGTAACACGTGAGAGGGCACTGATAGTTTAATTATAAAATTAAACATTTATCTCATAACTCTCTTCCTCTCTTGGACAAAATAAACTTGAAAAAGAAATTAAAAAAAAAAAATTAAAAATTAGCACGTAATCAAGGTAACTTGATTACTCTTCGTGAAATCATATTATTTATTATAAAGTAAATAGCAAAAGTTTGATCTAATGAGAAAGGTTGAGGTGAAATGAGGTGAGGGGTGAGGGGGGAGGGAGGAAAGGGGTGGATGGTAGGAATGAGGGTGGTGAGGTAGTTGTTTAACGTCGTGTAACTTCATCAAATATTTCATCGAAGATGGTTTCGAAACAAAAATCGATACTATAATTATATTATTATTATTATTATTATTATGGGGATTATATACCAAATGGCGTAACACATGAAATAGTTATAATAAATAAAATGATCATTTAACCTAGTGACTTTCGATTAATGAACGAAATATAAATGGACGATGATCTCGACCTGATTTTTTTTCATGCTTTTTGTTCGATACTATCCACAAGTTAAAAAAAAAATAGAAGATGGATAGATGGATAGATATAGAATATGAGAAAGTGTGAAAGAGAGAGAGAGAGAGAGAGAGAGAGAGAAAGAAAAAGCAACAGGTTTCCTTTCCTCATTTAACAGTATAACGTGTACTAACTGGAGAAGCAAACGATTCTATTTGACTTAACAACATTGGTCAGGACATTTCATTGACTTTAAAGTGATTCGTCAATTTATGTCACTCTTCGTGATGATTTTATTAGCAGAACATTTTTCTATTAGAAACTTTCTATCAATTCACATAGTTTTTGTTTCTCCATTTCCTGTGTTGTTCAACTTGATGAAAAAAAAAAAAAAAGAAAAAAATGTTGAACAAATTAATAGAATAACAAGACGAATTGGTTAAGAATTTTTAATGAATGTTATTCCATTATTCATAAAACTCATTTATACTGGCGCTTGTTTGTTAACGTTTGTTGTGTACGTGCTTGAAGAATCAAATAGAGAGAGAGAGAGAGAAAGAGAGAGAAACATATAAAGGGTGGAAAATCTTTCATAAACTGTGAACACAATGCGTATTGTGTACCCTGGGTCGAATACTCTGAGTCCAATGTTCGTTTCGTAAAGTTAAACACAATGGGGTTTACCCACGAAATTGTTAACCTTTTTTTTTTTTTTTTTTGACAAATAAAAAATAATATAATAATAATATTAATAATAATAATAATAATAATAATAAATAATAAGAAAATTCCTATCATCGAAGTAATTCATTTTTCCAAAACGACATTACGTTTTCTTGTTAACTGTGATAATAAAAAGATTGTCAAAAATATTTTCTGAACTTTGTGTCAGATGAATTATGTGAAATTGACAAATTGAAATGGGTCAAATTTTGTTTGTCTCCAATTTGTGTGATAGAAAATTTGATCTAATAATTTGAAGTATTATTATCAGAGAACTGATAAAATATCTTCGTTCTTGTAATACATATACGTGTGTGTGTGTGTGTGTGTGTGTGTCATTGGTCCACATAGAAATGTAGGAAATTTTGTGGAAAATGAAGTTATGACTGTAAGTAACAAGATGAAAATCGGTCGAGCGTGTCAATATCGTAACATCATATCGTGTGAAAACTGTCATAACTTATGTGAAATACTTTGACATAGTTTTAACCTTGAAATTGACGTTTTACCAACGAATTCGATAAGATAAAAGATTAAAATGGGATAAATTATCTTCTGTCATATATATATATATATATGTGTGTCTTCCTTGTCAAAAGTGTCTTCTCATTCTTATTCGATAATAATAATAATAATAATAATAATAATAATAATAATAATAATAATAATAATAATAATGTATTAATGATAAATTAAAAAATAATTTATCATTATTATTATTATTATCATTGGTATAATTTATATCTTGATAAGTTTGTTACACACAATATCTATTGTAATTTATTTATATAATATATTATAAATTAAATTTTTATATATCTACATATAAATATATTTTTAATTTATTATTTAATTTAATATTATTATTATTATTATTATTATTATTATTATTATTATTATTATTATTATTATTATTATTATTATTATTATTAGTATTTATTTATTTTATTTATTTATTATTTTTTTATTTATTAATTATTATTTATTTTAATTTATTATTTTTATATATTTTTATATTTAATTTATTATTATTATATATATGTATATAAATGTAGATAAATGTAGATTTCGTTTGTTCCTAACTTCAAATCAAACTAACTTAAAAACAACTTAATCGATTGTTTTGAAATTTTGATACAATGTTGCATACAGCTAGGTTTTTAATATACATTAATTTATTTTATAAAATTATTATTAATTTATTTATAAAATTATTATTAATTAACTTGACAACAGGATCAAAACAAAATTTGATTCTGATTTGTTGTATTACCTTTACAATTTCCCATAGATACAAAATTTTTCGTATATTTTACTTTGTTAATGTGAAAAACAATTGATTAATTTTAATTCCTACTTTTTTCTTTTTTCATCCCTCAAATTATCTTTTCACTTTTTTTTTCTTTCATTTCTTTTTCTTACATCGATTCGTACAAGCAACACAGAGGGCAAAGGTTAAACAAAGATATTTTCAGAACGATGAAAATAATTAACATCAAACGATTTAGACGATAATAATAATAATAATTATTATAATAATAATAATAATGATGATAATGATGATGATGAGATAACGTTTAAACCAACGAGTGAGAGTGAACCAAAAATAGAATTGATTGAAGGTAAGGTGCGTTAAAAGATGAAAAAAAAAGCTACACACAGAGAATAAGAAGGAAAACTGGAGACCAGAAGAGAGGGGGTAAAAAAAAAAAGAAAAAAAAGGGAGGAACACATGACATTATGAGGAAAATTTTCAAACGAAAACCAACCCTTCCTTCCCTATCACTTGCATCGGTATATATATATATATATATTATAACGAGGAAGCGTAATTAAGCTTAAACGAAAACGTATTTTATCTATAAAACGTGACGGTGCAAAGAAGCTCATGACAATATCACTTTTACAAAGACTATGTAAAGAGCAACGAAGCAAAGGATGAAAAAGACGAGGAAAACTGAAAAGGATGAAGAAGCTTGAAAATATGGAAAAAGAAGTAGTGGAAATTACGTGAAAAGCAAAAGTAAGGTAGTTAAAATGGGGGGTAAGTTGGTTGGTTGCGTTTCTTTTTGCAAAGCATTTCGTTGAAAGTTAAGTTAAACTTTAAAAAAAAAAAAAAAAAACGATTTATTTCAGAGATAAGTGATTTTTCTATTTTTTTTTCTTTTTTTCTATCTTTCTTCCTTTCTTCTATATTTTCATTTGAAAAGGAAGAAGCGAATGAAAGGAGGACAAAATAAAAATGAGAACAAAAAGAAAAGGAAAATAATAATTAGTCTTATGAATCGTCTCTTTTGATGATCGAAATTAAATTAACTGTCTATTGTAGTCTACTAAGTAAAAAAGAAATGGAACAAAAAACTTTTATCTATCACTTTGAAAAAAAAAAAAAAGAAAAAATAATATTAAAAGTGCTTCCGTTCGATCAAACGAATAAAATGAAAAAAAGCTCATGTTAGATTATTTTCTTTTTCAAAAGAAACAAGTAATTTAAAATTGTTTTAAGGTTAAAACCTTGATCCCTACATTCTTCCACCCCTTCACCAATTCAAGATAGATCCAATTAATTTTTTTGTTAATAAAAAAATAAATTAACAATACTACAAGTAGAATGATTATACAGCTGAATTCTCTTGAAAAGTAAATAGTACAATAAAATTAAGAACAAATATAACGATTAATAATTTTTTCTTAGAAATATCATTCGAATGTAAACACGTTTTCTAATTTTTGTGTATTAGTGTACCTAAACACACATAAATTACAAATAAAATTGTTTAATTTCTACGATGAATTTAAATTTCATTTGGATTTGTGTGATACCTCAAACTTACCCCCAACAGTGTCCTATTAAGAAAAGAAAAAAAAAGGAAGAAAAAGAATAAATGGAAGACATGTGTGTGTGTGTGTGTGTGTGTGTCTGGTCTGTCTTGTCGTCTGGCTTTGTCATTTCGTTTTCAACCCTTTTACACATGAATATTCAAAGTCCAAGTTATTCGTATAACCAACTAGGACAACAACGTTGATGCACAACGGGTCCAGGCAAACCCAACCAACCCAACCTTTTACGATCTTTATTCTCTACTACTATTTGCAAACGGTGCTTTAATCCTCAAACACACACACATACGTTTGTCTACATTTTGTATTTTTGTTTTTTTTTTACTCCCTTTGACATAATATTCATCCGATTCTTTTTTAAAAGCTTTTGCCATAGCGAAAACTTGTGTCACGTTGAAATACTAACGTTTTGAAATATTGTTTTCTTTTTTTTTTTTTTTTTTTTTTTCGTTGTTTCCATACTAAAAACAATCGTGCGTGATGTCCAGTATTTTTTTTTTTTTTCAAAAAAATCCCACACACACACACACACACACACATCTATGAGAATTGGTTGATCTAATTGTAAGTGAAAATTAGATGTGTTTTTGTTTTTATTACAAACGTTGAAAACCTTTTGAAGATTTTTCCTTTTTAGTCATAAAACTTTTAATAGAGTTTCAGGAAATATTTTCTATTAAACTTGTTGTAAATAATTATTTTAAACATATTAGAAATAATTATTAATAATAAAAATAGTATATAATTTAATATAAGGTTTGGATGAATAATTTTTCGTATTTATTTCAACACCTATCAGTGCAACCTCCAGGACCCCACGATGAACAATTTAACAAAAGCTAAATTAATAATTGTTATAATTAAAATATAATGTTTGGAATAACTTAACTAACAACTAAAAAAATACTACAATAATTTAATAATTATTTTAAACATATTAAAAGTAACCATTATCAACCCCTTTTACTATACTCTTGGGATCCCAAAATGACCCCCCCCCCCAATTTAATAAAAGCTAAATTAATAAGTGCCACATAAATAATTGCTAAATTAATATCAATATAATTACAAATCGTTCATCGATTAAAAATAAATAAATAAATAAAACAACCATTAATAATAAAAATAATATATATTATAATATATCCTTTGAATGAATAAATTGTTGTTTTTATTTCAACCCCTTATTACCATAGCCCCTTAACCCTACGATTAACAATCAAACAACAGTTAAATTAATAATTGTTAAATTAATATCGATACAATTACAAATTGTTCATCAATAAAAAAGATAAAAATAACAAACAAGCAAATAATTATTGAACAAATGATTGTATTTATTAATATACATTTTGTTTGATATAGTTCTTGTTAAATTGTTAACAAAGTGTTGCTGTCTAAGGTAACTTCTTAAAAGATATTACAATAACTTGGAACGGTCGATTAGCTCATCGATCATATTTCACCTGACTACACTCTTGCTTGCTTGCTTGCTTGGTTACTTGCTTGCTTGTCTGCCTAGTTCATCCGCCATCTTGTCGTATAACTGTCGCCTCCAAAGATATTTTCCACGTGCATCGACGGTTTATTGATTTTCACTGAGTAACTTCCTTTCGCAGACGCAAAACCTTTCTCCTACATAGTTGTCGTTATCAACAAACAAGCTTTAAACAATATTACATTGTTCTTCATACTTTTCTTCTTTTTATTTTTATTTTTATTTTTTATTTTTTTTTTTTATATCGATAACTACTTTTCAAACGAATCATCTTACGTTTGAAAACAATCTCTCTTTCTTTTTTTCTTTTTTTTTTCGTTTCTGCTTCAAAGGAAACTGAAGTAAACGTTTCATCCCCTCACCTTTCCCAAAAGAATGAGAAGAATGAAATTTTTCTTTTATATGTCAGAAACAAAAAAGAATAAATAATTACCTTTTAAATATTCTATAACCGAACAAAATTTCATTGAAACTTTCATCGATCTATTTGAGGCAACTTTTCTTACCACCCCATCGACCCAACTTGCCCCTAACCTCCTTTCAATTTTATTTCGATACTTTACTAACAAAGTACCAAATAAATTTACTACATTTTGTTCCATTTAAATATATATACCAACAATAAAAAATAATTTACAAATTTGTGTACGATATTTTGTTTAAAATAGCAAATAAAAAAAAAAAAAAAAAAAAGAAATTGAAACATCTAAGAACAATTTGTGATATTCACGTAGAAATCAAAATTATTATATTGTTATGATATAATATATTGCATTATTATTGTATTATTAAAGTGCACATGGGGTGTTTGACACCCAAGCAAATTTGTGATCTCTCGAAAACGGTACTGAATTCGAAAAAATGGGGTTATTTGTCTAATGTCATCTAGTGTTTATTCAGATGGGTATAAAACTTATTCTATTTTGAAAAAAAGATGTATCAAACTACTTTTAATAAAATTACGAGGTCTAAATATTAAACAGCAGTTTCAGGAGACACGTTCAAACACATTGGGTGTGTGACACCCCAACAAATTTTTGATCTCTCGAAAATGGTACTGAATTCGAAAAAATGGGGTTATTTGTCTAATATCATCTAGTGTTTATTCAGATGGGTATAAAACTTATTCTATTTTGAAAAAACATGTATCAAACTACTTTTAATAAAATTACGAGGTGTAAATATTAAACAGCGGTTTCAGGAGATGCGTTCAGACACGTTGGGGGTGTCAAACACCCACAGTGATGCACTTTAACTAACTTTTACCAAGTGTGCACTTTAAGGGTTTCTTTTTTTTTTTTTAATTTAATTTAAATCTTATTTATTAAATCTTCTTATTTTATTTATATAAATTATTTTCTTATTAAAATCTTCTTACATTTGATTTTGTTTAAATCTTTACTTAAATATTATCAATCCTAAATGAAACTATAGAAATAAATTGAATATCATTGAAAATGGTTTCTTCAAAAATAAAAAACTTAAAAAAAAAAAGAAAAAAAAAATGAAAGGATTAAGGGATGAAAGGGTTAAGCATTTGTTGTTACAAAATAACATGTATTTCATTGTAACCCTGAAGAAGAAGAAGAAGAAGATTAAACAAATTCTATTACCTGTAGTGAGTATAAAAAAAAAAAAAATCGAATAAAACTCAACCCTTACTAGAAACCGATACACAACGAAGTAGAAGAGAGAGACAGAGACAGAGAGAGAGAGAGAGAGAGAAGAAAGAGAGGGATGAGAGGGTTGGAGGGAAGGAAAGGGATGGTAGAAAAGTTTTAGTAGGTTTAACGAGTTAAGTTCACCGTTGGCAAGAGTCGTAGAAATGAAAATGAAGGTATTAACGTTTGCCAAGTACCTCTTACTTATTGGAATGCCTATTCACAAAAGAAATAGAATTTTCAATGAAGGAGAAGTGGTAGAAAGAATGTTAAGAAAGGAAATGGTGGTGGGGGAAGGAGCAAAGGGGAGGGGAGGGGGGGGGTGGTTGGGTTGTATAATATCCAATGATTATATTATTCCAATAGAAATTCGTTAGGAAAGTAGTTTATTTTTTTTTTATATTTTTTTATTTTTCAATTTAATTCGAATTGCATTTATCAGCAATGGTGATAGTTGGGGAGGGGGGGGGTAAGAGGGTTGTATAATATAAAATGATTATATTATTATTATATCCAATGATTTTAAATTTGTTAGGAAAGTAGTTTATTTTTTTTTTTTAAATTTAATTCGAATTGCATTTATCAGCAATGGTGGTAGTTGGGAAGGGGGGGGGGAGTGATATAAGAGGGTTGTATAATATAAAATGATTATATTATTATTACATCAAATATGATTTTAAATTCATTAGCAAAGTAATTTATTTATTTTTAAATTAGATTCGAATTTATCAGCAATTTAAATGACCATCAACAACCATCATCACCACCACCATCACCACCACCGACATCAATCCATCCCTAACTTTTAATCGATTAATAAAATAATGCGGTATACCGTTAACGTTAAATATTCTCGAATAAATCAAGAAACATGGGATGATGAGAAAGAATAAGGGTTGTGTAGATAAAGGTAAGGGATGAAAATGTTGATTAAAAAAAAAAAAAAAAAAAAACCAAAAAAAATGAAATCGATGTGTCCCAATAATATGTCAAAAGGTATTCCCTATCTCAGGATTATTATTATAGTCATCGTCATAGCATTTTGCCTATTTTTTTAGGGGGAGGGTGGGTGGGAGAGAGAAAGGTGAAAACCCCAAGGGAACATCGATTTTTTGGTTATGGCAAAAAAGGGATGGAGAAAAAACGATGAGAACATGGCGCGCTAAGGGTGAAACGAGGGAACAACAACTTCGTAGATTTTTGTCATCCTCCGATGCGTTCAACTATCTAAGGGGTGGAAGAAGAAAAAGAAAAGTCACAAAATTGCAACACGTTTGATAGATTAATAATAATAATAATAATAATAATAATAATAATAATAATAATAATAATAATAACAATTAATATATAATAATTAATAACAATTATTGATAAATCAATCAATTAGTGTTATCAATTATTAATTCAAATAAAAAAAAAAAAAAAAAAAAAATAGAAAAACAAGAATTAACAAGATGAACCAATCATACAACGGTAATAAACGGATCAATTTTTAAAATCAATTCTATTTCCAACCCCTTCACCTCAACCCCCAAATTTTATTAGGAAAAATATTCAAACTAAACCTGGAGAGAAAGAGAGAGAGAGAGAGAGAGAGAGCATTGTGATAAAAACTTTTATCGATTATCTTTAAAAACCTGGCTTTCTTTTTTTAAGTCCACGGGGTTTGTATCAACTAACACGAATCTGAACCTTTCCCCCTCCCCCCCCCCACTATCCCCTCATACCAAAAGGTAAAAATAGACACGCACGTTAGCCAATCTATATTTTTGTATTTTCGATAAATATCGATGACTCTTTTTCTTCTTCTTTCTTTCAACCTTTTTTTTTTTCTACCTTCATTTCTTATTTATTTATCTTTTACACTTTTAACACCTGTGTGTAATATAAAAAGGTGTAGGTATACGTAATATACAATGCAATGCTTTTACTGAAACTAGGTACCCAAGTAGTACGAATAAAACAATAGACAATGAGAGAAGAAGAAGAAGAAGAAGAAGAAGAAGAAGAAGAAGAAAATGAAAAAGTAGGCAACCCTAACATATATATATATATATATACATATACACATACACATACACTCAACATATTCTCGTAGTATTGTTGAAAAGGATCGTTGAGGTTTCTCATGAGTCGGCGTGTTGCGATTTTCCTCGAGACGACTGGGCAACACACACTCCTGACCCACCTGTTACTATCAAACCCCTCGTTTCACCCTTCTACTACTACTACCATCCCCCACCCAACCCATCTACCAACCCTTTCCGTTCTCTTTCTCTTTATCCGTCTCTCTATTTTACTAACAGCCTGTTCATATACAGGGTGATTCATCAATACTTGCCATCTGTATAACTCAGAAAGTATAATAATAGCAGACAAAACTCATGAAACACCCTGTATATAAACTTGTTAGAGAAAATTCTGTGAACGTCGTCCGTCGTTGTATAGTCGTGTTAGTTAGCTGTTTGTTGTTCAAACGTATTTTAAATCTACCCTGACCTTTAAAAAAAAATAAAGTAATAATATGGGATGTTTAAAAGCACATGCACATGCAATGCGTGTTACTAACAGGATACAGATACATGTATAGGTAGTAGTGTAGTTCGGTCATTTATAAAATATCAGATAAGAAATACGTTATGCTAACAACAACCTAGATGATAACATCATCATCATCATCATCATCAACGCAACATTTTATTAACCCTCTCTCATTATTATTCCAACCCATTTACTTTACCTTACTAGGCCCAGTAGGTGTATATTTATGTGTGTATGCGTGTGTGTTTGTTTTTTTTTTTTTTTTTTTATTAGAAAATTGTAGATCTCGTGTTGTTATTTTTCTCATGTCAAAAGTTTTTTGTGAAAAGTTTCAAATGTAAAATTGTAGAAGTATATTTTATAAATAAATTTTGATATAAAGTTCAACGATCACAACTTATTTCATCTTATTATAAATGACAAGTTATTTGTATTGTTATATATAATATTATTTATATATATATATATATTTAATAATTTATATTATTGAAATTTTAATATAATATATAATATACATAAAATATAAATAAAATAATATAATGTATAATATATAATTGATATAATAATATATTATAATTAATGTAATTTATAATATTATATTATATAATAAATAAAATTCGAAATATAAATATAAAACAAATAAATATAATAAATATTGCTACATAATTTAATATAACTTAATCTGATTGTAATTGATATTAAGATTAATTAATCTAAAAGGGGTGATATAATAAGATTGAATAAAATATTAATTTTAATTTTTGTTTAATACGTTAAGTAAGATTTGTTCGTTGACATTTATGAAGATTGCAAATACGATTAAAAAGAATGACGATGTGTATTCTTCCGTATATTCATTCATAAAAGATAATTATAATTATACTTATTACTTTATATATTAATAATAATCATAATAATAATAATAATAATAATGAAAAAAAATATGTAAACGTCAATAACTTCCTTCGATCGATTTCATTTCATTTACTTTAATGAACTTTTGTCATTTTACTCTTATGGCAGAGTCCATTGTGAAACTATTCAATGTAAGAATGAACTCGATTCTATTTACAACAACGTCAAATTTTTTCTCCTTTTTATCTTTCTGTCACTTGTAAATATTCATATAAAAATAATTTTTCAAATGTATTGAATTCAATAATAATATAAAATAGAAATGATTCAAAATTCCAATAATTTCCATCGGTTGATCTCAATAATGGGTTTTACAATTTCAAAAGCAGTATTATCGATCGTAACCAAATGTTGATAAGAAAATTTGACAAAAAAAAAAAAAGAAAATTTCACAAAAACAACAACAACAACAACGTGCAAAAATAATAATAATAATAATAATAATAATAATAATAATAATAATAATAAATATTGAAAGTGATATTATAGAAAACAAAACAAAAAAATATATTCGTCGACATTTACTTTACCCTTAAATTCAAAGGATTCTTCTCCAAGGATTAAAATGAAATGAATTTGACTGTAGAGAGAGAGAGAGATAGAGAGAGAGAGAGAGAGTTTGGTGTGACACACAGGTGGTTTAAACTTTTCAATCACGAATAAAAAACACGAATGATAGTACGAGTAATAAAAATATTCTCACGTAATTCTAAAAACAATTTTTAATAAATATAATTGTGTATTATTTATATAATTAAATTAATTTATATATTTAACTATTATATTATCAATTAAAACAAAATTCCAATTGCATATATATGTAAAAAATATTATATAAAAAATACAATATTGTAAATAGAAAATAAAAATTGTTATATAAAAAATAATATATGGAATATATATTGAATTTATATTTTATATATATATATATAAATTTATTATATTATATATATATATATATTATATATATATATAATAAAATAAAAAATAATATAATATAATATCAATAATGTATATTATATATTATTATATTATATATAAAATATATATTACCAAATAAATAACATTACCAATTTTGTCCAATATTCCTTCCCTTAAAAAAAAATAAAAAGTAAAAAAACAAAGTACATTTTTACAATAAAACAATGAACATTTATATAACTCACCCTACATGTATATACATGTATATATATATAATAAAAATAAAATAAAATAAAACCAATCACAGAGAATAAAAAAAAAAATTTTTTTATATATGAGAAATTTGAAAGAATTGTTTGTGTTTAAACTAACAAAAAAAAATCTGACGATTGATCAAAATGAGAGAAAGAGAAAGAGATAGAGATAGAGGAAGAAAGAAGAAAGGAGGGAGGGGGAAGAAAGGAAGGAAATAAAAAAAGGACGGTGTCGTCCTGTTGCTTTCAGTTCGATTAAAGTCAACCCGTATTTTTGTTTGTCAGCGTTTTGAACGAGTAAAGTAGGCGAGACACGCCTGAGCCCGGCACAAGGCCAGAACCGTCTGCCGTTGCGTCTGACCGTACCGGAGTCGCATCACTGACTGAAACTCTCTCTCGTTCGCTTTCTCTCTCACCTTCTCACCACTAGTAGCTTTCTCTCTTTTAAAGGTATCTCTAACGCGCGCACGCGACCAACCAACTGGTTGGTTGGTTGGTTGGTTGCTTGGTTGCTTTGGTAGTAGTAGGTTGTTGCTTGTACTTGTAGTAGTATTTTCCTGGTTTCGACACTTTAGCGCCACCTTGGTGCCCACTAAAGAAATCACTATGACAAACCATTATGATGAACATCTTATGTTTCGAAACCCCCCATTCATGAATACAAATTTTGAATCAAATTATTTATTTTTATTATATTTATATTTGTTTTGGAATATTTTG
The DNA here is from genome assembly GCF_049000335.1 of Polistes dominula. Lineage (NCBI taxonomy): Eukaryota > Metazoa > Arthropoda > Insecta > Hymenoptera > Vespidae > Polistes > Polistes dominula. Next base: position 1,130,438 of record NW_028301147.1, read on the forward strand.
TTTTTTTCCCTTTCTCAAATTTATCGATAAAATTCTTAAAACCTAGGACGAGTACTGTTATTTGTTAAAATATTTGATCATTGGATAGACAATTATTGATAACTTTTGTTTGATTATACAAATGATTATGATAAATACAAATTTATTTTGTTGACATAATTAAAACCTAGAACGAGTTCTGTTATTTGTAAAAAGACAAATATTTCCTTCCCAATTCAATTAACTAAAATTTCATCTTGCGAATGGTAGAATCAATTTGTCAACGCGAACAAAAAGTAACAAATTTGAAGAAAAATTAGAACACTGAAATGATTTCTTAACGAAATAAAAAAAAAAAAAAAAAAACCAAGCAAGAAACAACCAACAGAATTAACCAACATTTAAATAACATTATTTCAAGTAACAAAAACTAAAAGGTATACAAATAAATTGTTCACTTTTAACAGAATGAAATCTTGAAAGCGGGATAATGATAATCTCATTAGGGATTAACTTAATCATTTTATTAAGATCTACGTAAACAGTGTGAATAAGAGAAAGTTAAGTTAGTTGTTGGTGTTAAACTTTGAGTTCACTGTTATATCGTAAAGTAATGATGGTTTGGGTTGGGTTGGGTTTCGTCTTGGGTTGGTCTGAGTTAAATGTCAGAGGTTAATTTGCAATGCTGACTCGAAGATTATAATATTTTTCAACGAATTAAACAGACCATAACTATTGTAGTCGTAAGAAACGAATAAATGGACGTTGAGTTCAAGATCCATAGGATTAAAATGTGATTGAACGAATGAAGAAACTTTACTGGACCTAGGCCTGAACCTGGACCTGAACTTGGACCTAAATCTCAACCTGGAGCTAAACCTGGAGCTAAACCTGGACCTAAACTTGGACCTGGATTTGAACCTGGACCTGAACTTGGACCTAAATCTGAACCTGGACATAAGCCTGGACCTAAACCTGGACCTGGACATGAACCTGGGCTTGAACCTGAACTCAGTTATTCGTTAAGGTACTGATGGGATTAAAATATGATTGAACGAATGAAGAAACTCTACTGGACCTAGTCCTGAACCTGGATTTGAACTTAGACCTAGACCTGGACCTGGACATGAACCTGGGCTTGAACCTGGAGCCAATTATTCGTTAGGGTTCTGACACTAAAATAATATCTGAAATATTAAAAGAAAAAACAATAGGTAATCAATATTTTCACAAAACCCTCATTATATAATAAATTACCTAACTTGGTTACGTTCTTATCGAAGGAACCTACCACCTATCATCCCTTTTCCAAACGCCACCACCCTAACGTCTTTTATTTTAACATTCTGACAGGCCAATCGACGTTACATTTCTCTTCAACGATGAAAACGACGAAGGCTCATTAATTATCGTCAAGTATAATTAGACATTAATTGATGATTATTAATCATAATAATTATATTTAAATCGTAGTTATATTTAATACGTAGTTATTACATTTTATAAGTTATATATTAAGTTTAATGAGTATCTAATAAGTTATATTAATAATTTATTAATTTATTATTAATTATATTTAATTTTATTAGAGAGTTATTTAAATTTGTTAGTTATATTAATTATATTCTAACTATAACTATAACTATATGTAATTTAATATTACTATAATTATAATTATAGTTATATTAATCGTTCGATTTATTATCGTGACTGATTTTGTTATTGAAAAAAAAAAGTAATAATAATTTAATAAAATAATCGTTGACTATAGAATACAATTATTTGTTTGATTAACAAACTTGTCCACGAGGACTCGTTTTAAACTTTGTGAATAATTTATAAAAGTGCTCTTTTTATCTTTATATATATCTGTATATATTCTAGTGGAATTTAAATGAAACACTATGAAAAAGCTTGAGAGATCATTGTGCAAAAGAGAAAATCCCTGACGCAACGTGAATTTCGTTTGTCATGAAAATTATGCGATCTAGGAATGAATTGACATCTATTTCGTACGCTCTTATCAAACAATACACAAACACACACACACATACCTTACATACACCTGCATATTCACACCTACGTAAAATTTCATTCTATCTCTCTCTTACTCACACAGCAGACATACATACACACATACATTATCTTTTGGTCATTTGATTTATTTGAAAAATTTTCACGACGATCTCGTTATCTCGAACGATTTATTTGTTGTTCAATTGGTAAGCGTGTATCATTAAACCATGGAACATTCCTAAATCACGAGAACTGATAAAAAAAAAAAAAGAAGAGTTTCGAGTTGAAATTTATCGCGTTGTTCGTTCGACCTTTTTTTTATTATTTCTTCCTTTTTTAACATAGTCCGATAATTATCGTTAAAATAAGCAAACCCTTTTCCCGATGATGAATCCTCCAACCTCCACCCTCAACCCCTTCAAATTAGCTCAGCACAGGTTCATTCGTAACGAACGATAATTGCTGCTACTGCTGCTGTTGCTGTTGCTGTTGCTGTTGCTGTTGCTGTTGCTGTTGCTGCTGCTACTGTTGCTGATGCTCTCTTTCGTATCGTATCGAAATACAATACATTTTCAATATCAAATCCTTTATACAGGGTTTTTTTTTTCCTTCTACGTAACATTGCCAATCAACGAATAACATCGATTTGGGATAATCAATAATTTGATATCTTACAAATAATAGAATATTAATTGTAATTAAATATATTTCAAGTATATATCAAATTTATATAAAATAAATAAATTATTAATAATAAATTATATATATATATATAAATATCGTGTCACGTTGTTTGTCCGCAATGAACTTTTAAACTACTGAACCGATTTTAATCAAATTTTGAACACTATATGCAGTTTCATTCAACTTGAAAGATAAGATAGTTTATATTTCAATTTATAATCGCAATTGACTTAAAGACGTGTGTATCGGACCGATTGTGAGCCACAGCAACGCATTACCTGACATCAACATGAAGGACAGAGTGTAACGTGTATATGTGTTAAACTTTGTTAAAAGAATAAGAATAAAACAAATGATGACAAACATTAGGATGATGAAGAAAAAAAATACATATATATATATATAAAATAATAAACAAAAAAATATTAGAAAGAATAAAGAGAAATAAATCGGAGATATTAAAATTTACTTGACGAATCATCTTTCGTTCTCATTTTTATTTTTAATACGAAAAAAAAAAAAGAAAAAAAATAAAGAAAAATGGTGCCTAAGGGTGTGAAATATCATCGTACTTTTGATATAAGTAGGACGTTCTCTATGATAGACCCATCGTTTCAATTACTTATACGTGAATTGTGAACAAGGGAAAGAAAAAAGGTACAAGGAAAAGGGAGAGGGGGTGAGGGTGAGCATGAGTGGTAGGTAGGATAGAAAGACAGTAAAAATAATAAAAAAAAAAAAAAAAAGAAAGAAAGAAAGAAATTGTAAGAGAAAGACAGACAAGGGTAGAGAGAAAAAAAGAAAAGGTGGGGGGGGGAGTGGGGGGTGGTTGGAAGAAAATTAGGCCACGTATTGTTAAATACGATACAGGTATATTAATTAGTCGGCTGGTTTCTCTTTTTTAGCGAATGACGTTGAAGTGAATTGCTTGGGACTGTTGAACAGCAAGCAACCCTTCTGACTCGTTCAAAAGTGGTTAAACTTTTTATTACGCTTATGTGTTTGGGTGTAAGTGGGTGTGTATGTAATGTGTGTAAATGTATGTGAGGTTAGATTTGAAAATTGTTAATAATTTTTTGGTTAGATTTTTCTTTCATTTCTGTAGGTTTCTAACGTGATAGGTGAATGATTGATAAAACGATCGACACGTAGCATTTTTTTTTTTTTTATTTATCTTTTTAATTTAATTCTAATTTTTATTTTTTTTTGTTGTTGTTTATCTTTTTTTCCCCATTTTTATTATTCTGAACTAAACATGGATTGGTTTAACATTTCGAACTAAACGATAGAATTGATATTTAAAGTTTTGAACATGATTTATATCAATGGTTCATATGGGGTACCAGTTTTGTAAAAAAAAAAAAAAAAAAACTAAAAAACCAGAGAGAGAATAAATTCAAGGGGGTTATTTTTTACTTAACGACTGGAAGAGAAATAACAAATATAAATTCATTTGAAAAAAAAAAACAAAAAAAAAAGAAAAATATTCCAAGGCTTGTGAACGAAATCGAAGGACGAGAACGATAACGCGTTATCAGTGGCAACGTGCCGGCCACACAGTGCCGTATATCATCTGTCATTGGCCACCGGTGTGTATACACCACAATATCCTGCAGATTATATCGTTCCGAACGAATGTGTATGTATATATGTGTATATGTGTATTGTATCTATCCTTAACTACGTATATATTTACGTATGTATACACGTATGTATACATTTATGTAAATAGTTATTTATACATTCATGTATATGTGTGTATACGATTATGTTCAATTAAATAGAAAAATAATAAAAAAAAAACATAAATTGCATTGATAAAAAAAAAAATGTAGTATGGCAAGGCACCGTGGCACGCATATGTGAGCTCGTTATAACAAACTCGTTCTTTCAACGAAGTTATCTATTATCTATAATCTCGTAGTAGTAATCGTAGAAAAAAGAGATAGAAACAAAATATATAAAAAAATATATTAAAAATATATTAAAAATATAATATGCAAAATATATATTAAATAATGTAATTCAATGCATAAGAAATATATTAAAAATGTAATATATAAAATATATATTAAATAATATAAGTATATATATAAAAAATATAACAAAAATATAGGTAATATAAAAAATATATATTAAATAATATAATTAAATATATAAAAAATATATTAAAAACATAAAAATAAACTAAACAGAACTTAACCTATAATTCGTAACGTGGTACTTTTGACGATGAAGATGATGAAATAATTGATCAATCATCAAATTATTGATACTTTAAAATCAAAATGACTAATAAATAATCCATATTCCTTGATTTTGTTTTCCGGGAAAAAATAATGTGTCATGTATCTTCAAAGATGAGTCAGGTCGCGGAAACTCATTAGCCTTAATCGTAAAAAAAAAAAAAAGAAAAAAGAAGAAAAGTAAGAAACCGGATAAAAAAGATGAAGAATAAAAATTAAAGAAAAAAAAAAAAACAAATAATTTTGCATCATCCACAAAGATGTCCACTTCAATGTCGCGTTCGTTCAAGGACGAATGTTATTCATCGTAGACGAACCAATCGATGCCGTTCTTCAATGAAAGCAAGAAAGTCTCGTTTTATGTTTTAAGCTTTGTTTATTCTTTGTTGAAGTGTGTAAATGAAAAAAAAAGAGTAGGTGAAAACGTATGCTTGCTGCTGTTGCTGATGCTGCTGTTGCTGATGCTGTTGCTGAGATGATGCGCACATAAAAAGTTTCCACTTTTAGTTTTTAATTTCGAAAATATCAGGGAGAAGGAGTTACGAATTTTCTTCATTTTCTACTTGGTTTTTTTTTGCTTCTTCTTTTTTTTTTATTATTATTATTTCGTATACAGCCCCATTACCATCCCTTTTCCCTTCACTTTACGTCACACATACATACATACTATGAAGATATTTAGGTCAGCATTTGAAGGTCCGAAGTTGAGCGTTCTCAACTTCGTTCTCTATTTGTTATTAAACTTTTATTCTTTTTTTTTTTTCCTAACCTCTATTTCCCTTCATCACTTACTATACAAAAAAAAAAAGAAAAAAAAAATAGAAAAAACAAAACGGGGTAGAATTGATGTCTGAGTTCTAATTGGGTTAAAGTGCATCTCACAAGCAATTGCATCGGTTTATTTCAACGCAGTAAACAACTTTTCAAATGTTACGATTCGTCTACAGAAAGAAAACCAAAAAAATTAAAAATTAAATACTATTTATAGTACTATAATATAGTACTATACATATTTCAATACTGTAAATTCATAAAAGGTTTATTAAACTATTAAAATATTTCTAAAATTTATTTAAGATCTGATTAATTATTTTTTTTTTTTTATTATTCATGTGACTCGTCCACTTGAATTCGTTTTCACGTTTTAGGTTAGAAATTATCTTTTTCTTTTTATTCGTGAAAAATAAATTGACCGTGATAAAATTAATTAAAAATAAATAAATTATCGTGTTTGCTTTTAATTTGCATATTATCAATTTCAAACGTAATCGAAAAGGAAAGATAATATAATGCAGAAATGTGTAAACAATTTTCCCATTGGATGGCAATACTTTTTTTGGAAAACTTCAAAGAGATTTTACCGACACTATTCTATATCGGTGTATTCCTATATTACCGACTGTCGTTAATATAATTTTCGTCTAACATCTCACGCAATAAATATTGTTCTTTTTCTTTTTTTTTTAAATAAACATTCCCGTCGTATCCATAAATAAAATTATATACAATTAAGTAAAAAGGAGAAGAAAATAAATAATCGTCACTTCATAAAATCATTAAAATAAACGTCATACATTCAAAAATGTCAACTAATTAAAAAAAAAAAAAAAAACAACATTTTATCAAACAAATTGTACGAAAATATTATAAACAAAATAATCACACAAGTATCACGTGAACAATCGATCTTTTTGTAATTTAGTTATCAATTAAAGGATGACAGAAATAGAATAGCATTTCAATCTTATAAGAAAAAGAAAAGAAAAAAAGAAATCAGTGCGATATTCCACACCTGAGAAATGAACTTACACACCTGAGAAATAGAATAAATGCGTGACCGTATCCTCCGAGTACTACAACAACCTTAAGCTAATTGAAATTGCATTATTAAACGATACCCAGAGAGAAATCTGATGTGACGTAATAAGATACAACGAAAGCAACCACCCTAAAAGCTTTCTATTTAATTAGAACTTCTAGTAAATAGTCTGGTGAACACGAAAACGATATATCGTCGAACCATAAGTCGATTAAATTTACAATTTATTATTTTTTAATCACACACACACACACACACATACACACCTGCACCCACCTACACACTTCCTTCTCATTCCCTCATAAAACTCCCATCCCCTATATAAAAACATCTACCACCTTCTTCTTCTTCTCCTTCTTCTTCTTCTTTTATTTACGATAAGGAGAGAAAAAAAAGATAATCAAAGTAGGATGAAACGAAATTATCTATAAACGTAGATAAATAACACGTAGGTAGAACATTGAACACGCACGATTAAAATCAATCGATTTCATATAACCTGGACTTCCCCTTTCCACCCCCTTTCCACCCGCCTCCCCCTTTACCCCACCTCCTTTCACCACTTATCTTCTTTTTCTCTAGTCATAGGGACTTTGTAACTCAAAGTTAATCTCGGAAAGGAACACTTTATGAGTAAAGTGTTACTTCCACCCCTTTCTCTTACCACCTCTTCGATATCGTGTCAGTCATTCTTCAAACTGGAAGGGGAAAAGATTTATTTCTAACCCTCTCTCACTCTCTCTCTCTCTCTCTCTCTCTTTCTTTCACTCCACTTTCTTTCACTCTCTGGACTTTTTTTTTTTTTTTTTTACAACGTTAAAGCTTCACGCACGTTTTGTTCTAAACAACCGTAAAGAGATCAGAAAATTTTTGTATGGTTTGTAATAGGTTTATTATCAGTGATATAAAAATATAAAAGAATTGTGTCAAAGTGTATGTGTGTGTGTGTGTGTGTGAGAGAGAGAGAGAGAGAGAGAGAGAGAGAGAGAGAGAAAAATATATTATGTAAAAAGTATGATAATAATAATTATTATTATTATTGTTGTTATTAATATTGTTCGAAATAAAAAATGTAAATGAAAATAAATTAATCGATAATTATGATAGGTCAAGATTAATTAAATGTAATTAATATACTCTAATAAACGTAAATATGAAAAAATATAATATGTGACTGATATATCACTGTTAACAATTATTTCAAAGTTTATATAATGTTATTTCAATTTATTTATATTTCTTAATTTTAAGTATTAGTAATTTTAGTATGTATCACACACACACAGCCTATATACAAGTAATTATGTTTACCTCTTGTAGGATTTACTATGTACTAGGGGTGCCCCGCCACACGTTGCTATGGCTCACAATCAGTCCGATACTCCGATGTGCAATAAAATAATATTGCGATTATAAATTGAGATATAAACTAACCTATCTTTCAAGTTGAATGAAACTGCATGCAGTGTGCAAAATTTAATTAAAATCGGTTCAGTTGTTTAGGAGTCCATTGCGGACAAACAACGTGACACGTAATTTATATACATTAAGAAGAAGATTAACCTTGTTATTACTATGTAAATTATTTTTTGTTTCTGGTATAATAAATAAATAAATAAAATAAATAAATATTAATTTAATAATAATAATAATAATAAAATAGCTTGATATGTTTTACAAACCAAGATGAACGAAATTTGATATTAATGTTAAATGATTAATCAAATTGTTGTTCACATTTTAAATATACATTTGTATCAATATTTATATTAATAATAATTGTTTAATAATTTTATTGACAAAATATGAAAATACGAAAATATGAATTTTTTTATATATATATATATTCAATGTTTCATTCATTAATTTATTAATCATTAATTCATTTGATTAAACGTTCAGAAATGAAAAGTATTAAGAAAAAGAAGAAATGATTAGAAAATTAGATTGGAAAGTTTGTAAGTCAATTAATAATCTTAAGTGTGACCACTTAAAAATAGATTTTCTTTCAAAAGTCACGTATTAAACTCAACGTTAATCTGCGAGTTTTGAGATAAGAAGAAAATAGGATGATATCAGTATGGTTCGTTTGGGAGAATTTCTGCATGAAAATTCGACTCTCATTTGATTACTTGTGTCGTACCTTAAAGTTCCCTTTTTGCCATATGATAATGTAATTTCTTTCTATATTCGAAGAAAACGTATGTATGAGAAATATATATATATATATATATATATACATATGTAATATTTGTATGAGTGTGTGTATATGCAAAAGGTATATTAGTTTTGAATGTGAGATAAATTTGGATTATTAAAAATGTTACTAACTCACATAAAAAAAAAAAGAAAAAAAAATAAGGAAGAAAAGAAACAAGAAATTATTTTTTGAAATATTAATTCACATTTCAAAACGAAACATGAACATTCTGATCAAATTTAGTTCACAAAGTGTACTCGTAGTTTCTTTTATTTATTATCAAAACAAATATAAGTACAAAATTGGTTTTCTTTTTTTTTTTTTTTTGGAATATTACACATTTCAAAACGATACATGAACATTCTGATTAAATTTAGTTCATAAAGTGTTCTCGTAATTCCAACAAATTGGTTTTTTTTGGAATATTACACATTTCAAAACGAAACATGAACGTTTATTTATTTATTATTAATTTATTTATTCTTAAAACAATTACGAATTTTTTATTATTCGACAAATCTATCAACAATATTCGTACATTTTCGAACTACAATTTCAAACAATTTATTAATATGAAATATTATGCAATAAAAGAGGTTCACGAACTTACTATTTAATTAAACAATTGTTTTGTTTATTTTAATTGGTAATAAAAGATCAACTTGAGAGATCGATTGAAGGAATGGATAATTGAATAAAAAAAAAAGAATAAGATGATTATGTTTGAATATTAGATGAGAAAGGTTGAAAGATTGTGTTCTTTCAACTCGAAGTTGAACGAAGTATGAAATATATCTATGAACCTTTGTTATCGTATCAATTAACGAAGGATTCGGCCATTACAAATTGAATTTGCGAGTCAATGGCATGGAAGAATCAAAGGCCTATTCATTCCATTGAAAAATGAAAGAAAGTAAGAGAAGGAAAGAGAGAAAGAGAGAGAGAGAGAGTTGGTAGTCGATTGGTTTATTTAAACGTTCGTTGAACTCATATTTTCTTATCAAATATAAATATGTAAAAGGATCATTTTATGTTTAAGAAAATGAAATAATATATGCCATTATTCATTTATATATATATATATATATATATATTAAATTTTTATATTATATAATATTAAATTTAAAAAACTACATTTAATATAATTTATATAAATTTAATAAATACAAATTTAAATTTAATTCAAAAATGTATTATTTAAATATTTAATACTACAATATTTATATAATTATATACTATTAAATTAAATAATATAAAAATTGTACAATAAATATTTTATTTAATATAATATTAAATTAAATAATATTAAAAAATTTCATTAATACCAGCTATCATCTTGAACATTTTCACGCTTATATAATATAACGGGTGTTGCAACATTAAAACGAGGAAAAGTTAAGAGTAAAGCGAGTAAGTCTTGTTCGGTTTGCCTAAGCTTCGAGGATTTAAAGGCAATCGGTGTGTACGTACATAACAGCGAACTAGGACGCGACGCGTCCTGATACGTGAAAGAGAGAGAGAGAGAGAGAGAAAGAGAAGGTTAAAAGAGGAGTGGGGTGGGGTGGGTGTGTGGGGGGGGGGTGGAGGCTCATAGGGGGTGGTGTAGGGAGTAGAAAGTAAAGTAGAGGGAAAGAGATGCATACATAAGCTCACACATTGATCGTACTCTGGCGTTTTGCTCGTCTGAAAATTGCCTGACGATTTGTGTACATCGTGCAGTTTAAAACACCGTCATGTAGATACCCCCTACAAACACACACACACACACACATATATATATATATATATATATACACTCATACAATGAATAATCACACATAGATGCAGAAGACAAATGTTTGTGTGGGGGTTGGGGTAGAATATCGTAGAAATTATTTGAAAATTTGTTATTATAATATGCATAAAGTTAATGTTAAATACATGATATGCATTTTCATGATGAAATAAAACGTAGTAAATGTATTCAATGTTGTTAAAATGATATTATTTATAAAATGTATGTTATCAAGAGATTCCTAATTCGTAAAACGATCATGAATCTTTGATCGTTATAAATTTCTACGTGAATTGCGTTTAAAACTGACTTTTATTTACACTGATAACAAATGTAACCCTTTTTTTTTTTTCGTAAAGTATCAAATATTCGCCTAAACAAATCTTCAATGATGTTCTCTCTATCTCTTTCCAACATATATGTGACAATAATAATAAAAGTGGTGGTAAGTCATATATTTTCGTGTTTCGAAATATTTAACACGTTCGTCGGCCAGTCCGTTTCGGTTGAGTTTCTGGTCAGGCCCAAAATTCGACTGTCGTACGCGTCGTAACGTAAAAAAGCGATAAGTAGAAATATCAATAATGCGACCCGAGTATTATGGTTATATCTTTTCTTAATATATATAAATGACGTGTGACGTTGTTTGTCCGTAATGGACTCTTAAACTACTAAACCAATTTGAATAAAATTTTGCACACTGTGTGCAATTTTATCCAACTTGAAAGATAGAATTGTTTATATCTCAATTTATAATCGCAATATTATTTTATTGCGAATCGGAGTACGGACTGATTGTGAGCCACAGCAACGCGTGGCGGTGCACCTCTAGTAAAATATAAAACTATCTTTTAATTACCGAAAATAATGTTGTTACGAAATGAAAAATGTGATGTTTTTCCAACAACAAAAAAAGCAAAACTTCAACAAGAAGAGCGTCACCGTATACGGTGACAGGGCCCCCGGGGGAAGCATGCCCGTCTCCGATTTACGGTGCCATGGCGACGAACGTGTTAAAAAATTCTAAATGAATTTTAATATAATGATAGATCATACAAAAATGATATAATAAAATAAAATATATATATATATATATATAGATGATAGTATATGAGAACAAATTACTTCGGAAGGGGAGGGGGTGGGGAAATGAAGAAAAATGTGACATCTCAACTTGAAAACGAACATAATGTTCCACTTTCCTTTCCTTACGAAGGATGCGTCCGAAGGAAATGCAAATGCACCGTTTCCGGTAATACTTAAACGACCGTGAAATTTTTCTACTACAACGAGAAATGAAGAACGAGGCAGGGTGGGGTTGGAGTGAGGGGTGAAAGTGTGTCAAAGGATAATAAAAAAAAAAAAAGAAGAAGAAGAAGGGGTAAAAGATGATTCGAGGAAATTCGTGGGAGCGTGAAAATGCACGGTGTGAAATCGATTGACGAAAATCGGGAAAAAAAAATAAAAAGGAACGAAAGTAGAAGAAAAATAGAAGAAGAAGAAGAAGAAGAAGAAGAAGAAGAGAAAATTTGTAGAAAGAAGAAGAAGAAGAAAGATATCTTTTCACATGTTGCAAAATATTTTCAACCTATCATCTTTCTCAACTCAACGTATATATTTTGGGTTTTTCAAAGTATCCCAAGGAATGTTGTGATCGTACGAACGAATCACATTCTATACATTTTCACGAATTCTCTTTGACTTCGTTCATGTTCTTTGAAGATTATCAAACAAAACTGGCACGTGCATTTACTATCTTTTTCCCTATCTACACTATGCTTTCTCTTTCTTTATATCTTTTTATCTTTATTTTTTTTTTTTTTTTTTTGTTACCTTTCTATCTGTGACGAGTATAATTTTTTTTGTTTTTTATTTTGAAAAACTAGCACACGTACATAGGTTAGTAACACGAATGTATGTTGTATGCATTTGATGTTGTGTTATTTTTTTATAAATGATGCAAATGCATAAGCTTTGGTAAAATATCTAATGGGTATTTTAATGATAGTAGGTTGGTAATATTTTCCACAACATTTTCATAACAGATTGATACGATTTGTTAAATGTCATTAAACTTATTTTAACCTTTCACCTCTCCTTCTTCCCTGCCATTCCATTTCGTACTCGAAACCTACACCCTCGCATACATCTATTCATTTATATAGTATGTATAATAAATTAATGTAGGTTGAAAGAATTATTATTTATAATTTTATAAACATTATCGTGGAATATTTGATTTACAAAAAAATACCACTGATTTAATTTGTTATGTTAAATAATTTATCTATATATATATATATATATATATAGGTATATAAAATAATTTCTTAAATATTTAAATTTATAAAATATTATATTTGTATTAAATTATATATTTATTTAATTATATTATTTTAATTATATTATATATAAAATAATTTATATATATTTATATAACACATATATAAAAAAAATATAACACATTATTATTGTTATATTATTTTTGTTATAATAAATATAATAATAATAATAATATCATAAATTTATATAATACATTAATATATTAATTTGTTATAATAAATATAATAATTGTAAACAATTTTATTATTAATCTCAAACATATTCATATATTAATATATGAATGCATTTATATACAAGGTAAGTACACATTTAAATATAAAATAAAAATATATAAATATCTATATATATATATATATAAAAAGTTTGAGGGAGGTGTTAGGGTGTGAAATGAAAATCGTGATAAATGATCATACATGGTGACATTTTTTAAATTGCATGGGGAGAACAGATTCGACGTGAAATGCAGTAGCAGAAGCAGAAGCAGAAGCAGAAGCAGCAGCAGCACGAAACTGGCAAACGTGAAAGGATCTTTCAACTTGAAAAGTTTAACCCTTTTGTCGTCGTCTCTCTTCACTTCACTTCTCTTCTCTCCTCTCATAACTTTTCTCACCAAAAGAGAGAGAGAGAGAGAGAGAGAGAGAGAGAGAAAATTTTCTATCGCGAAAGAAAGTTTGTAATTGAGCATTATAAACCCCGGCAAGTTCAATAAAGCTACCTGACGTTTTATCCTATAAAAGAAATTTATAATTCAACTGCAATTTGCACCAAATCGAGATATCCAATACATACATATATACAGTATATTATATTATAGTTTATTATATATATGTGTGTATATAAATATCTGTGTAATATATTTATAGAGATAGGATGAAGAAATTGTGTTGCACGAATCTACTTTCATTAATTTCAAATACCAACAAAAATATTAATAATACACCTATTGGTTGAATTATTTAAATTATTATTATTATTACAAATTATTAAAATTATTATTTAATTTTATTAATTATTTTTAAAAAAAGGTATTAATTATATTTGTTAATTATTATTATTATATATTATATTAAATAATTATTATTATTATATATTATATTGGTACAATTTTTATTAAAATTATTAAATTATATTTAATAATAATTATTATTATATATAATATTATATAATTATTGTTATATATTATATTATACAATTATTATTAAAATTATTAATTATTTAAAAAAAACCCCATAGATACCATTTGAAATATATTCTATTATTATACGAGTACTCTTTCTATAATTTTAATTTTAAATTCAATGAGAGAAAAATATTCTGAGGTATGTCTATTAAAAAAATTGTTCTCAATGCCACCAAGGTTTATATTCTATATATATATATCTTTATTCTGTGTGTGTGTGTGTATATGTGTGTTTGTATATGTGGTATTATAGGATTCAATTGAACGTATGGAAGATTGAGATTTGTATAGTTTGCCGAGCCTACTCAAGATCGGACGTCGTGGAAAATGCAATTAACGATAGGTATCGAGAGTGTCCAAGTTATTTCGAAATTCCCAATAGATCCCTTTCCCTTCCCTTTCCCTTCCCATCCCTTTCCCTTCTCTCTATCTATATCTAGTGAATGTCAGAACGTTCTAAGGATTTCGTTGACCTACAAGCAGGAAATCAGTGAATTTATCGAACAAACGCATCAATGATCGTTCGTCGACTAATCGGAAAACGTAATCGAATTAATTCCTACGATTGGATAATAAAAAAAATTCTTCGATCTAATATGTTTTTATTTTTTATTTTTTTTTTTATTTTTACAATCAATTATATCAATGTATTAAAGAACATTTCAAAAATTAATAAAAATGTTTGTACATTTGTCTGACCACTTCTATACAGATGTTTGACTTTGTACTACTTAATAGTCTGACAATTTATATGTACTACTACTTTACATGTACTACTTAAATATCTGACTACGTATGAATGCTTGACTTGTACTACTTAAATGTCTCTGTCGGTGTATGCCTGACTTTGTACTACTTAAATAAATGAAAATATATGTAGATACTTGACTTGTACTACTTAAACGTGCGAAAACAGTTAGCTACATAGCTAACTAGTAAAATATCTAATAATGCAACCCCTCTCTCTCTCTCTCTCTCTCTTTCTCTCTTATCTTAAATTTAATTTAATCGAGACAAAGTTCTTCCTATGCTCGTTCACCACTCGTTATGCTTTCATTTCTTTTATCTTTGTTTCTAAATTAGATCATGAAAATAATGATGACTCGTACAGTTAGAAAATCATAAATGTTTCTTATTTTTATCGTTATAACCAATAACTTTCAAACGAGTTAAATCTAATATCACATATATATATTTTATTACATGTCATTTTCTAGAAACTTTCAACGAAATACTCGTTAACTTTTTTACATCACTGTTATTTCATCTTATACAACACATAGATAGATATAACGTACAGGTAAATAAGAGTAAAAATAATTTATCATCGTACTAAATGATACCATCTTTCAACGTACTGTAGTTTTGTTGAAAATTGATATCAAACTTTAAAATAATAAAAATATTTTATATCTCACACACGAGTAAACTATTGGCTAATAAAACGCATGTTGTAAAAGTATGATGAAATATTTAAAAAGTCACCGTAATATTGTTTGATTAGAAAGAAAATAAATATTGAAAAAATACAAGAAAAGTAAAGAAGAAGAAAAAATATAAAATAAATATCCTAATATACATATATAAAAATTACGTGTCACGTTGTTTGTCCACAATGGATTCCTAAACTACTGAACCGATTTTCATCAAATTTTACACACTGTATGCAGTTTCATTCAACTTGAAAGATAGGATAGTTTATATTACAATGTATAATCGCAATTGACTTAAAGAGACGTGTGTATCGGACTGATTGTGAGCCACAGCAACGTGTGGCGGGGCACCCCTAGTTCAAATATATATATAGAAGAAGAGAGTATAATAATCGACTTTGGTAAAAGGTGTATATATATACTTAGCCAAAAGGATCGAATCTCGGAGCACAGGGTCATCACGTTCGATCTACGCTTTGGGGGATGAAACGGAGATAAAAATTGAACGGAATGGGGAGAGAAAAAAACGTATCTACGAAGAGATTCGAGTGCTATTTTTTCTCACCAGCTGTCCTATTTTCGAGGGTGACTCTTTCTACCCTCTCTATCTATCTATCTCTTTCTCTCTCTATCTCTCTCTCTATCTATCTATCTCTCTTTCTATCATTCGCGTTCGCGGTCTAAGTGCCATTACGTAACTCGCGTATTTAAACTCTCGAACACGATCGATCGTTTTACGTTTCAGGGGGATTGATGATCGTTTTTAGAACTACTATATACTTATATTATTATATATCACGATTTTTTTTTTTTTTTTTTTTATTGAAATAATTAATATGAACATTATTTCGACGAAATAGAATTTATTGAAATAATTAAATACTTCACGTGTTATGTTTTATTTTCTTGTTTTTTTTTTTTCTTTTCTCTTGCGAGTTTTCACAGATAAAAAAAAGAAGATGAAATAAGTCGAGATTATTTGAAATATTAATTATAATAATTAAATTCAAGTAAAATGATGTAATCAAAAATCATGTCACGTATGACAATGTTGCATGCACAAAATGCATTGATGATAAATGCAAGTGGATAGAAAAGAAAATGGGGGTTTGTTGTTTATCGAAAGATAAAAAGGATTAACTTCGAGTTGATTAATTTTACGATAAAAAAAAAAAAAAGACAAAAAGATATAAAACAATAATGAAAAAAGGAGTGCATGTAAACGTGTGATAGAATTTATAAAAGAAACAAAAAAAACACATTACACGCAAGAAGATTCTATGAGAATAATAATAATAATAATAATACAAAAGTTTATAGCGGAAGGTGATAAAAGGGAAAAATAATTGTAAAAAAGTAAAAATGTGGAGGGAGAAGGGAGGGAGGAGGGGGGAGGAGGGGTAGAAGAGGAAAGATGAAAAAAAAATGAGAGAAAATAAAAACAGATAGAGAAAAAAAGAGTAAAAGGGAAAGGGAAAAGGGTAGAAAAGAAAACGATAGAAAATAGGAGAAAGAAGAGAAACCGAACGATTAATCAACGACCGTACACGACTCGATGAACACAGAAAACTACGACGAGAAGGGTTCTCATTACTTCCTCGTCAAAGCGAATTATTTTCGAGCTCGGCGATCACCAAACGCTACTACTACTACAACTACTACTACTACTATTACTCTACCATTTCTGTTTCGTTTCATTCCATTTCGTTTCTCTATTTTCTTGTTTTGTTTTGTTTTGTTTTTTTTTTTTTGATTATTTTATTTTTTCCTATTTCCCACACCCACCTCCCAGCACCCCCCACGAAAACGATCCTATACGTCCTATATATCTTTTTTATTTTTTTTTTTTATTATTTTTAAACCCAATCCAAAAATACAAATTTTCGTTGGAAAAAAACAAAAGACAAAATACAATTTTTATTTTGACAGAAGTATATGTATATATATATATATATATATATATATATTTATTATTTTTATTCTCACCCTAAAATAATAAAGAAAAACATATTTTTGTTAGAACCAAAAAAAAAAAAACAAAATACAATTTTTCCTTTGACACATATATGTATATATATATATATATGTACCTATATGTATATGTAATATATTTTGCTATGTGTTTGTATTTTTATTTTTTTTTATTTTTTTATTTTTATTTTTAACTAGCTTTCCTATTCTCTTTAGTTTCTTTCGTTATATTTCTACATACACAAACATATATACATATACATATATATTTTATTTAATTTTTATCATTTGTTTGACAAAGTTTTGTTTTCAAACAAATTCTTTTTTTTTTGCTTTATTTTAATTTGAATTAATTTACTCACAGACTTTGTGACAAGAATCTTGACAGGGCCAACTTGCTGATCCGATTGTTCTTCAAACCATCCAACATAGCTGACGCAGCGATCTCCATTTTCAATCGTTATTATTACTATTATTATTATTATTATTGTAACTGTTATTGTTATTGATAATATAGTTATTGTCGTTGATGATCCGATAAAAATCGAAAGGGTAACGATGATAAAAAAAAACAAAAAAACGTTGAGAAATATCCACAGATAGCAAAAAAAGGGACAAAGTGTTTGATAAAAAAAAAAAACAAAAAAAGAAAAAGTTACCGTTCTTAGAAGTACTCACTCTCTTACTTATGAGAATGAGTTACTACAACATAACACACTAAAACACACACACATAAGCACACACTTGTATCTTCTTTCTTTTTTTTTAACTTTCTGTTTAGTTGGTGGTACTCAAGTAGTGTGTTACGATTTATATAATGGTGGTTGTCCGTAATAGTTGTAATAGTAGTAGTAGTAGTAGTAGTAGATGGTTAGAAAACCCTTTTCTGAAGGTGTGTAATCTTCGATGACTTTTATCTTTCTACTGAGGTATATTTTACGACACTTCTTGCCACTTTCACCACTACATGAGCTCGTATCTTCGATGTTTTCGATGTTGTATACTTCTCCTGTCTCATGATTCGTTTATCTACTTCTGTAATAATGTCAAAAAGATACTACACATACATCTATATATTTATATGTACTCAAAATATATAATGTTTTGTTTTTATTCTTTTTCTTCTTCTTCTTCTTCTTCTTCTTCTTCTTCTGCTTTTTGTTTATTTATTTTTCTTTTATAACACTCTATGTGTTTTTCATCACACACTTTTATTTTTAAATCAAATATTTTTGTATCTTCTATTTATCAAAAATTAAATTTACATAAATGATTAATAATTCCGCGTTCAATAATAATTATTGTTCGTTTAAATGAACAAAATAATTAAATCAAGAATTTGGATTTGTCAAATGGTTGAGTGTAGAAAAGTTGGAACAAAGAATAATGGGTTGTTAAATTTTTTTTTTTTTCTATTCGATATAGATGACTATAAGTTTCTTCTTTGATAACTCCCTTCACCCTTTTTTTATCTAATAATCCATCCGTTTATTTTTTTTTCTTCTATCTCTCTTGGATTTTATTTTTCTGACTATCGTTTTGGATTCGTTCGGAAAAACGTTTATTCCAGTTCCAGAAAGATTCTTCTTTTTCTTTTTCTTTTTATTTTATTTTTTTTTTATTTTCTTCTTTCTAAAGCAGCGTATCGAACATTCGATGGTCTTATCGTTCCGATATCCATTGGAATAAAGTTGCACAAACGATTAAAGGTAAGTGACTTAAAAAAGTTTCAGCTATCACACTTACGTTTGTTTGTTTGTTTGTTTAGTTCAGTATTTTGTGTTAAAAAAAAAAAAAAATAAACAAGGAGAAAAAAGTTAAATATATCAGACAATAGTGATCAGTGACAATAGTGATTAGTGATTCAATTTTCTTCAAGATTTTAATGTTTTTTTTTCTTTCTCCTTTCGTATCTTCGACGATTAACTTTTTCTTACACAATGTATTTTCTTCCTTATTTGATTTTATTTTTATAAACTGTTCAACGATTTACTCAATTATCGTACAAAAGTAAGTAATAAATACTTTGCTTTTGCATATTTTTCTTCTTATTGTTTAATCAATCAATATTTATCCCAATATCGAACTATTTTCTCATCCAATTATATTTTCTCTTTTTCTTGGTTTAATTATCAACGTTTAATCAACGCAAAAAAAAGAAACAATAAAAGTTCCTGAGTTTTATTCGTTTATTTATTTATTTATTTTCTTCTTCTTTTTTTTTTCTTTTTTTTTTTTCAATCAACAACGATTCAACGATAACAATAAAATTAACAATCAATTATTAACTCGCGTTTTATACGCTTGTTCAATTAATTGTATTCTTTTATTATCAACACGATTATCATTTCAATATTCACAAATATTTTTAAGACGATAAGAAGACAAACCCAAAAAAAAAAAAAGAAAAATTCTAGCAGCAGAAGTATAAATAACGAATGAGAAAGAAGTATTATACACACACGTGACTGTTAGAATGACACACAACACCAAATGTGTTATCAAAGTAGCATGAGTTCTTCAAACGTGTGATAAGAGAGAGGAATTAAATGCGAACAACGAACAACAACAAAAACAACAAACATCACTTTCACTATCTTTCCTCTCTCTCTCTTTCTCTCTTTTTTTATTTTTATTTTTCTTTGTTTTTTAGTGTTCAGTACATACGAGTGTCACACACACACAATTAGTAGAATAAACTAATATAACATTAGTATTAGTAATAGTAGAAGTATAAGTAGAAAGGGGGGAAGAAAATGTAGAGTAAATAACGTATCCCCCCTATCACTCTCTCTCTCTCTCTCACACACACACACACACACTCTCACACACTTTCGTTTTATTTTCTTTTTTCTTTTTTGCCTTTTTTCTTTTATTCTTTTCTTTCTTCCAGGTTCACGAGAAAAAGTTCGTCAAGAAAATCTTCGACGTGTTCTTCGTCTTTGATTTCTTCCTATATAATATATACTTTTTTTTTTTTTTCTTTATTTTGTCGAATTAATTTTTTATTTCGTACGTGTGTGCGTGTATGCGTGTTTTTTTTTTAATTTTTATTTTTATTTTTATTTTTCAAACGAGTCTACCAAAACGAAAAACTGAATCCTTTTGTTTCTTCTCGTCATCCTTGCGCGGGAATTCGTCGATAAACCGGCCGTTACCGAATAGTTCACTGTAATATATATATATATATATATAAATAAATAAATAAATAACGCGTAATAAACAATTTTTTTTCTTTTTAATTCGTGTACTTTATTAATACGCGAAAATTTCTATCTCTCTCTTTGTCATTTTTTTTCCTCTCTCTCGATTTTTTTATTTTAGATCTCAATCACAATTTGTTGACTCCCTAATATCTTTTGATTCTATCTCTGACTTCTATTTAATCTTCATTTTCTCAACGAGAGTATAAATATGTGTGTATGTGTATGTGTTATCCTATTTATCTTTTCTCTCTCTGTCTCTTCTCTCTTCTCTCTCTCTCTTTTCTTTTTTTTTTTTTTTTTTTATTATTTAAGGATAATCAACGAGAGAAGAGAGGATTGGATGAAATGTTTTTTTTTTTTTTTTTTTTGAGACCACCACTGTGTTTTCCTTCTCATTTTTCTCCTATTTTTTCATATTATTATTATTATTTTTTTTTTTGGACTTATGTGGTCTCAACAAAAAATTCTGTCAAAAAAAAAAAATGACAGAGACGAGTATAAAGAAGAATGAGTGAAACAAAAAAAAAGTGGATAGGAAGTTGGTATATGTTAAAAGGTAGAAATGTTTGAGGAAAAACGAGTACTAGTAAAAGAAAGAAAGAACAAAAAAAAAAAAAAGAAAAAAAAACTGGACGACAAAAGCGTCCTTGATTTTCTTCAACGGTTAGTGGTAGGTGGAGAATTTAGGGGGAAGACGGGGGTGGTGATAAAGGTAGCCTTTACACGGAAGTACGTTCCAAAAACGTAAAATAAGGCTTTTCCTCTTGTGATCATCGTCGTGTTCGTTCTGCTGAACGTATGAGTAAAAGGATTCAAAATCATTTGGAAGTTTAAGACAAGTAGAATAAGAATTAAGAAAATAGAAAATAGTAGAAGAAGAAGAAGAACATTTGAAAAAAAAAAAAAAACAAAAAAATTAAACAAAACAAACCAAACAAAATCAGCAGAAAATTCCACACACTCAAAATTGTGGAATGGGAATTTTTTCAAATTAAAAACCATTTGATTTTGGAATCCAAATTCAAAACTCAAAATAAAAAAAAAAAAAAGAAAGAAAAGAATAGGAAATAGATAAAGATAAGGGATAGATAAGAACAGATGAAGAAGCACACGTAGAAAGATAAAACAAAAAAAACAAAAGAATAGGAAAATGAATGGACAGAAAGAAAGAGAGAGAGAGAGAGAGAGAGAGAGAGAGAGAGAAAATAGAGTTAGAGTTAGAGTTAGAATTAGAGAGAGAGATAGAAATAGTTTGCTGACTGTTATCGATGGACAGTCGAGCCGTTTGCCAAACGCAGACTGCCACTGGTGGTCGACGGTGTGACCTACTCGCACTGCTCTCAGCTGGTATCCCAACCACCCCCAGAACCATAACCGCCTACCCCTACTCCACAAATTTCGATCCCACCTTCGTGCCTACTGGTCCCTTCTCCTAGTCCTCCCTCCCCCACCCAACTAACTATACCACCAACCACCTAGTCTCTCTGCCACCACCCACCCACCCTTTCTCCGCTTCTTCTCGCGCGCGCACCACCCCCACCTTCACCCTCATCCCTCTCTCTCTCTCTTTCTATACTACCCCCTTACCTTTCCTTTCCTTTCCTTTCCTTTCGTTGCCTTGCCTTGCCTTCTACAACCCTCTCTCCCCACCCACACTTCTCTCTTTCTCTTCGTACTATACTCTGACTAACAGTACCACACACTACACTCGAAAAACTCAGCGATCCTCCTCCTCCTCCTCCCTCCTTCTTCTCCCTCCTCCTCTTCCTTCTCTTCCTACACTTTAAAATCGGCAAAAGCCCGTTTCCACTTTTCCTTCTACATGCTAAGCGTACAACGATTTCCAGTTGGAATTTCACTTCTTCTTCTTCTTCTTCTTCTTCTTCTTCTTATTCTTTTTTTTTTTCTTTTTGATTTTTTTCCATGTACGAGTATTTTTTGTTCTTCTTTTGAAAGATAACTGTAGGTCTTCCTCCACCTTGGACCAATCGTATAACAATCCGTTGTTTTTTTTTTATATATTTCTATCAATATTTTTTGTATGATAAATGTACATATTAAAGAAATAAACAGAACAAAATAAAGATAGGTTTATTGATAAGATTGATAAGGATTGATTTTATTATCCAAAAATTCGTATGATAATATTTTTCAATTTAAACGATTATCAAAATTGTATTAATTTGATCAGTTGAAATAATCGTAGAAAGTTAGGAAATATGTAAAATAAAAATCAATTATTAATTAAACTATATTATTATTATTATCATTATTATTATTATTATTATTATACTATATCAAAAATTGTGATAATATTTTTCAATTTAAATGATTAGCAAAATTGCATTAATTTGTAAATTTAAAATGATCGTATATAGAAAGTTAAAAAATTCTTAAAAATAATAATTATTAATTAAACTATATTATTATTATTATTATTATAATTATATTAGAAACTTATTTGTCGTGAACATTATTATCCTTTTCCAATATTATAGTTTATCCTGTCTCTTTGCATAAAATTCGTATCCGGATCGTATCGATATTGTAAATCGATAAGACTCGCGTTAATGACACGCACGAGTGAACAAACGAGTGACCTGCACTTCCACCTGCATATGCATTCACTTACACGAATGATAGAACATTTGATTGGTATAGTTAGATACACATGGACGAACAATCTATGTGTGTGTGTATGTGTATGTGTATGTGTATGATAGAATGGAAGAGACAGAAAAGAGAGAGAGAGAGAGAGAGAGAGACAAGAATAATCAAGGATGTAAAGATACGTCAGGTGTAATAGAATGTAGATAAATTGATGACCAGGTAGAGCTTATGTGGTTACCCAATCTTCATTCGTATCTCGTTAAAAATAATAATACAAATACATATATTGGGTTGTCCAGAAAAGTTTGTATCGATTTTAAGTGGCATATAAAGTTCTTTTGCTAAAATAAAAATATCTGAGAAATTTTGGAAGAACAAAATTTTGTAGTTACGTGAAAGGTTGTGTAACAGATGTGGAACCCTTAATATTAAATTATAATTAATATTATATTAAATTTTATTTTATATTAAAATTAAATTATATAATATTCATTTTATATATAATAATTAAATTATATATTAATATATATATATATATAATTTATTTTATATTATTTAATAAATATATACAGCAGAAAAAGAAAAAGAACTTAAATGCGTTGCATTTCAAAATCAAAGGATCAAAACAAATATGATTCTAATTTTTTTTTTTTTGGTTTTTACTTGTGTACCATAAAAATTCAATTAATCGAATAATTTTCTCTATAATTAATTATACTTTTTTTTTTTTATTCGAGTGTATGTACAAACAATTTATTTTATGTTTTTTATCTACCATAATCGATAAGATTACGTACAAACGGAGTATAACAAACGGACATGTGCTGAAAAAAAAAAAAAAACCAGTGAAAAAGATCTAAAAGGATTTTTCTACTATCTTTTTCTTCTTCTTTTTTTTTATCGATGCTAAAGTTCGATTCTTTGATGGGTAAAAAAACATCGATCAATCCTCCGTAACGTAGAAAAACATGCTAGGTGAAACGAGTTAGAGAGAAGATCCTTTTCTGAATTCCGTTTCTTCAAAGTTACATCTAATTCGGACGTTCTGGAACCAGAAAAGCAGACAGAACGAACGATGGAAGAGGAGGAAGGTGTGGGGGGGGGGTGGAATGAGGTAGTGGGATTAAGGGGGTAAAAGGGCAAGGAAGGTTGATCGATAAACGAGACCAACTTTCTCTCTCTCTCTCTCTCTCTCTCTCTATCTTTCTCACTCTCTCTCACTCTCTCATTTCGACAGATGTTTTTTTTTACTTCTTCTATTTTTTATCTGTTGTCCCACCTTCGATAACAAATAACTCTTAAAAAGGGCTTAATCAGAACCTTCGATAGATGCCAACTATTTTTTTTTTAATGAACTTTACAATTTTTGATTTAAAATGATTTTTAAATTTTTAAATTTTGTAAAGTTTTTCTTTTTTTGTTGAATTCTGAGTCTTATGTGAGAGGGTTGAAAAGTTTTGAGCCTAACACGATATAATAAACAATTAAATTATTATTTTATTTTATATATTTATTTATTATTATATTAATGTTATTTAAGATTATTTTTAAAGGGAATAATTGTTTTGTATTTATTGCATTGATAAATTTTCTTTCTCCATTATTTTAATTTAATTTAATTTAATTTAATTTAATTTAATTTGATATGCAGTAAAAATGGCATTGATCGATAGGGCAAAGTTATATTACGATAAAAAAAAAAATATAAACCTTGGTTTGTTTACTCTGTTGTTTGTTCATTTTTTTCTTTTTTGGTCCAATGCAAATTCGTAATAAAAATATTATTTTTTTTTTTTTTTTAAATACGCGTACCATGTATTTTTTTGCATTTTTATGAAACGAAGACTCGTATCACTAAAAAAAAAAAAAAAAAAAACCAATCATTTTCAATGGTTTTAAATCTGTTTACTTTTAATGTCCAGTATATGCATCATTTTTTCTCTCTCTCTTTTAGTTTAAATAATTTTTTAATACCACGTATATATATATATATATATACAGGATGCACAATATTACGTAATTGTTTATAAATAAAAAATGTAGAACATATGTGTGTGGTTTCAAACAGTTTACAAATTCATTTCAAAAGATTACATATATTTTATTACTGACAATCTAAAACATGCACAATTAACAATTTTAAGAAACATTGAACAATTAACAAAATTATATTTCAATTAATAAAAGATTACATATATTTTATTACTGACAATCTAAAACATGCACAATTAACAATTTTAAGAAACATTAAACAATTAAAAAAAATTCTATTTCAATTAATAAAAGATTATATTTTATTACTCACGAAGATAAACACCAAACAATTTAACAACAAACCACCAACAAAACAAAATCTTCAACAAATCGAAAAATATTATTTTCTTTTCTTCAAACTTACGAGAGTGAAAGTAAAATAAAATAAAATAAAATCAAAAGCAAAGAAAAGAAAAGAAAAGCAAAGCAAAGCAATGAAAAGAAAAGAAAAGTAAGTCGGAGTTACTCTCGGATTTATCGTAGGAAAAGTGAACGCGATGAGAAAAAAATAAAAAACACAAAAACAAAAAAAAGGGAAGGGGGTGGGTTTTTGCATTTTGCACAGCAAATAAGTGGATCGTATTTCTATCGGCTTTTCCACGTAATTGATACACCCATACTTTTTCCGTATTTACGTATGCAAAACGCAAAGTCAATAAAGCAAGAGGGTTTGAGGTGCGATATGCGGAATGCAGGGTGTGTGCAGGGGGTGTTCAGGGGTGTGTATGTCTGTGTGTGTGTGTGTGTGTGTGAAGAAGGGATATCGTTGGCCAGTATAGGGTGGTATATATCCAGTAATTCGATCGGCATAGGTAAAATCGAAACGTCATTTGGAATCGGTCGTATCCTCACATCGAATACACAAAACGAATATACTAGTTATATATATATATACATATACAGGGTGATTCATCAGTAATTGCCACTTAAATTACAACGAAAGTTACATTAATATTTTTATCAAATCAAGATCAAAATCAACGATGGTAAAAACTGACGAACAAGTCGACCACAATACAAATCCTCTGCGTTTTGATAACATTGTGGTTGTGTCAGAGTTATATCAGGTTTTTATTGGTCATTGTCAGGTTTTGTATTTGTTGTTGTGTTGTATCTACCTACCCATATAAAGATACAATGTTGTTTCTAGATGCTGGCGTGTCGTGTCGCCACAGTGGCGACAACAGAATGCAACATTGTATTTAAACAAACAATAAATCTTGAAAATTACTCAACTTAGTAAAAAAAACTATTAATGTCATATTGTAGTCCTGAATTTGGTATGCAACTTGTTCTTTATCAACTTTTCTGTTACTGTCATATTTTCGGAGTTATTTGAATAACAAGAGCTGGTGAATCAACCTGTATATAAAATGCATTTGAAAGAGAAAGAGAAAGAGAGAGAAAGAGAGAGAGAGAGAGAATGATGTTGTTACCGACAGTTATGTGATTTTCAATTCTCTCAAGAACGACATTATATTCGAAGTACATTCGATATCTATCCATCTCATATTTTCATTATCATCGTCATATCCAATTTTGGAATTTATTTTAATTATAATCATTCACAACTCTGTGGGTGGTGATTGCAGTAGTGGTGTTGATAATGGTAGGGGTAGAGGTTGGTAGGAGTTATGGGATAAAAATGAAACAATGAAAATTACCACGATCAACGAAATACACTTTTTGTTTTATTTTTTCATTCGTTAATAACACTCGTCTATACAGTTATTTTATTTTTAAATATACTTCGGTGATTGACTTTACTTTCTGGTTTTTTTTTTTTTGTATGAATTTTTGTTTTTCAATGGCAGGAAAAAAGGGGGAATGGGTTATTTTCCAAACTCAAATAAAATACGTCGACGTATTGCAATTTGGGAATTTTTCTTTTTTCTTTTTTTTTTTCAAATTGATCTAAAAAAAACAAGGGCCAGTTTTTTATAAACAAGAAAATTAGAGAGAGAGAATAGTTTGAAGGGTGGGGTTAGATTTGAAAATCCCATTCGAAAATTTATTTCGTTGGGCTAAAAGACTCTCTCTCTCTCTCTCTCTCTCTCTAGTTAGGATTAACTACAGGAAGTTTATTAAAACTTGTTACGAGAGAAGTTTTGTAGGAAACTCCTTTATATATATAATAATATATATATATATATATATATATATATATATATATATATATATATGTATAATAAATCAACGGGAAGTAGTACTCGTCTTATGAAAAGTAATTATCGCAATTAAGTAGATTAAAAGTGATTCTGAAATAACAAAAAAATATATAAAAATATAATAAATAATAAAATAATAAAAAAAAATATAGATACATACTAGGGGTGCCCTGTCACGCGTTGCTGTAACTCACAATCAGTCCGATACACACGTCTTTAAGTCAATTAATAATTATTGCGATTATAAATTGAGATATTAACTATTCTATCTTTCAAGCTGGATGAAACTGCATACAGTGTGTAAAATTTGATTAAATTTGGTTTAGTAGTTGAGGAGTCCATTGCGGACAAACAACGTGACACGTAATTTATATATATATATTAAGAAATAAGAAGATGTATAATAAATCAATGAAAAGTAGTACTCATCATATCAAAAGTAATTATTGCAATTAAATGTATCAAAAGTGATTTTGAAATAACAACAACAAAAATAAATGAAAATAAAATATAAGAAAATAAAATGAAATAAAATGAAATGAATAGAAGGAAGGAAGTAAAGATGTAAAAGGTGGGAGTGAGGGAGAGAAGAGGTTGGTTGAAATGTCGATTTCGATATATCAAACTAGTTGAAAAGTGTTCAGTGACGTTTAACGATTTCCTACAATTTTCTTCGATTTACCTTTGGATTCGATGTCTTCGTTCTCTTTCTCTTTAAAGATAAATCGATTTATCCTAGTATCAAAGTCATGCGACTACTCTTTATCGTATTACACACTCAAACGCATATAGAAACGTAAAGTCAGATAATCCTTTTTCTTCTCTCTTTCTCTTTCTCTTTCTCTTTCTCTCTCTCTCTCTCTCTCTCTCTTTTCAATGGTTTTTTTTTCTTAATCGAAGTAAAAAAAAAAGAAAAAAAAATTAAAAAAAAATCGATGCTACGTGCATTGGACAAGTTGACGTACATTTATTTTGAAAAATGCGAATGACACACGGCAAACACGTGTTATCGAAATAATACTGATCACAAAATATATCTTAATTTGTTAAGAACAAATTAAAAAAAAAAAATTAATCAGATAAAAGAGATTTAATTTAGAAGAAAAAATAGAAGAGAAAGAGAGATAGAAATATCTCTCTTTCTCTCTCTCTCACTTAAATCACATTATTAAACTTTTAAGTATGTGATATTATTAATATATTATTGTAATATATAATATTATTAATTTTAAAATAATTTATAATTTATAATTGAATATATTAATTTTAAATATTAATATTTATAATAAATTTAATTATTAAATATTGTTATTATTATTATTATTATATAAATATTATAAATAATATTAAATATTAATATTAATTTAGCTAAATATAAAATTAAAATTAATAAAATTAAAATTAGATAAAAAATTAAGATTAAAATTATATAATAATTATTATATCATATTAAAAAATTTATTATTATATTAATAATTAAATAATACATATATATATATATATATATATATATATTGAAACTACATATTTTAAATCACCTCTCAATCATTTTATAAAAACCAATACACTTTTGTGAAATGACGATGGAAAAGTTGCTACAAGCTAACATAATTTTCATTTACTTATATACGAACTCAATCAACTCGTACAAGTTACACACATACATTTATATATACATAATATATATATATATAAAGAAAATTACATTTTACTTGATTGAAACTATTTTCAGATTTCGATAGAAGATGAAACGCATTAACCGTGTTATACGTGGAATGATAGAACGTAGGGTAACACATTTAAGAATTGCATTTGCAAAGGAAAATTTCTATTTCAAATAGACGACGCACTTTTTCATTATCCTTTCTTTTTATTTTTGCCTGTGTGACTCACTCTCTCTCATACGAACACACACACACACACATAGTCAACAATTTCCGATGATATAAAAAGAATACTAACATATATATATAAATAAAAAAAAAAAAGGAAAAAAATCAATAATTCGAAGAGTTTCCAATCGTTCGTAGAAAACTTTCATTGTAAACAAGCGTACAAATATACAAGTATGTATATATATATATATATATAAGTATATATGTATGTATGTATTTTATATTTAACAAATAGTACATATACGCATTCTCGTATACTTCGATAAAAGAAAGAAATGGTCAACTACTAACGAACAAATTCTCCATTGCTGGTTTCTCCAATTTCACAAATTGTCAACAACTGATGCAATGGTTAACTTTCCATGTTTATTATTTTCGTGTAACACAAATTTTTGGGAAAAATATCTTTTGTTATATAATATTCAAAGTTCAAAGACCTACTATTAAAAAAAAAAAAAAAAAAAAAAAAAATGCAAGAACTTACTTATCATTATTTAAAATAAAAATTTCTTTTAACCCACTGTCAACCCACTGGTGCCTTCAACTTATATTAAAAATTAAACATTTTTTTTTTAAATTAAAATTATTATTATAATTATTATGATTATTACTGATTTTGATTTTCATCATTTTCTTCTCGTTTTCTCGAACTCTTCTCAAGAGGGATCCCATTTTTCGTAATATTTCGTTTCTACGTTCATATTTCTGGTATGTGCATACACCGTGTTATGATATACATACACATATATATATGTATATAACTTTGCATATATATTACGAATAGTTTTTAAATATGTATATACGTATATATAAATATGTCTGTATTTGTGAAGAAATCTACACACGTATATGTCTCTAAAGAAATTCCTATTCATGACACCATCTGCCATAACTGATACGAACGTACACACACACACACACACACACAGTTCTGTCGTCATATTCAACATCTACCGAGTGTCCTATTTTAAAAAGAGAGAAAATGTATGAATGTATATGTGTCTATCCAACGGGAGAGTACACACATCTTTAACAGGTTTGTTTTTGTTAACTTTTACCACTAGTCGTAAGTTTTCCTTTCTAGAAAACTTTATTCCTCCCTTTTACAAAGAAAAAACAAATACATTAAACAACAACAACAACAACAACAACAACAACAACTAAAACAACAGATCATTATATTAATAGTACTGAAAGTATAATTAATATAGTTTGGTGATTATTTCTTGTACATTTTGTAATAAATATCTAAGTGAGATTAATTAAT
The DNA here is from genome assembly GCF_049000335.1 of Polistes dominula. Taxonomy (NCBI): domain Eukaryota; kingdom Metazoa; phylum Arthropoda; class Insecta; order Hymenoptera; family Vespidae; genus Polistes; species Polistes dominula. The sequence goes on from NW_028301147.1 coordinate 1,161,263, forward strand.
TGTTTTATTTTTTTATATTACAAATACATGGGGGGGAGGGGGATTGGGTAAGATGATGGGTTTATTTGTATATTAAATTGTTTTCGTACGAATTGTATATTAAATATTTTCATTAAAGAGAAAAAAGATAACAATGCACGTTATAACTTATTATAAGAAATATTAGTTATAATTATTAATTATAATTATAATTAAAATTATAATAAAATATATTCTTCATTATAATTATATATATATATATATATATTTAATATAATTATTTGCTATAACAAATTATAATTTATATATTTAAATTATATATTTAATATATATTTAATTTATATATAATTTTTACATATTTTATATATTTATATGTTTAGTATAATTATGTGTTATAATTTTTTATAAAAAATATTACAATTTCCAAAAAAAAAAAAGTACAATCATCTCATCGTTAAAAAAATAAATTAAAATAAATAAAAATCACAAACTTTCATAATCTTAGTAAATTTATTGTATTATAATAAAAAGTATAATAAAAATTACAAAAGACATTAATTTTCTTCATCCCCAAACCCCCCCCCCCCTTTAGCTTTATAGAAAATAAATAATCATCTAATAACCACAAGTTCGTTAGTTTATCTATCGGAAAGTTATCGATCCAAGCTGGTGTGTTATCTACTCTGTAATATTGGTGACACATACACATACACATAATCAAACTCTGGTGTGGTTTGTAAAGAGAAAGAGAGAAAGAGAGAAAGAGAGAGAGAGAGAGGGAAAAACTTCGTTACACGATATACCTCTTCGATGAATGCAGAAAAACGAATGTCATTTTATTACGCATCACCGGGTTCCGGTGATCCGAAACTCTGTGGGACACCGTACGAAACTGCACGACAAAATTGCTGCTGTCTCTGATCAAATAAAAAAAAAAAAAAAAGAAAAGAAAGAACAGAAAATGACACGAATAGGTACGTACCTGATTGAACGAGAAAAAAAATATCTATTGCTGTCCAATTTAGAAATCTGTTAAAATTCCCTGAACGAATATTAAGGAAAAAAAAAAAAACAAATCATATATATATGAGAAAGAGTATGTGTGTTTGTTTGTGTGTGCATGTGTGTGTGTGTGTGTATGTATGTGTGTAGACTTCATTTTCAAATTGCAATGATTGATGAAGATCGAATATTATGAAATTCATTCCAGTGTTTCGTACCACTCCACGTTTACCAACCATCCCTCTACTATTTTTCTATCAATCATAACTACGATTATTATTATTATTATAGGTTTGCCTATTATTTTAATTATTATTACTATTATAATTATTCATTTTTGTTTGAAAAAAACATGTTTTTTTATTTATTAGATGAATAGAGAAAGATTGTTTATATTTATTGGTGGTTTCCCTATTAGTCGGCTTTTACGACAAGCAGGGATTACTGAGGGAGTATTCTTAACCCCGCCCCCTCACGGGTTTATTATTTATTTATTTATTTATTTATTTATTAATATAAATTTGTTTATTTATTATTTCGTTTATACTTCAATGTTATCAATGTTTCAAATGTGTCAATTTATTTTAATCATTTTCATTTGTAATCATCAACTGTTACTAACGATTATTATCAAACTATTACTTTTTTTATTATCTCATTATGTTATTATTATTATTAATATTAATTATTATTTATTATTATTGGTGTAATAATTGCACGTATTATATGATAGATAAGATAGTTCATCTTTAAATATAACCACCCGCAAGCAGAAAATAATCTTCTCTTATCTTTGCCAACACTTTCACGTTTCTTACAGACCCTTTTTCCTAAAGCACCCCTTACAAAATCCCCTAAACAAACAATTCTTCAGCCTCAAAGTTTCCTCTTGGTTTTTTTTTTTTTTTATGCTTTTTCCCTCCAAAAAAAAAACTCACAAGAGACATTTCCAACTTTTCTCAAAATCTACTCTCTATCGTGTTTTTTTTTATGTTTTCGATTATATTTAAAGAACCTTGTATCTAAAAAAGAAAAGATAAATAAGTATCTAGATAATATTATAAAAATCTCAATAATATATTACAATAAATAAATATTATTATTATTATGTTATGAAAATAAATTTAAATTAACATTTTGTTGACCGGTCCCACGTTAACTCGTGTTTCTGTGACCAAACGTTACTGGACTGGTCACGAGTTAACTCGTGATGCACTTTTTCTTCGCATTACGCTATTTAAAACGGAATCTAATAATACATTAAATTTATTCAAAATTACGAAGATTGTTTTTCTTTTCAATTCAATTGCGAAGAAATAATCGATGACACGGGATAAATTCCTAAAAAAAAAAAAAAAAAAAAGAAAAAAATAGCCGGTCAACAGAGTGTCTTCCCATTTTGATTATTCCTAAAAAAAAAAAAAAAAAAAATACCTGTGAAACACGTAACATTGTGAAAATGTGAAAAATAATCCTAAAAAATTGATCTTCATCATTACCAACCATATAACAAAACACATACGTAAATACACACACACATATATATAATGTTTCTATAGAAAGGAAAAGATATGGGTAATCTATACGTGCAACACACACACACACACACACACACACACATTTGAGAAATGTTTCTGCTCATGGTCAGAACGAAAAAGGGAAATGGTTTGAACATGGACCAAAGGGACTGGAACAAACTTCCGTAACTGATGGGGACCATGATTGAGTGGTTAACTCTCATTTCTTATCACATATCATATCATATCATATCATCACGTGTAGGATCGTTTCACCATTTCTTGATGTCTAGAAAAAGAAATAGAAAAAAAAAAAAGAAAAAAAGATTGTTTGACAGACAGATAAAAAAAAAAAAAGATAAAAAGAGAAAGACATAATAATAATAATAATAATAAGAAGAAGAAGAGAGAAAGAAAAAAGAAAAGTAGATATGATGGTAGAAAAAAAGTATCAACGAACTTGCGTCAGTCGTTAAGTCACATTACTAGATGATTATTCCAAAGATTTCAATAGCAGATTTGCAGGTTGGTACTGGAAAAAAATTCTCTATCTATCTATCTATCTCTCTCATTCACTCACTCATTCACTCACTCTCATTCTGTCTCATATTTGTGCCTCGAGCTACACGAGTTATTGTTAGTCTCTCTCGTCTATTCGTTCTTGGGGGGAAGAAGAAGAAGAAGAAGAAGAAGAAAACAAAAAAATAGAAAAAGAAAAGAAAAGAAGAGAGAAAAGAAAAAAGAGAAATCATTCGCAACAGCTCAAATATTTTCTCTCCCTTTCTCTCTCTTTCTCTCTCTTTCTTTCTTTTGCATACACTCTCGTAAGAAATATCTCTAGATGATTGGAAAAAAAAAAAAAAAGGAAAAGAAAAAAAATGACGTATCGTTTCAAGCACATTTTCAAAACCACGTTTTCAAGCCACGTTTTCAAGCTGCAAGTTTAAAAAAAAAAAAAAAAAAAAAACTCACGTTTTACTTTTTACCCTACCCCCTTTTTCTTTTTTTTATTCTCTTCTACGATGCTGAATTTTCGGATTCTAATGCGTTGGATTTACTCCTAGGTGTACAATATACGACACCCAACAAACGTCACTGTTGTCAAGGAGTTATGAGATTTGTTTTTTCTTCTTCTTTTTTTTTTTATTTTTATTTTTTTTTTTTTTTTTTTTTTTGAAATCACTCGTTCGTCTGTCGATATTTATTCGCGTGGGTGTAGAAGAAGAAGAAGAAAAAAAAAGAAGAAATGGTAAAATAATAATATGCTTTATATTGATCATTTATGCTACAATATTTCTATACATTTGATATAACCACAAGAGATAAAGAGAAAGAGAAAGAGAGAAAGAGAGAGAGAAGAATATATTAAATAATAGTAGGACAGATAATATTCTTGTGAATGTATTTACTTTCTCTTTCTATCTCTCACTTTTTATATATTTTTTTCTTTTTTTAATTTCATTCATTTCATTTGTACTTTTTTCCAATCTTTCGTTCAATGAGAATAACGACAGTCGTCAATGCATAATAACACATCGTAAATTGTGTATTATACTTTTAATATCGTTCTGTACTATTATCTGATCAAATTATAGGTTTTCCCACGCTTGAATTAAAAAAAAAAAAAAAGAAACCATAGATGCGATGATCAAACGATATTATCTCTCTCACTTTCTCTATTTGTTGCTTTTGTTTCTTTTTTTAATCGTCAAATTATTTCTCTTATATTTGTCTACAATTTTACTTCTTTTTATTTATATAAATATATTTTGATCATATCGAATGATTCAAGTAGTGATTAACAATTATTCTATGATTAATCAATGTGTGAATTGAATTTATTTAAATTATTTAATATTGTCTCGTTATTATTAATCCTTATAAATAAATGCAAAATGAATTAATTAAATATAGAATATAATATTGCATTAATATATTAGGTGGGGGTGGGGGTGGGTTAGGAAAGTCGTTTCGTTTTTCTTTTGTAAAAATGAAGGGATAATTTTTGCTTCGAGGTTAAACCTAAACCTCTCAAGTGGTCGTAAATAGTTGAATTTGATAAATTTAACATCTCATCAATGTCATGTGTTACTATTTGTTGGTTTGCATTAAATAATGCCATTATTGAGTCAACAAAAAACGAAACGACTTTCCAAACCACTTAATAAATTAATGAAAAATCCTTGTAGGAAAAAAATCAACTAAATTTTTGAATAATTTGATAAATTTGATGAATGTTTAATAATAAGAATGAGAAAATGAACTAAAGGAAAAATTCTTATTTATTTTTAACGTTAAATTGTTAAACTTATTGACAAAAGTTAACACAAAAAAGAAGCTTAGCTTGCAAAAAATCCGATCATTCGTCTGTCACATTTCAAATCTCGCATGGGGGATAAAGTGAAAAAGAAAACACGTTGAATGGAAGGATACCTTCGTATATAAAATATATATATATATATATATATATATTACAATACAGTTAGAAAGAAGCTCCTTTTTCACAAGGCTATAAATCTAAAATCCGTAAATTACTTTTCCACGTAATGCTGGCTGATTGGGCTTGGTGGGTTGGTTGCTTGCTTACAGAATAAAAGAAAAGAAAAGAGAAGAAAATAATGCAGACAGAAATAAACCAAAAAAAAAGTCATATATTTAATTTGTTGATTTATATAAAAAAAAAAAAGAAGAAAATGAGACTCATTGAATTTGGCAACTAAATGATTACTGATTTGAAAATGTCGTCTTATTGACAAAATTAACAAACACTTAGTTACCAACCAAAAGATTTTTGTTAATAGGTATCTAGAAAAACTTGTGTATAATTTTTTTCTCAACAAAAAGATGAAACATCGATTTAACACGTTCGTCGCCATGTCACCATATACGGTGACGAGTATGCTTCCTCGGGGGCTTCGTCATCGCATACGATGACCCTCTTCTTGTTGAAGTTTTATATTTTACTATTTTCGATAAATAAAAAAGTAGTTTTATATTTTATTATTTTTTATAAATAAAATATAATAATATAATATAACAAAAATAGGATAAGGAAGACCGCGAATGGAAGGATCGCGCTCAAGGATGGGAACAATGGTCCCGGGATTTGGTATTTGTGGCAATGAACTTTCAAGTTCCTAATGCCAGTTAATAATAATAATAATAATAATAATAATAATTTAACAATAATACTCGAGTCGCATTATTGATATTTCTACTTATCGTTTCTTTACGTTATGCCTTGCCGACAGTCGAATTTTGGGCCTGGCGAGAAACTCAACCGGGAAACGGGCTGAGCGACGAACGTTGTTAAAGAATTTCGCGAATGTCATTAATAAAATCATGAGAGAAGAAAGAAGAACGAAAGAAGATTTCTCATTCCCTTGTACGATGAAAGTAATACAAAAAGATGGGGAGTAGGGGTTTCGAATTATAATGAAAGATGATTTTCCCTATGTGGTAATCGAAACCCCACGTTTTTCACGTTCATACTATTAAAGTAAGATAAATCGTGTTACTACTATATACGAACGAACGAAGATCAAATTACCAGCTCACACGAACTTGAAGAAAAAGAACTTGGAAGAGAAAGAAGATGCATTTTTTTGTCCATTATACTTAAACACATACAAACATACATACATATACATATATATAGAAAACGCATACCAGATACACTACTTAGAAGTTTTTTTTTCGTCTCTCTTACTCGCGTTAACCGAACACGTCTTAATTGCACTTCCTTTTCTACAAACTTTCTTACGAAGATTTCAAGTTACACCAGAGTACTTTGTTAAAGTGTGGAAAAATGTATGACTCAGTTCTATATATGTTCTCATCACACACACACACACACACACACACACACACACACACATATATATATATATATAACTGAGAATCCGTATATTTGAACTTTTACAGAAAAACGTGATGCATTTCTCGTAATCATCATATACATGTGTTCAAAATGTTACCAAAACGAATCCCATTTCGATAACATTTCGAACACTTGAGAAATAAAACGATATGACATTTATACAACAGAATTTATACCATAAAAAAATAATAATTCCCCCTCCCCCTCCCCCCCCAAAATAAAACAAACCTTTCCAAACGTTTTTCCAGCCCATTTATTTTCTGATCTATATTTCCCTTTCTTTTCTTACTCTTCTCTCTCACTCTCTCTCTCTCTCTCTCTAAAATGATAATGGTGACGCAAGAGAGAGAGAGAGAGAGAGAGAAAGAGAAAGAGTTTCTTTTATAAATCATTCATTCGTATAATAATTAAACGATCATTAAAAGCCCTAATGCGTAGGTATAATAACGCATGATAGCATTATGTGTTCCGTTTATGTTGCCGATTCAACAAGCTATGGGTAATTTGTTACGCGTCTATGCTCAGCAATATCTAATTAGATAACTTGATCACGAGAGTCACGTACAGAAACAAACACACATATATATATATATAAACATCAAGTGTGTGTTTGTGTGTGTTTGAGAGAGAAAGATGATTTCCACGTATCAAACACACATATATATAAACATCAAGTGTGTGTGAGAGAGGGAAAGATGATTTCCACGTTCCAAACACAAACGAAGTTTCTCATTGCAAACAGGAACATGGTGAGGGAGGGGGGAAGGAAGGAGGAGGAGGAGGAGGAGGAGGAGGAGGAGGAAGAGGAGGAGGTTAGTTCGTGTCGTTCAAAGTTAATGGGTAATAGTTACATATACGTCATTCGTATTACATAATAAATCATCAGCATCTTTCTCTCTCTCTCTCTCTCTCTCTCTCTCTCTCTCAGACACACACACACTTTCTAATTAGTTGTAATTAAAACAATCTTTAGATAGATATTCATAGGGAAAATTTGACAAACTTTATTTCACCTCCATACACAAGTTTGTATTTTTTGGAATATAATTGATATTGTTGAAAAATCAGAAATGACTATTTTTAGATATATTGTTTTTTAATATTACCCATAGGAATAGTTTAAGTATCATTAATAATACGTGTAATTTATTAGAGATCCTTCAAATTTTATATTTACATATTGTACGACCCTATCGCGTGTTACTAACTACTTATCTTTTTATCAAAGAAACTATACTATATATATATATATATATATATATATATATATATGTGTAGAGATAAGAAGTAGTTGGGATATAATTAAATTTTCTTCTATGTTTAGTAATTAATTTTATATACAAATTTAAGAGAGAGAGAGAGAAATTATTTTGTACTTGATGTTTATAATAATAATTAATTAAATAATAAATGAATCGAATTATTTAGAAAATTATTTTAAACAAAATTATTATATTTATACAAATTTTTGTTATAATATTTAATATTGAATTTTTTATTATATAATATATAAAATTTAATATATATTTATATACAAGTTATTATAATATATATTATTATTATATTATATATAAATTTAATTATATATTTTAATTTTATTGTATCAGAAATAATATACAGTGATATTTTTCTATTATAACTATAAATCAACTCGAATAATAATCGTATTAGTGCAATCATGTTTATTTGATCGTAATATTACAATATTTCCTATTAAAATACGAATGATATTCTATCTGAAACAAAAATAAATTAAAAGATACATTAACAAGAAAAATATTTAATATCCTTTTTGTAGCATTTGTTACAATTTAAAAGCATATGAGCTATTAAAGAGGATATCACATAACGCTAACTATGAACTCTTATCATTATACCAAACGTCCTGTGTCCTTTTCCCCATTCCACCCCCATTTGGCTAAGCTCCGATTTAGGGAAAAGGTACATTCAAATTCTCCAAAAGGGATAGTAGTGTCATATTCGTTTAAAACGGATTTGACTCACATAGTTTATTTCATCGTACAATAGTTATCGTTTAGTATACGTTTCAATATGCGAGTTTCTAACTGTAATGATAATTCCTATCTAAACACTCATAATATCGTTGGTCAAATGTAGATTTCATTTTTGTGTGTATATGTGTGTGTATACTTATGCACTTTCCTGTAGGCATATACAAATACACAAAACATATAAAGACACACATATATACAGTTTAATGGCAAAGTTTCCTATGATCAACTGTTCAAACTGATTGGGGAGGTTATCTCTTACCGGTTCACCACAGGACTTTGTGATAACACATACATATACAAATACACACACACACACACAGACTATCTCTTTCTCTCTTATTCTTGTGATAATCCTCTACGACACCACCTAATCTCTTTGCTTTTAGTTTCATACGAATTTAACATGATATAGGATTTCTCTCTGTCACTTTTTGTTTCTCATTTAAATTCGTTCAAGAGAACACTAACGTACAATGGAACGTACTCATTTGACGAATATTTAACGAAACAAACGATATTACGAATAATATATGACACTTATGTTATAATAACGAATCATCTGTTAAATTATACCATGTCATTAAAATACATACCGATCAAAATTCATAATCGTGCTCCAATTGGTTGCTAGATAGGTGGTAGATAGATATTCATGTTGTGATAGATTTTACAGATTTTGGATAACGTTGTTTTGGACGTAACCATTTTGGTGTTTAAACACGCTCGATGAAACACATACACATGCGATTACGTTATTTATCAGAGTGAAATTTCAATTTCATTACACTCACATTTTTTCGATTTTTTTTTTTTTTTAAATGCATTTTTCAACCAATATTTTTGTATTTTTATTATCTTTCCAATTTCAAATAGAAAACAATAAAAATCATATACTGTGGTTTTGTTATAAAATGTTGACTTAATATTAATTCTAAATTATTTCACAAATTATAACAATACACAAAATAATATCACAATTTATAAATTGAATTTATAAAATAATAATAGTAAAAGAAAAAATAGAAAAAGTAAGGTTATTTCGTATATAAATTGTAATACATTGCCATCTTTTGAAAACTTACAGTAACTACAGACACAGATAACCTTAAAATAATAAATCCTTTAAATTAGCAATAAATAAAAAATAAATAAATAATAATCACGATAAAAAGACAAAATAAATCAAAATAACAATTAAGATCGGTTTCAGTAATTTCAAAATTCATTGAAAACCAACAACGTGACACTGAATTTTTCTATAAGATGTTAGAATGAAACCCTGAAGTTTGTGCACATTCAATTTATTAAAACTTTACTCTTGGAAACTGTATAATGAATATTGTTTAATATTAAAATTAACTTACAATTTAATTGTGAAACTTTTCATTCATCCTAAATACTAAACAAATAATAATAAGTAGTTCAGTATTCGAAGATTTAGTAATCTTCAAAAAAAAAAAAAGCTAAACTTAGTTTTGAAATTAAAAAAGAGAATAATAGCCAATCTAACGATTTAGTTACTTTTCTAACGTAAATTAGCTCTCAATTGCGAGCTAGCTATCATCTCGAGCACATTGCAAAAAGAAAAAGAAAAAGAAGAAGAAGAAGAAGAAGAAGAAGCAATTCGTAGGAAGTAGACAAGATGGAAACATCTCGAGCACTCCTTCCGGCCCTTTTTTTTTTCTATGAGAATTCCCGGACTCCTCTCGGCCGGACGCCAAGTGGCAGTTGGTAAATTGGAAGAGTCAAACGAGTAGTTGCTCTTTTGCACGCAACAACTACCAAGAGACTAAAATACGAGAGTGAGTGAATGAGAGTGAGTGAGTGAGTGAGTGAGTGAGTGAGTAAATAAATGGGAAATACAAACAAATTAAGCAACGTCTATCGTAAATCCGAACGTTGTTTAAAAGGGACGACGAGTAGTAGTAGTAGTAGTCAGTCACGTCACTTGGTTAAAAGCACCCTTCCTACTACCATGTTGCCCTCTAGGGTTGGACTTTCTCGATGAGATTGAGGAGGAGGTTCGTGAACGTTTAATTAATTGAGTCCTCCCGACGGCTTCGTCTTAAAACGATTTGCCTCGCGTTTAAGCATCGTGAGGATCGATCAAGGAATATATACAATCCCAACCCACCCCCTCAGACTCTTAGATAGTTATTGATTATTATAAAATTAACGTTAGTGGTTGGTAATCAATCTTCAACGATATCTAACTAACAATTTTATATCTTGCGTTTTTACTTGCAATTATTATCTCTACGAGACTTGACTTTTTTTGTTTTGTTTTTTTTATTTTATTTCCATTTGATGATGATGATGATGATTTTGTCTTCTTCTTTGCTTGTAACAAAACTGTTGCTACGAAATTTGTTTTTTTTTTTTTATTAATTTGATGATGATACTTTTATTTTTTGTTTTGTGTTTTAATCAAAAATCGAGTATATTGTAATACCAATAATACCACAAACGTAAATAATCCCACGCGTGTCAGACAAATTTTTATTCTATCTTTGATTTATTTTTTTTTTTTATATATATATATATATATTTTTTTATTTTTTTGTAAATCGGATTAAACGTAGTTGACCAACGGTTAACACCGAATTTAACCACCGTGCATCAGCATTTTACAACTCTAACGTAAACTATCTCCTACCAGCTAGTAACCTCAAAACCAATATTTGCAATGAAAGCTCGATACAATGTTACAACGTTAACAGTGTGTCCACGCTTCCGAGACTAAATACCTTCTTATATATATATATAGATATAGATATAGATATAGATATAGATCCCAAATGACTTGTCTCTAGAAGATACACGCATTTACTGTATCCATTTCTCAGTTTACTTCAACTCATCCTCCCCCTTTTTGATTTCTATCTATAATTTTGCTTAAGTTATGGTTTATTCATAAATGATAAGACTATCTAACTATAGGATATTTTGATATTATTTATGAAGATACAATATTTTTCTTTTATTTATTATATACGATATATGTATTTTCGAACTATTGAGTTGACTATTCCTTTGCATACAAATATTGTTAAAATATAACAAAGATCCTATGTATGTATTCTATATCTTAATATATATAAATTACGTGTCACGTTGTTTGTGCGCAATGTATTCCTAAACTACTGAACCGATTTTCATCAAATTTTACACACTGTGTGCAGTTTCATCCAACTTGAAAGATAGGATAGTTTATATCTTAATTTATAATCGCAATAATTATTAATTGACTTAAAGACGTGTGTTTTGGACTGATTGTGAGCTACAGCAACGCGTGGCAGGGCACCCCTAGTATAAAATATATTAAAATAAAAAATATTAAATATGTTATTGTAAAATATAACAAAGATCCTATGTGTATCCTATATAAAATATATAAAATATGTTAAAATATAAAATGTAAAATATGTTAAAATATAACAAAGATCCTATGTGTGTGTATCCTCTATAAAATATAAAATATAACAAAGATCCAATGTTTGTATCCTATATAAAATATAAATTATAACATATGTTAAAATATAATGAAGATCCCTGTGTACATCCTATATAAAATATTAAATAAAAAATAAAAAATAAAATACATGACTTGTCAAAATGATTCTGTTATATTATGAAAGTTTATACAAAAGACAAGACAAGAAGAAAATATAAAACGTTTCCCTAGATCAGTTCTGTCTCTCTCTCTCTCTCTCTCTCTCTCTCTCTCTCTCTCTATCTTTTTCTCTCTTTCTCTCTCTGTTTCTGTCTTTTCTTTCCTGCTCCATTTCGCATTTTAAAGTAACTTCAAACTTGTAGAAAAATATCATAGGAACACACACCTGATTCGACATCGAGTATCGGCTCGATATATTTCCGTGAAACTTTTTACAGAGTAGTAGTAGTAGTAGTAGTACTATCCGACGAATTCGATTCGAGATTCTTCTTCTTGTCTTTTTTTTATTTTCTTCGATCTTTCTCAAGCTCAAAAAAAAAAAGAATGAAAAAAAAAATCCAAAAGAAGAAGAAGAAGAAGAAGAAGAAGAGAGTACCTTAAACTTTACTGAAGATACTACGTTCTGTTATCTTCTCTACTCTTATATATACCGTTACGTGTATATAAATATATATATACTGGGTGTAGCATTTAAAACAAACCATCCGAATAATTCGATTTCTATTTGTGAAATAAAACAACAAAATATGTTGGAGAAAATTAATTTAAGGTTTTCACACGAATGACACGATTCTTATAACTGTTTATACAACTCTGATGTATCTCTAATGCATTTGCCATGTTAAAACCAAAATACAGGGACAAAAATAATAATATTAATTCCTGTATATAACCCTCGTACGTATTTGAAAAAAAAATATTTTATAAATAAAAATATATATATATATATATATATATATAGTATAATATAATATTTTTCATTTTATTATTTTAGCTTTTTAAAATGTTCCATGAAATGTTTTATTTTTCATCGTGAATATCAATTAATTCGAATTATTTATAATTTGTTTATATTATATTTATTTAATATTAATATTAAATTAATAAAAAAAAATAATTATAAAATTAATAATAATATTAATGTTAAATTAAATAAATATTAATATTAAATTTTATTAATAAAATTATAATATTATTAATATTAATTAAATATTAAATAAATATTAATATTAAAATTTTTTAATTTATATTATAATTTAATATAAATTATTTACTAGTTATAAATATATATATAATATATGAACAAATTATAATCCATATAATTTCAAAGTATTCATTCAAATTAATTAAATAATCCACTGTAAATAAATTTACATACTCGTTATAATTATATATATATATATATATATATACAAATTATAATGCATATGATTTCAAAAAAATAATATGAAATATTTAAAAAAAAAAAAAAAAACAACGTTTATGACAGATTTATAATGTTCTTTTGTAACTAAATGGTTATACATTTTCTAATTCAAAATGTGTAATATAGATCGTTGATTATAGGTATCAGTAACAGGCCGAGTAATAAATTATTCCGTTCTCGATTTTGCAAGTACCTATACAAATATAAACAGTACATATGTATACACACGTATATTAATACTAACAACCTGTCGTCGTCTATCGGACTCGGTTGAATATTTCCTCCTGATTGCTCCTATCAATATCAGATTATATGAGAATCGAGACGTAATTTAACAAGCAAATAACACAACAAGCCACGAAATATACAACGAATACTATTATTACCTAACATAAGATTGATTAATAGTAATAATATTACAATAAAAAAAAATTTATTTCTAAGATTTTTCACAATAAAATCTATCATATTTTTGAGAAATAAACATCAATTTATTTTATTATTATTAATATAATATAAAATATTTGATTAAATAATCAATGATTACTATTACTATTATTACCTTGATTTAATAAAAGTATTTCATTTATTAAGAGCCAATTAAAAAATAAAAAAAATAAAAAAAATATAAAAAAAAACAAGAAATTTTATCTTTATAAAAATATACGAATAATTTATTTTTATTTAATTTTAATATAATTAAATTAATTTAATTCATACAATAATATAATAATATATTATATTAATTAATGTTATTATATTATTAATTATATTATATATAATTATAATATATTTATTATATATATATTATATAATTTAATATATTTATATTAATTAAATTATTAATTATATTATATTAATATAATTAAATTAATTAAATATAATTAATTTAATAATTATTTTAATTTACCTTTTTATTATATTTTTATATATACTAATTTTATATTATTATATTAACCGATTAATACAAATAAATTTACAAGTATGTTTTTAAAAAAAAATAAAATCAAAAACTATGAACAATCATTACATTAAATTTATAAATCAAATTCTAAATGAATTTCTATCAAATTTAATTATAATTTAAAAATGACAAAATAACCAACAAAAATTACTGTACACTGTCAGTTCTTACAACCTAATGAAATAAAATAATGAAATATTAAAAAAAAAAAAATCCCAAAAATAGTCGAAATAAGCAAGAAACTTTTGTACACGTCTGTCTTACTTTCAATCCTAACACCGAATGTGTGGATATCTATGCGTAAACAGAGTACAGGAAACGTTAGATTAGATGTATACAAACGTCTGAGTGTGTGTATGTGTGTATATATACGTTTGTGTGTGTTAGTGCAAGACTAGATCAATATCAGTAAAGGTGGTATAGGTAAACACACAGGTTGTACTATTCTATCTTAACTCCTATCCCTGTTTTCCTTCTAAAACTACGAACAAGCTTGTTATCATTTCACTCGTGTGTCCCTTTTTCTCTTTAACTAAAGACAAAAACCTCATTCTTTTTTTTTTATTCTCATTCTTATTTATTTTCTTTCCTATCTATCTATCTATCTCTTTTTATAATTCATTTCGTATTCTTTCTCTGATACCAGTCTTTCAAACAAACCAACCAACCAACCAACCAACCAACCAACGAATGAACCAACCTTTCTACTCATTTCTTTAATAATATTCACTCGATAATGTATTCTACTTCTACTTCTATTTCTACTTCTTCTTGTTTTACATTTTCATAGCAATTTTCTTCAACAATAACTGTGGGAACCTTTAAACTCATCTTTTTCATTCTTACTTGCTAAATTTTCTAGTTATTTTTCTTTATCATTATTATTCTTCTTCTTCTTCTTCTTTCTCTTTTCTCTTTGTCTACAGGAACAAAACAAAAATTATTAATAAATAAGAATAAATGTAAGGAATATAAACAAAAAAAAAGATATACATTACTTTTTGTTGTGTGTATCTATTAAAATTGATAAACGAGAACGAAGACAACGATGATGACGATGACGATGACAATGACGATAACGATGAAAATTGGATAGTGGAATGTAACTTTTGTATTGTTATCTTTAATATACGTTCCTTTATCAAATTTTTTTTTCTTTTTTTTTCATCCCTATTACGTGAAACCTCTTACCAACTAATTACGTAGCTTTTTTTTTTTTTTTTTAATCTTTTTTCTCTTTTCTCTCACAAACGATCCTTACGGTATATCATCTCACGTTGCTGAACAAAAGATTTAACGTCAAAATGGAAACACATTTTCGCATAATTCGCGGTGCATAATTTTTACATAAAATTATGTCAGATTTATATTCAAAGTATTAACAAATGAAACATTAAATTAACAATAAAATAGATATAAGTTATAAGAATATATTAACAAGTGAAACAAAAATATTTGAAATAAATTAACTCTTTGCACTCTCGGAGTGTCTTCTCCGAGACTGAAAATAAAATAACAATGTTTTCAGCACCTATCATCACCTGTTTATTATCCATGATTTTGTTTTTTATTTCACAAATATGTTCTAATAAAAAAAAGAAAAAGAAAGCCCTTTTTTTTATTGTACTACCCTTCGACATATGTATTCAATAGGATAAAAAGTATCCTATACATAAATACATATTGTATATTGAACGATATTTTATACAACTTACGTAAAAATACAAAATGTTTACAACTGTTATTTCAAATAATTCACCATAACGTGAAATTGAACTTTAATAAAAAAAAATAAAAAAACAATACGAGATTTTGTACCTAACGCATTCCCAATTTGGTTTATTCTCTTCAAAACCGATGTACCAAACGTAAAAAAAAAAAAAAAAAAAAAAACTAAAATAAAGAGAAAATAACAATTCTCAATTTTCAAAAGACGTTTCTTTTTTTTTTCTTTCTTCGAGTCCAATAATAATAATAATAAAAAAAAAAAAAAAAAATAAAAAATCCGAAGAAATGGGTAAAAAAGTAATCAAGTTTTTAACAATGGTGGTGGCAAAACTGGAACAATCTTTCTATCCACCCAGAATCTATCCTCAAACTCTACCACCCAACTCCCACCATGAAAATAAAACGCGACTTCATGCTCGATCTAACGATGAGAGATTTACGATATTAAGATTATTCCTTTTTCCTAGAGATGCTCTTGGTAATACCTGGATCGATTTTCGATAACTAATATTCCTTCTAACTCGGTCGAATATCCGTAAAACGCGTATTGCACGAGTAAGCGAGCCGTAAAACGAACAAAATCAAAAGAAAAGAAAAAAAGAATAAGAAAAAGACAAAGACAAAGCTTAGATTTGCTATAGGGAAAAATTACGAGGAAAATCATAAAAAAAAATAATAATAATAATAGCTTTCGAGAAAAGGGATTTTGGGTTAGGGACGGGGAAGGGGACAGGGGTCAGGGGGTGGGAGGGAAATTTGTTATAGTCTTCAACGTAACAAGTGGATGCACATCATCTGTTGCATTTCGCTTGGTTTTAAGTGCTACGAAACATTTGACTACTTGGCACAGTTCCAATTGGCACCCTGTCAGCCGTAACGAAATTCATGGAACAACCAACCCCCGTAGTAACCAACCCCAACCCCAAGCAGCCCCCTCCCCTCCCCTCCACCCTCCCCCCTGCTCACCCACTTACTCATCCCTTTCTTTATCTCTTTTTTCTTTTTATCTTTCTTTTTCTTTTTTTCTTACTGAAACCTTACTTTCGTCTGGCGTGCGCCTGCTTGGTTTCTTCTTCTTCTTCTTCTTCTTCTTTTTTTTTTCTTTTCCATTTTTACCATAACGTCATTTTTCTACAAAGCTATTTTCGGTGTGTTCTACTGAATAATTTATTTATTCGTAAACCCTGTAACAATCCCCAAGTATTCCTACTACTACAACGATGAGAAGAGGATGACTTGTATTATTTTCTTCTTGTATGAATTCAGAAAAAAAAAAGGTTCTATCTGTTGAAGAAGAACAAGCAATCCTACGAAAGACAATGAATAAATTCAAAGACATATATATATGTATGTATGAAAATAATATAAAACGGTTAACGAGAAAATAGAAGAGAGAAGGATAGAGATAGAGAGATAGAGATAACGAAAATAAATCACGTTTGGGGTAGAAAAATAATGATAGGGTAGTTTTCAAATTAAAAGATGAAAAATAGTGAATACGAAATAATCAGCTTACTATGATAACAGACAAGAGACTTATGGAAAAATACAGATCTTCTTATTTTAGAAAAATGTATGTGAACGTTTAAAGTGAAAGCACCAATCGTAGACAATGTGTCAGAAATTGACCAAATTTCAAGTAAAAAAAAAAAAATTATAGAACAAAATAAATAAATAAATAATAAAAATTAATAATAATTAATAAAATAATAAAAATAATAATAATAATAATAATATTAATATGAACGTATAAAGTGAAGGCACCAATCGTAGACAATGTGTCAGAAATTGACCATATTTCAAGTAAAAAAAAAAAATTATAGAACAAAATAAATAAATAAATAATAAAAATTATTAATAATTAATAAAATAATAAATAATAATAATAATAATATTAATATTAATAAATATAATTAATATATAATTATAATATTAATTAAATATACATTTAATATAATTAATAAAAATATAATATTATTATATTAAATAATTAATAATTATTAATTTATAAAATTTAATATAATAAATTTTTCTTTTTATTTTAAAAAAAAAGCTTTTGGAAACAAATTAAATGAGCTACGTCATTTATTGATGCAATACACTGTGATGATTGGTTTTATTCATTTTGGTTGTAGTATAAATGGTCAACTACTAACAAAACAATTCTCAATTGCTTGCTGGTTTCTCTAAGAAAAAGAGAATTTAAATTGTTATAATAAAAAACATGAAAAAAAATATGTGACAGAATGTATTCTCATGTATGCATAATCGTGTGTACATGTGTGCAAGTGTATAAATTAATTAATCATCGGATAGAACAAAGATAGAAAATGAAAACAAATAAATTCATGATATTCATATGTCATCATTACAATTCGTAAACTTTTCATATTTTCCTAGTTAAAATTATTATTACTATTACATTAGATTATTACATGTTCATTTTCTTCATTTTAATAACTTAGATAGACATATGTAATAATAATAATAATAATAATATATAATAAATAATGAATATAATATAAATGAGAAAATGCAAAACTTTCCTTAAAATGGTAATTTACATCTTGATTCAAGGATTTACGATAGCAGACAGATAAAATGACAAGAACATAACGTCTATGTAAAATAGAATAAGAAAACCATTCTACATATATACACACACATACAAACATACACACACACACACACACACACATATATATATATATATATATAAAATGCACTGAAATATACAAATCTTTAGAAATATTTCTACCAGTTCTATAATACGTGATGTGAACTGTAAAAACATATACGAATACTATAATTATTATTATTATTATTATTATTATTATTACAATTTAATTTAGCATTTTCAACTAAAATATCTTTATATATATATATATACATGTATGTGTATGCTTATGCAAGTGCATTTACGTATATGTTACGAATATGCATATACGTAAATGAGGATATATAGATACGTGTATGTACATGTTTAATATACATAAATATATATATATATGTATATATCTGTATGCTTATTATATATGTGTATGGGATCGAGAAGGGTGAAAGAGGGAGGGAAAGAGGGGGGGGGAAGAGGGAGGGGACACACATAAATATGTCAGACGAGCTCGTGCCATGCATCAAGCGTATCGGCATGCAGAGTTTGAGGACACATACATTCTCTCACATCCTCTACATCAACGGGTAACACCCCGTATCATTCATGATATACACCTTTCTGCTTCCTGCTATACTATATATATATATATATATTTAAATATATATGTTAAAGTACACGCGTTTTACAAAGAGAGAAAGAGGGAAAGGCCATGTGAGTGCACTAAAAAAAAAAAAAAAAAAAAAGAAAAGAAAAGTTCTACTTCGATATTATCGATTTATTTTTATTACATATGTGTGTGTCACAAAATAATATGATACTCGATGAAAATTATTTGATTATTATGAAATTTCAATAATACCTTTTTTTTCTATCTCTTTCTCTCGCACACACTTTATGTTTTATTTAATTTAATTATACGTTTAATTTTGGAAAAGGAATTTTATCGAAAGAATTCAAATTTGTATACACTTTTGTATATAGGATATATAATTGACTTTTGTTTATTGCAATGGTAATAAATGATTGATTTGATTATTAAAACACTGATATTTTAATCAAATTTATTCAATAGATTATTTGATTAATCGAATGATGATAATAAATGTAATGATAAAATAATATTATTGAATAATTTTAATTAATATTAAATATAACGCGAGAGAAGGAAATAACTAAGTTGAATTAAATCATTGAGAAATTAATATAAATAAATCTAACGAATAAATATAATAAATAATTCTAACGAAATGGACACACACACACACACACACACACAAAATAAAATAAAATGAAATAAAAAAATGAACACAGAATAAAATAAAATAAAATAAAATAAGAAAATGAAAGCAAAATAAAATATAAAATAAAAAAATGAATACAAAATAAAATATAAAATAAAAAAATGAACACAAATAAAATAAAATGAAAAAATGAATACAAAATAAAATAAAATAAGAAAATGAACAAAAAATAAAAATTTAAGATTGAGAAGTAATGGTTTGACCAATAATTGTGAATAAATTGAAATGTTGTAATAAAAAAATAAATCACTGATACAAATTTGGATTTATTTGTGTAAAAATAATCAAATAGTATTTCGAAAAGGTCCAAGAGATGTAATTCGAGAAATTGGAAATCAATGTTCACGTTCGAAGAAGTTTTAGGTGTACTATTATTCGAAGGCCTACTATAACAAACACTGAACTAGAATTTGATTTGACTATCGTCAAATCTATTACCTTATACGTTTTGTCGAACTATAAGATGACCTGAATGTTCATTCGAAGATAAACTTTTGAATCTCATTCACCTTTGTGTCTGATTTCAACCAATTCGACGTTCAGAAGAAGAAGAAGAAGAAGAAAAAAAAACGAAGGAAAAAGAAAACAAGTGGAGAAAAATTAATTCATTTAAAAAAAATGAATTATACAATAATAATTTGTATTAAATGATATAATATTAATATTATTATATAAGTAGTAATATAATAATACGATTTAATCATGATAATATTCAATATAAATATTGTCGTAAAACAATGATATTATAGTCATAAGTAATTGAATACTTTTACGTAGGTAATAAAAATCTACACATAAAATGGTATATTAAAGAATATATAATTTATAGTTATCCAAGTAATAACACAAATACTAATAGAAAAAAATACTCAAATATAAGAATACTGAAATAAAAAATAACTAACTTGAAAAACATTTAAATTAAAAAATACTAAAATAGGAAATAACTAATTTCAAAAATACTCAAATAAAAAATAATTAATTTAAAAAATACTAAAGTATATATATAAAAGAATATTGAAATAAAAAATAACTAACTTGAAAAATACTAAAATAAAAAAATGCTAAAATACAAAATAACTAATTTGCTAAATACTAGAATACAAAAATAACCAACATTTGTTATATACCATCAATAATATTACAATATATTTATTTATACAATTACACAAAGGATTATTACTAATATATTAAATATATTCTCATGCATGTTCATATTTGACCAATATTCTGACATGACCGTATAATAACACTTTTGTTAACATTAATATGTTTAAATAATGCATTGTAAGATGATAATTAGATCATGAAGACGAAAATCTGTGTTAATCGGTAAAACGTATTGTGACGTTAGAATGAACACGCAAATGTGAGAAGATTCGTGGGGGTTGGGTTAAAAGGGAGATTGGGAGGGGGAGGAGGGAGAATGAGGAGGTTTTGGTTCATGTCGAGGGTTGGCTTATATCTGGCACACAAAAGCTGCGGTAATTTCATTAGAGCGAGCCTACGGAATTCCAAGCACGGAAAGATATAAGCTACGTGATGCTGCTACCTAAGGTACTCGAGAATCTTCTCATCTTCTATCATCTTTCCCTTGCATCCATCAAAGCAATCACTCGAGTACACTCTTATAAAACGATAATTAATGGATAACGGAACGATAACGATCACGTTTGTTACACGAATATCGATTATCTATTATATACATCACCTTTTTTTTTTATTTTATTTTTTTATACTCCTCTTTTACTTTTCATCTCTCTAGTATGAATTATGAAATTTTGTAGATAAGATATCTTTCTGTTTTTTTTTTTTTGTTTTTTTTTTCACTTCGGTGTTTCAAATTTTTGTAGTAAAAATTGTAATGGAATTGGAAGATATTTTGTTTTTTTTTTTTAATTTTTATTTTTAGTTGAATGAATATTTTATTTAAGAATTATAATATAAATATATATTTATTATATATTTATTTAAATTTTAATATATAATAACTAACTTACAAAATACTAAAATAAAAATATACTAAAATACAAAATAACTAATTTAATAAATACTAAAATACAAAAATACTAAAATACAAAAATAACCTACTTACAAAATACTAAAATACAAAAATACTAAAATAAAAAATAACTTACTTACAAAATACTAAAATACCAAATAACTAATTTAATAAATACTACAATAAAAAAAAATACTAAAATAAAAAATAACCAACTTACAAAATACTAAAATAAAAAAATACTAAAATACAAAATAACTAATTTAATAAATAGTAAAATAAAAAAATACTAAAATAAAAAATATATAACTTAAAAAATACTAAAAAGATAAAAATTAATTTAAATATTATATATTTATTTAATAATCTTTCTATGTTTTTAAGATAAATACTTGTAATAAAATATATATATTTTTCCACACTAAAAATTGAAAATAAGTATTGATTCATAGTAATACTAGTGGTAGTAGTAATAGTATTAGTGATTGTAGGTTAACTGTCAGATTTGGATAAGGTTTTAGCTTGTAGAAGGGTTAAGCGTTTCCTTGAAATATTTGTTCACCGATCTTGATATTCATAAATTTCATTTCACAAGAAAACGTGTGAGAAAAACACACATATATATAACATATACATATAAATACACACATTTATATACATTTCCAGTATCCGTTCGTAGGAAAATTTCTTTCCGTTCGATTAGGTTTCATCGTGTTGAAACCTTCGATGTATTTCTACTTATATTTGACGTCCAAAATTGTTACGTTCCATTTAAAAAAAAAAAAAAAACAATTTCCTTATCAATATTATACCAAAATCTTACCAATTTACAAAAAAAAAAAAAAAAACATAAACTATGTCAATTTTCTAAAATAAAAAAAAATAAAAACGATTCACCATTTTTTTTTATATTCCTTTGAATAAAATTCTTTTTCTCATTTACAAAATTAAAACGGGAGGAATATTTTACGAAGGAGATGATCTTACGGTTATTTTTTCCTCACCTTTTTTTATAAAAAAAAAAACCAAGAGAAACGAACGAAAAACAAAGGAGCCTACGCTCCCACCCCCATAGATGGGGGATGAAAGAAGAAGAAGAAGAAGAAGAAGAAGAAGAAAAACCCTAAAGGGAAAAAGAAAAATTCACGTTCAGGATAAATTCTCTCCCGCATTTTTAAAAGATCATTCGTCATTCGTGTTTTTCTTGTTTTCCTTTTATTTCTTTTTTCTTTTTTTCCTTTTCTTTCTTTTTCTATTTTTTCATCTCACAATTTTCTTTCCTCTGAAGGATTTTAACCACACATAGAAAAACAAAAAGAAGGATGAACAAGAGAAAAGCCGAAAATCCAAGATAATTCCACGCCCCGTTAAATTATCTTTCAACTCACCCACCCAACAAACCCCTTTCTCCACCAACCACCCCCAACATACCTCCTCATCTACCTATATTAAATTTTCTCACAAAATGTAAACTCTTTAAAGGGTGTCTCAGCGAACGATAAGTAAAACAAACTTTTTTCTTCGAGATTAGTAAACATTTGGTTAATAAAATTATTATTGAAAAAAAAAAAGAAAAAAAATCTAGAAAAAAAGGGGGTTGTAAAATTTTACGGAAATCGATGAAATTCAGTAAAAAAACTAAGACACTAAAATCGCAAATATGAAAATCCTTCTCAGTGATATTTGACTGAACGAAATAAAAGTAAGAAGTGTTAAGATGGTGGAAAAGGGTTTGGTGGAATGAGTCAAGTAAATTGAATATACAGAATAGGATATCCGATGTAATCCGTTGGTGGAAGCAACACCAGAACCAGAACCAGAATCAGCACTAGCACCAGCAGTTACATTCCTTCCTTAACCCTACTACTACCATCCAACCTTTCAACCTATTCCAATCCTGCTTTCTACGAGAAACGACAAAGTACTTTACAGATCCTTTCATTTTATTTCGTTACAAAGTATTAAACTACAGCAATAGTATCACATAAAAAAAAAAAAAATAAAGAGTGCACATGATTAAATTATAAATAAAAGAAAAAATATTATACAATTATTTAATTAATTAAAGTCTTATTCTATGTTAAGATAAACATTATTTAAAGTGAAAATTTCTTTAAAATGGGGAATGATTTGAAAACGAATGTTTGTGCAAATTAAAAATAAATTTTTACAACGACCATTAGATGTTTAACATTAAATAACTTCAATTCTCATGTAAAATACTAAATAGTATTTATAAAAATATGTATTACTAATTATAAAATAAAAATTTAAATTTTAATCATTTTATTTATAAAAATATTACGCCTGTCGATATGCAACCCACCAGACACATTTTGAAAATGTTGCTTGCGAGTGCCATCTGTTGAAACGGAATTTTTTTGTGTCTGTCCCCAAAAGATAGGCAATCCGTAATACGTACGTGTATGAACAGTTTCAACTGAAACAAATTTTCCGTTCCAACAGATGGCACTTGCAAGCAACATTTTCAAAATGTAGTTTGGAGGGTTGCATATCTACAGGCGCACAATTTTTCTAATTATTAAAATAAATACTTAAAAAATATAATCTAAAGATATTTAACTACTAGAACATGGAGTAAAAATTGTCAAAGAAACGAAGAAGCTTAGTTTTTTTTTTTTTTCTTTCAAAGACATTTTTGTTCCGAACGAACATCACGGAAAAAAGGACCAAACAAGAATAAGTTCGAAAGAAAATGAAAAGAGAGACAGAGAGAGAGAGAGAGAGAGAAAGTGTCAAGACTGTTGAGTGAAAAGTCCAGTTTGAGAAAAAAGAAAGAAAGAAAAAGAAAAAAAAAAGAAATAGAAATTAGAACGGAAGCAATTATTTTTCCAACAAGAATATGCACACTGATAAATATTGACTGTATTTATCAACGGACTCATTATCTCTTAGTGCACTTTGAACGATAATTACTTCCACCATCTGACCGTCATTGTATGCTAGCACGAATTTTTATAAAAGTTCGATAACGATCCTACTTGGTTATGTATGTCTGGGGCAGGGGTGGTGGGTGGGGGGTCTCGGAAGGGTTAGAGAATTGCTGAAAGGGGGAGGGGAGGGAGGGGAGGGGATGGTTGTAAAAAATACAAGAAAGAAAAAAAAAGAAAAATGAGTATCTATTTTAGTGCGTATTATTTCGTCTTTTATATTATCATGATTTTCACCCATCCACTTGAATATCGATCGTAGTTACAATAGGAACTTACCCCCGGTGACTGAAAGATAATATGAGAAACAAGAAAATGAAGAAAAGAAGAAGAAGAAGAAGGAAGAAGAAGAAGAAGAGGAAATAGTAGAAGAAGAAGAAGAGAAAAGTAGAAAAAAATGATGAAGATGGAATGAAAAGAAGAAGAAGAAGAAAGAAAGAAAGAAAAAAAAAAGAAAAGAAATAAACTTCTTTGTATTTGTGTTTATATATACGTATACACACTTATAGATAAATTTATATTTGTGTGTAGGTCTGTGTGATATGGGATGGGTGTTTTATTGTGTGGCTTGTATATACCTGGGGGTATGTGTGAAAAAGAGGAAGAATGAAAATATCTCGATGTCGAGTTTATCTTTTCCGTGACCGACATAAATAATCGGTCAACATTCTTCTATTATTATAAATATCACTGTGAGATATAAATATCAAATAGTTATATAATAATATAAATAAAATATGAAATAATATATATATATATATATATATTGTACGTTTGTGTGTTAGTCAATCGTTCGTATATTAAATTAACTTTGTAAAAGAGATAAGTTGAAAATTAAAATTTAATATCGTTGCATTATAAATAATTTCATAATTTTATAGATATATAATATAATGGATATTTACACAAATAATATTATATATAATAATATATATTAATATATTAATATATAATAAAATTAAAGAATATATTAAAATTGATACCATATTTATATATAATTAAAAATGCTATTATATTATACCGTATATAAATATCGGTATTATAGTATAACAATCTTATGGTTTATCCCATGATATTATATTGTAATATATTGTAATTTGAACGATAAATAAATACAAAACATATTTTAATAAGATTGATATAACTTCGTATGAATGAAAAATAAATGCAATATGATATGTGCGTTATATAGAAAGTAAGATTATTAACACACACACACACATACTTGTATTAGTTAAGGGATAGGACTGTAATCGTAGACATTCCGTTTTGCATAAGCCCTATATCCGTCTAAATGTTAACATCGTTAGCCCCTTACGTGTTCAATTAACCACCCGCTATGTCAAATTGATTAACCTTTTACTAAACGACCTAACGTAACGTTACTATCGTGTTTGGTACCATATCAAGTTAACAACAAAACGGTGTATGTATATGTATATGCATATGTGTATGTGTATGTGTATGTGTATGTGTATGTGTATGTGTGTATGAGATGGCATGTTCTCTTCTATCTAACTAAACGTTAGAAATTAATTCTTATTCAATGCTAAAAGGATGTAATATATTAGTCTATATGGTGTCTTGTTAATAAAATCATCAACATTTGATAAAAGTCATCGTCATTTTCTAACGAAGAAAGATTGAAGACAACTTGGAAATTATTTGATTTGTATTTGAAATGTTTTTGAATATAATGGAATTGTTAATAGGTATAATTAATATTTATACTTTTAATAAATTAATTTAGATGGTGTGTGATTAATAAAACAAAAAGTATTATGTTAAGATGATCGTAGTTTTCAAATAAGGGATACAAGTAAATAATTGTAGGATATATTTAGTAGTATTACAGTAGTATACTACTTTATTATAATATATATTATTAATATATATTAGTAATAGTTATAATATATTAGTAATTATACTAAATATAAATATATATTATAATAATAATAATATATTTAATTAAATTATAAAATTTATAATTATAATTTATTATATTATATAATAATATATATTATCTATATAATAAATATAGATAAGATACAAAATTAAAAAAATTATTCTATTTATATTTAAAAAATATTTTGTTAAGATGACAGTAATTTCCAAATGAGAGAAGGTAAAAGACAACAAAAAAAATTATATTATTTATACCTAAAATGATTTTAAAAAATAATCAAACCATTAAAACGTATAACAAATTAATCTACATGGTGTGTAATTAATAAAACAACAAATACATTTTACTAATTACAAGATGATTGTAGTTTTCAAACGAAACTAAAGATGGGACACAACTGAAAAATTCTTTTATTAATATTTATAAATATTTTTGAAAAAAAATAATGAAATCATAATAAAAAGCAAAACAAAAAAACATAAATAATGTTAAGAAAAATCATCCACACGTAACCATCGGGATAATTAGAATCCCGGCAATGTAACCCGTTGGGTTTACTCGCGTCGACTGCGCAGCTGCTTAGAGGATCAATCCTTCCATACCCACTTCTCTAGCAACCTAGACGAGTAAGGGAGAGAAGGACAGGGAGAATACCCAAGGTCGTCCACGTTAAAAAGCTCGACTGACCTAATCTACAAATTTTCTCAACAAAATTATACATTAATCGATTACATTCATTTTCTTTTTTTTATAGAATTATTTTTAAATAAATAAATCAACCTGCTACGTCATTCACGAATTTGACGAATGTTTCAATATATTTTTATAACCCAAAATGGGTTGAATTTTAATCTAATATTTTACACACACACACTCACACACTATTATTATATTTAATAATTTGTTTAATTCACGAATGACAAATGTTTCAATGAATTTATTAGCAAAAGGGTTGATAATTTGATGAATATTTCAATGTATTTATAACACAAAAGGGTTGAATTTTAATTAAATATTTTACACAAATATACACACACACACACACACACATACTATTATTATATCTAATAATTTTTACCGTAATTTATTTAATTCACGAATGACGATCTTTTCAATGAAATTTATAACCCAAAAGGGCTGATAATCTCAATAAAATAATTTAGACACCTACACACACACACAAGTACATACACATACACATACATAGTTATATCTACTAGAAAAGCCAACCTAAGGGAATTTTATTCTAGCAATTATCACATCGTAAAACGTTAAACGATCGTACTGAAATTTCGTGAAATTGTCGGACCTACGATTTCCTTCCATCCCCAACCCTCTTGTCGTCACCTCAACTATCCCTTTAATACGATCCTGCAAACTGTCTGATTTGTTACAGTTACACGAAAATCTAAAATGAAAACGTACGAATTTGACATAATCATTTTAGAATAAATTGTTAACATGCATTTTCAAATATAATATTAGGTCGAGTCATAAGTAACTAGAATCTATTTTTCGTATTTACCTATTATAAGTCACCGAAACAAACGGATTTTCGATATCACTAGATAGATGAGAATTCAGTTTAATCTTCTGTTAACTTTTTTTATGCAATCAATGTTACATTCAACCGTTTTTTCTTAACACGTTAACGCCTGCGCGTACCACCGGTGACCCGCGCTTGACTGTTCCATCGGGCGGCGCGTACCACCGGTGGTCCACCTTGGTTCAGGTTTGAACAAGCAAAAATCACGCGCCGCCAGATGAAGCGCATCTTAGATTCGAGTGCCGTCCCACAGCGCAGACACTGAAAATCGGCGCCGGCGTCAACGTGTTAAACCACTGAAATGGGATAGTAGAAAAGTGCATATTCGACATGCAATGCTTTAAGAATTGAAACAAGGCAATTAGCACTAAAGTGGCAACTGAAAAAATATACAGCTTATACAGTGCAAGACTTGATAACTGATAGGGCAGTCAGAAATTGCTTTGTCAAATTCCGTTTCTGGAGATACGATCTTAAAAGATGAACCGAGTGCAGGGACGTATTTCCAACTTTGATGAAGCAAAATTCAATAGATACGTTGAACAATTGCAAAGTGTGCAAAAAAAAAAAAAAAACTGCATGAAAGTTCTCTTGCACTTTATCAGTCGTAGAAACGCCATTGTTTGTGTCATAAAAAAACGGAAGTTATTTTTTGAAATTATGATCAACCCTCTTGTCTCATTATAATACTGTAACACCATAACTTTATTAGAAAAATATTCAGAATAATATTGTGTAGATATCATGAGATCAAAATTTAAAGGGAAAAGTAAGAAATAAAAGGAAAAAAAAATATGATAAAATATTAAATAAAAAAGAAATAATAATAATAATAATAATAAAATACTGAGATAAGGGTAAAGGGTCTTTTATTATGGTCGCGATGACAATCACCCAAGTTTCTCTTCATTTTAGCTGAGCTTTTGTCTTATTCTTAATAAATGCTGCTCTTACAACTACTACTACTACTATTATTACTCGGCTACCCCTTTTTTGCATAATGTCTATTCCATACTCGTCTAAAAAAACAAAACGAAACAAAAAGTAAAAGAAAAATGATTAAAAAAAAAAAAAAAAAAAAATAAAGAAAGAAAGAAAGAAAGAAAGAAAAGGGATAAAAGAGGAAGTAAAAGAGAATGAAGGGAAATATACTGAATACTTCTTGGTACATCGAACCGCAATATTATTATCCTCTTTTAACGATAATACCAGTGGTAGTGGTGTTAGTGGTGGTGGTGGTGGTGATGGTAGTGGTGTTTTAAGAGTAGAATTAAAAAAAAAAAAAAAAAGAAAAAGAAAGGGGAGATAAAAAGAAAATAAGCTTGTGAGAGAGAGTAAAAAAAAAAAAAATAATAATAATAATAATAATAATAAACAGTTTCTTCGATAATACCCAGTGAATGGTGTAATTATAAAATTGTAACAGAAAAAAAGGTTTAATTGTAAAATAATTATGAAATATTAAATTAATTTTATTAATTATTATATTATAAAATAAATCTAAGCGTTTTTTTAAATAAATTCAATATTATTGTTAAAAACAATAGAAATATTATTGATTCAAATTATAAAATAATAAAAAAAGAAAAAAAGAAAAAGAAAATAAGATGAGACTGATCGATAAATCGCAACTGGGTTTTAATTAGATAATCCTGATTTCATCATGGGGAAAAAAATAAGAAAGAGAAACTACGGAAAGAGGGTTTGTGAAGGGTTGTTAGAAGGAGGGTAGGAAAAATCGAGAGTGTGAGAAAAAGAAAGAGAAAGAGAAAGAGAAAGAGGTTTGGAAAATGGCCAAAGAGATGTCGCATCTGGGCAATGTTACTGCGCCATTCTAGGATCCTAGCAATCCTTGCAATTTTCCTAGTTTATCCTACGATGGCAAATTTCAAATTTCTTCGGAGAAAAATAAAACCAAAAAATGAAAAAGAAAAAAAAAGAAAAAAAAGAAAAGAAAATGTGGAGAAAGAAAAACGAAGAGTTATAATTAATAATATTTGAAAATTATAAAAATAAATTGATTATAAATATAAATCAAAAATAAAATCCTAAATAATTAAATATATAAATATTATAAAATAAATTCCTAAATAATTTTATTTATATAAATAAAATAATAAATTTCTAATTAATTATATGATAAAATAAAATCCTAAATAATTACATATAATAATAAAATAAATTCCTAAATAATTATATAATAATATAAAATTCTAAATAATTATTTATATTAATAAATTAAATTCTTAAATAATTATACATTATAATAAAATAAAATCCTAAATAATTACATATATTAATAAAATAAATTCCTAAATAATTATATAATAAAATAAAATCCTAAATAATTCCACACATAAATAAAATAATTCCTCTCTGTATATATATATATCTAAAAAAAAAAAAAAAAAATTATAAAACAAACAAGTATATCTATCGTCCAATAATATTCACTGTTTTCTATTATCCCCTTTTTAAATATAGAAAACTTACTAAAAGTGGGAAAATCCGTTTAATCGGAAGTTCACGAGATTTGAAATGGTGGATAGTAATATTGACGATGATGATTGTAGCGTGGTGATGATTGTGTGATGGTTTGGCCAAGAGTAAAAAAGAGAGAGAGAGAGAGAGAAATATTGTAATAGAAGAAGAAATAAAAGGAAATATAAAGAGAAACTTATTTTCCATTGAGTGACATTGAATACACACGTATATATTCGTTCCTTTGGAAAATGTATCTCTCCCTCTCTCTCTCTCTCTCTCTCTCTCTCTCTTTCTCTCATGCTTGACGATGTGCATTCTAACATAAAAATGTTTTACCATTGTCAAGGTTTTCTATTCTTCACGAATGACGGACGATCCTGATAAGAATACGTTCAGTGATAATATTCCAAGCGAAACGATCAACTATGGTTGAATTAATAAAAGCAAAAAATATTTATATAATATATATATATATATATAGGGTGATATTAACACAAATGATTTTATTCAAATAGATTGAAATTTGAATTTCATTAAAATTATTACAATTATTAAAACTATTAGATTATTATTCAAAATTATTATTCAAATTATTATTATTATTATTATTATTATTATTATTATTATTAGAATTAGAATTATTATTAGAATTAAAATTAGTTCATACGAATAAATTGTAGATGCATTTATGCAATAGTAACATATGCAATTACAGTGTTGATATATAAATGAAACTCAATTGAAACAAACGAGATGTATAAAAATATAGAAAATTGTTATACAAAATAATATAAATATAAATAAATTATTTTAAAATAAAAAATACATTTTTACACACCCTATATATATATAATAAATTTCTATCATAATTTCAGTACTCGTGATAATACGAAATGATATGCCAAGTTAAGTCAAAACTAAATAAATTTTCAACTTTATCCAAATATCCCTGGCATTCTTTACCATTATTATTATTATTATTATTAAAATTATGTTTTGTTTGAATAATATTTATTATTATTATTATCCATTTAAACTATCTTTTGATATTTCCTCTTATTATTTAAAAAAACAACTCTTTGCATTCTACAAACCTATCTCTCTCTCTCTCTCTCTCTCTCTCTCTCTGTATGCATGTATATATATGTGTGTATATTTAAAGGGTAAGGGAAGATTCATCCAAGCATGTAAAAGCATCGAATAAAGCCGCGAGCTATCACAGGGTTTATAATTATGAAGGATTTGTATGAGTTTGTGAGAGGGTAGGCATAATCGTTTAAGAAATCTTGTCGACACCCACCCAAAGCCATGAAGGTCTAATTACTTACGATAATATTAGGAAAGTTTGAGATTACAGGCTTGTTTATGACAGGGATGAGTTAGTAGCCCTTTTCTCCCTTCCACCCTTCTTACACCCTTTCTACCTCAACTCTCAACCCTTTTTCTTTCTCCTTCATCACTCTTCAACAACAACAACTCTCTCTGTGTGTTCTCTTGTTTTGTGCAATGGCTTGTCCATGTTATCAATGCAACTTTGTAATAGCATACTAAGATCATAATTAAATATACATTACATCATCTTATCTTCTTACATATATAAATACTAAGTATAATAATTGTTTATTCTATTTGTATTTTTATTATTTTACATAAATAATTAATTTATTAATTATTAGGAAAGATAGGAACAACGAGACCACCAAGAAGACCGTTTTCCAAAACGGTGGTATGAAAGCTGAACTTAGGTGTTGCAGAAACAACAAACGCCTTGAAGATGATTATACAGCTGAAATATAACAGAACAAAGTCCTAATAAAAAGATGAAGATGAATTTAATTTATAAATCTCACGAAGAGAGGCAAGACAGGCCGATTGATTTTTCATCTGATTTTCATCCATTTTCACGTCGTTCCTGATTGTTTCTTTCCCTTTATCTTTTTAACCCTTCCTTTTTTTTTTATTTTCTACTTTTTTTTTGTGTTCTTACAACACAGCTACCTTCTACTTCTGTTTAAAATTCAACACACGAAAATGTTCTTTCAAGTTTTCCGCTTTAAACTATCGAGAAAAACGTGACTGGTACCTACCCTGTACGCTGGGCATCATATCGCGTTGAGACGAACCAAAGAAAGAGAGAAAGATTAAATAGAAAGATAGATAGATAGAATAGAATAGATAGTATAGATAGAATAGATAGATAGATAGAAAGAGATAAAAACCCATGATCATGAGATGTTCCACGGTTTTCAGGTGAAAACAATGGAAGCAGAAATAGAAAACTGTCTGTCAATGACCACTGCACTCGTTCATTCTTTCTTTCTTTCTTTCTTTCTTTCTTTCTTTTTTTTTTTTTTTTCTTTCTTTCTCGCCTATGCTGCTGCATTCGAAGCTTTGAGAACGTACACACACACACACACACACATATATATATCAAGATTAACACATCTTTCTATTTTTTCCCACTTCTATTTCGCGTGTTCTATTCGTCAGTTCGTTTTTTTTTTTTTTTTTTTTTTTTAACTTTCTATCCTTATGTCAATTATCTATTGTTTTTTTTTTTCATTCTTTTATTGATTAACAAAAAAAATATATTATTTTGTATAATTAGATTTGATAAAATTTAAAAATATAAATTTAATATATAAACATTATTTTTATATTAGAAAAAAAAATAAAATAATATTATAAATAATTATATTATTAATACCCTTTTGTGTACTGAATTATTTCAAAAATTTATATTGATGATATAAATATTATATTTTTGCAACAACACTTTCATTACTAAATATTAATAAATATTATCAATAAAATAAAATACCTAAGTAAGCAGATGACGTGTCTCACTCGTCAAATGTACCCAAAGGGTTAAATATATTAATTATTTTATCATCTTCTTATCTTCTTATCTTCTTAATATATATAAATTACATGTCACGTTGTTTGTACGTAATGGACTCCTAAACTACTGAACCGATTTTAATCAAATTTTGTACACTGTGTGCAATTTCATTCAACTTGAAAGATAGGATAGATAAACAATTCAAAAAGAAACATTAAAAAGATGACGTACGTGTAACATTGTAATATTCAACTCTTCTCTCTGCAATGTGGAACAAAATTCAAAATTAACATACAAATATTGATTATTTCTGTATTTTTTTTTTTATGATTCTAATTTTTTTCTCAAAACAATATTCTAAACTATGTTTTTATGCAAAAAAATAAAAAAAAAAATTATTTTTTCGATTCAATGATTCTTTTTTCAAAATCAATGCTGCTTGAGGGGTTCAACTTAGTTTTTTCTTCGTTCTGATATTACATTTAGAAAAAGTTACTACTACTACTACTAGTTTTCTCAAAAAAAAAAAATGTAAACGTAGAAGTAGAAGTAGAAGAAGTGAAGAAAGAGAAGGAAAAAAAAAGAACAAAATTAGAAAAATCATTTCTAACACGAGACATTTTTCACGAGCGCAGTCACGAACGTAGTAGAGTCAACTTTAAATGCAATTCGTAAAATAAATGCTAAGAAACAAATAATAATAAGATTAATTAAAAAAAGGGGGAAAAGAAAAACAATGTATACAGGGATTAGAGGGGGGAGGGGGAAGTGAGTTAAACGAAGATTATAAAAATATTCTCTCCTCTTTTTTGTACTATAATAGATTTGTCTTCCTTTGTATGTTTCTCTCATCGTTACAACACAAACAAGAGACAATTCTTTCTCACATTGGTGCAATTGCTACCCCCTTATTATCCACTACTATTGCAATATCATATCACTACTATCACAGTTATATGCTTTGTAGTGAAAGAAAACCTTCGATTCGCGAATTATCTCTAACAACGGGTTATACAAAAAGAAAACAAAAAAAAAAACAAATGCGAAAAGATAAGCGACCGATAGTAAAGAAAAGAAAAGAATTCGAAGAACAAAACAAAAAGGTGAAACAGAAACGGAAAAAAAAGGTATTGAAAAGAAATGGCAAAAGAAACCAAAAAAAAAAAAAATAAAAAAAATAAAAAAAGGAGAGAAAATAGAAAATTCTCTTCACCCTTTCATTTTTGTTCTTCGAATTCTTTTCTTTCTTTTTTTTTTTTTTTTTTGTTATTTCAGTACGCATCTGACGTAAAAGTAAAACGATAAGGGTAGTTTTTATTTATCGTATATTCCTCCCCCCCCCTCGACGTTGTTATTCTTTAAACAATGTTCATATACAGGATGTTTCACCAACACTTGTCAACTGAATAGCTCAGAAAGTATGACAGTAAGCAAACGAAAAAAGTGAATAAAGGGAAAATGTTGAATGAAACGTTCCGAAATATGACGTCAAAATTTATCCTTTAACACGTTGAACGTCACGTGAATTTTTCGAGAAATTCTTGTCAGGTCACAGGTGTTACTTTGTATTGAAAAAAAAAATAGGTGAAAATGTCAGTCACCTGTGACTGACGCGGCCTCAATGGAAAGTCTAATGTCAGTCACCGATGACTGACACAACCCTCAACGTATTAATCCTTTCGTTGCGAACAAGCGCCTTTTGGCGCTCGTTCATAGACGTTTTCTTTCAACGAACAGCTTCTTTTGGCGCTTGACTATGGACACTTTGCCTTGAGTGAACAGCGCCTTATGGCGCCGTGAATTTGATTTACGAACGTTACGCGTACCGTGTCGTTCATACGAACAATCTACCATCACGTCGTTAAGAAAATTAAATAAATAAACAATTTTGTCGATAGAAGATCAAGGCGACTTCCTTCTCGATGTTTTTATTAACCTTTTTCTATTTGTTCACTCGAAATTTTGCGAATGGAAAATCAATTTTTGAAGAAGTGTCCCTCTTTGTTTTTCAGAAATACGAAACGAATGAATGTTCTTTTGAAGAAGAAGAAGAAGAATGAAATGTGAGTTTGAAAATAAAAAAAAAACACACACACACACATACACAACAACTTGATATTTACTGCGATGAAACTTGAAACTAAAGAAGAGAAAGAGAGATAAAAACACATATATATATAGATATATAAAAAGGAAGTGTAGATCGAATAAAATTCAATCAATTGGAAGAATGCGATTGAATCACCGAATCACCCAAAAGTCGTCTTTCCCAGTTACGAAAAAACGCGTTTGAGTTTTACGGTGAAAGGGGGAGAATGGTGGACCCAAAAACTTGATGGTTCAATTAATTTTTTTTTTTGTTATCACTTCACTTGATATCAAATTTCCGTTCGAAATGAAAAGAACCATCACCACTATCAGTATCAACGTTTTATTATTCGACTATGTTTTTTTCTTTTTTACTTTTTCAACGTACGTAGAAATTTTTTTATTTCAATGAAAATTAAATATCTCATTTCCCTTTAGGCGTATTCCAAACGAATGAGATAACAACCTCCTTTAAATCAACCCCTTTTTTATCATCCAATTATGTTATCTTTCCTTTTTTCTTTTTATAATTATGATAATATTGTTTAAAATTGTAGAAATATTATTTAATTTATCGTAAAATAATTCCATTTGTTGTTAATCCTACAAGTTTTACAAATTTGTTCTGAATGATTGATTTTTCAACCCTCATTTGTAAATATATTTAATAATAATGTTTTTTTTTTTTTTTTTTTTTTATATAAAAATTCACTTTTTGTATTATTCACAAATGAAAAGACAGGTTTCTCCTCAACGAGTAAAAACGAAAATTACTCGTTGA
Source organism: Polistes dominula (assembly GCF_049000335.1). Classification (NCBI taxonomy): domain Eukaryota; kingdom Metazoa; phylum Arthropoda; class Insecta; order Hymenoptera; family Vespidae; genus Polistes; species Polistes dominula. The sequence goes on from NW_028301147.1 coordinate 1,197,743, forward strand.
AAAACCTGATTTTAATCAAAATATCAATCATTCTCTACCTACGACTTATCAGAATGAAACAAACAGGTATCCTTTTGTCGGTAATACAGGAATCTATAAATCTAACAAATTATTCATCAAATTTGAAACACAGTCGGTAACTTATTACACTACGATAAACACCAAAGTTATCCAATGAGAATCAACTTTAACTATTGCGAATAAAATGATTAACTACGTTAGTAAAGTTGACTTTAAAATATCCATAAAAATAATTAAAAAAAAAAAAAAGAATCATTAGACTAATTTGTTCCTTAAAATGATAATAAAAATTAATGACGAGAAATTAGATGATTTTTATTTTCCTATATTAAAAAAAAATGTCGTAGTTCATTAACGGAAGCCCTTAGCATATAGACATAGTCCTTCATACTAATCAGATACTCCTAATGACATACTCGATATTAACGTTTATGACCTAATTAAACAAACTAAATTCGTTTGTTGCTCAAAAAAATTTATCCCACCTAAATCCCCCACCCCCACCCCACCCCTTATTAAAAATTGCGTCAACGAGATTAAAGTTTTGAATTAAAAAAATAATAAAAAAAGACTAAGAGTTGTTCATCTTTCGCGTTAGAAATCCTAAAATGAAGGGTAAAAAAAAAAAAAAATTAAAAAAGAGAAATGTGATTAATGAAAAATCTGGTTTGGTTGTAAAGAACCAAAAAAAAAAAAGAAAAAAAAAAAATTAGAAGAGGTTGATAACGATGTAATCATTTTCCGTGAATTTTTTTTTTTGTTTTTTCTTCAAACGAGGCCACGTTGTGTTATCAACCCCTTCCTTTTTCTTCTACTTATTCGTCCTTGACCTTCCCTAAATTCACTATGAATTAAATGGTGATTAAAGGTAACGTGTATTCTTTCTTTTTTTTTTGGTTTCTTTCTATTTCTTCGTAGAAAAAATAAAGAAAATATAATAAATGACTTACCCAAGAGTTTTCGTGCTGATAAGACATGTCTTTAAATTTAAGAAACCATTCTTTTTGGTTGACTGAGTTTGAAGACCAGTTGTACCACTTCCACCACCACCCTCTGTGCTGTGCTCGTTAGGATCCTCAAGGTCGTCGTCACGTTGTTTAGATTTTCTCGCACGAATGTAAAACCACACTGCCAAGCCCAATGCAACGATAACTGCCAATGCACCAACTGTTCCAAATACTGCTGTTAAGATCATGTCTCTTCTTTCCATGCCCACCTGTTCAAAAATTATTATAATTATTAATATATATTCTTTAATAATAATAATAATAATAATAGAAATGTAATATCTACCCCAATAATATTGGGTTGTGCGGAAAGTAATTTTGTTTTATTTTTTGTAAAAATGAAGACAATTTTTGTTTCGAGATTAAACTTTGGATTTTCGAGTGAGTTTAAATAGTTTAATTTAATAAGTTAAATCTATTAACAATTTCACGTGTTGTTATTTGCCAATTTGCATTAACCAATTACAAAAATTGTGTCAAGAAAAATACGAAATTACTTTCCGCACAATCTAATATTAAATCAATGTTGACTTGTTGTAAAAAAAAAAATGTATATAAACGTTCGACGTTAAAAAAAACTGACACGTATTGTACAAAATGTGTGTATAATAAAAATAAATTTTTTTCTAACCGCGTAAATTGAAACGCCGACTATGAAAAAAAAAAGTGATGAAAAAATGACACAGAGAGACCGCATAAATCAAAAAAAAAAAAAAAAAGGGGAGAGAAAAAAAAATACGGTTTATACATTTTGACGACAATTTGTTCCGATGGTCCTTCGATTAATCAAATGAAAAAGATCAATGATTTTTAACCTATTGGGAACTGTAGCACTTGAATACGCTATCTGGTGGCTAAATTCAAAATTAGAATAGATAGGTCGCATTTGCTACGCCACCGCCGCCCTCCCAAAGATCCCAATATTTAAATTGATATTTTAATTTATTATATTTTTGGTCTTAAACAAAAAAATTGCATCTTATTTACAATAGATATTTATTATTAATAATATATTATTATTATTTAATATATATATACATTTACAAATGTCAATCTTTATGATGACATAAAACGTGAACAATAAAACACTAGACCAAAAATTATTAATATCAGTTTTAATTGACAATTTGTTTCCCTAATAATAATAATAATTAAAAAAATATAAAAAAACATGATTGAAAACTCTCGTTTTTTCTCACTTTATTTTTGATCATCATCAAGCAAACAACCCCCGTTTATTCCCTTCTCAACTACACCCTTTCTTTCTCAACGCATTCATTCGTTCGTTTATTCAAAACGATTGTGTCAATTATATCCTATCGATTTGATATTTTTTTATTGAAGTGATTTTTCTTTTTTTTCTTTAACAAATCTTGTTCAAAAGATAAGCACAGAATAAAATAAAATCGTCAATTGATTGGATTTAATCTTAAAGTGTTCTCGTTAAGATAACAAAAGATGGTTAAGAGACACGATTTGTTTTCTACCCACCCTAATTTTATCGAAAGTCAATACACACTAAAATCACGTTCATTAAAAGGGTATTTAATTGAAAACTAAAACTAAACACGCAAATAACTAACTATATATACATGTATAGTTATATATAGTAGTAGTTCTCTTCTATTTAGCTACTCGAAACTCGTTCGGTACGTAAGTATATACAAGTTCCAAGTGACTTTGTGAGAATATGTAGAACGGGGGGTGTCAAGTGCACTTCTTTCAAGTGCCACTACCTGACTCACAGGGATGCCTGACTTTAAACGTGTAACAGAGATGGTAAAATCTACAAATAAGAATAAGAATAAGAAAATAGAAGAAAAAAGAAGAAAAAGAAGAAGAAGAAGAAGATGATGACAACATGAAAAAGAAAAGAAGATCAAATAAAAAGGGGGTGAACGTGTGAAAAGAAGATAAAATAAAAAGGGGGTGAACGTGTGATTAAAGAAGAAGAAGAAGAAGAAGAAGAAGAAGATAAGATGATAATCTAAGATAATAAAAAATATTACATTTTGTATTATTTTTTGTTTTGTTTGTTTGTTTATATTTTGAACTTTATGGTGTCACTAAAAGTATAGGAAAAATAAAAGCATAACAGTATCGTTGTTATTCTTTGTCCTATCGGAAAAATCGAATTCAATCTTCGAAGCAAACCACACCACTACCACTACTACCACCACCATCTCTATCTTATCCCTGAACCATTTCAACCCTTCACCCCCATAGTCATACTCTCCATGGATAAAGACGATAAGCCGCTTGCAGCACTCGGACGATAGGAAGAACCACTTTGTCCCACTCGAAATGCTATTCTAGGAATTTTCCAATCTCACGTTTTACAAAAAAAAATAAGAAAATACTAAAGTATTCTGATCTCTGATATCTTTCGAATAATAACACGAATTTTTCAACCATTTTTATAACCTTAGTAAGATGAACATTGTATAATATTGTTTAAGAGAGTTTATTATCAAGTTTTCTTTTTTTTTATCTTATATGAAGTAATATTATTTTTAAGGAAAATAATTTTTGATTGATTATTTTTAATAATGATTTATAATTTGAGAAATATTTCATAGAATTTATGTTTAATTGTAGTAATTTATAGTATAATTAATATAATACTAAATATAAGTAACAGGGCATACAATAAAAACCCACTTACTACTACTACTATTACTACTAAATATAAGTATTATTAATTAATATAACAAAATAGTATTTATATTATTATATTTATTATTATTATTTTTAAAAATAGTATTATTATTTATTATCAGTATAAATAATATTATTTCAATATTTTCATAATTATATTATAAAATATATATTATACAATAATATATTTATAATATTTATATAAATATATAAATATAATATATTATTTGTAACTAATTACATAATTAACAAATGTTTATATTGGATTATATAAATAAATAAAATAATATTGTTATGTAGTTTAATAATTATAATTATCATAATGTCGTTAGATAGAATACAAACGACTACTTTGAATAGAAAATTTTCTAATCTACTTCAAACCGCACCTTTCAAAGTCGCTCGTAAAACATTTTTACTATTTAATATCCGGTTATTTAAACAGCAAATGATAATTACATTTTTTTTTTTTTTTTCTATTTTTCTCTTACTCACGAGGAGTGTTCTTCGTGACTAATATATATATGGATGACGAATTATGACGAATAAAAATAAATAAAAATAATAAACGTATACGTGTGTAATTTTACAATTATTTAAAATTTTTTTTTGGTTATTCGAAACTCATAGAAAAAAAAAAAATATTAATTCACATCTCATTTTCCTAACTTGTTAAAATTAATTCTATAAATCCTACTGTATTCATTTTATTTTTAATTTTTTCATACCTAAAACAATTATGATTTTTAATGAACATAAAAAATAAAAAAAAAGATATAAAAAAAAGCATATTAACACAATAACGTATAAATTGTTATTGTATTGGTAAAAAAAATAAAATATTTTTTCGTTTATCTTATTATCTGAATGTTCTCATAAAATAATAATAATAATAATACAACCAACCCCCTTTATGAAATATAATGCATATGTAAGTAGATCCAATTCCAGTTCAACCAACCGACCAACTAACAGAAAGAAAAGAAAGATAAAAAGGAGAAGAGAAAAAAAGAAAACAAAAAGGATTTTCTTTTCCTTGTTCGTTGTTCAAAAGAGAAAAAAATACTTTTACCTAAGCGTTATGGTATTTAAACGATTTCGAGAAAAATAGATAAGCCTGTCTCTAAGTACTTATACAGTATAAAGTGAGATTAAACGTTATTCGCTTTTACTTCTTACGGTTAGTTTCCCCCCACACAACTCACACATACATTTATACATAAAACACGTGTATATGTATATGAAAAGTTTTTAATACCATTCCAAGCCGACAATTCTTTTTTTCCCGTAAAGCCACGCATAATTCCTCAGAGGATCTTCCTTTAATCGTCACACTCGTTAAATGTTAACGAAAAAGAAAAAAAAAAAGCAGGATAAAGAACAGTGTATCATAAAACGGTGATTTAATTCTTCGAGATAAAGATAAAAATAGAAATAAAAAAAAAAAAAATAAAAAACAAATATGTTTGAAAAAAAAAATACAATCAAGTAACCAAAGCAAACCAACAGGTGTATTACTAAACGTGTTAAAATGCATGCAATTTATGAAGAGAAAGACAGAGAGAGAGAGAGAGAGAGAGAGACAGAGAACAAGAGAAGAAAAAAAAAACATAAAAGATAAAATAAAGATAATCATTTTGATCACATTGTGTGTTATCTTAATCTTACAATATGTATTATTTATTTAAACATTTGACACGTACGAATAAAACATACCAAACACTTGCACGAATCGTTTCGATTCATTTTTTTTTTTTTATATTCGATGAAAGAACAATTTAATTTTGAAATTAAAATAAAACGCACACACATAGACACACACACACACGCGTTAAACACAATTTACACGTTGCACTTTTTTCACAAGGTTAGAAAAAAAATAAGATACAACTCAGAAAAGTTGTATAACTCGTATCGATTCGTTTAAACTGAAGTGCACATTACACTGCACTACACTGCACTGCACTGTTGCATTAAAAAAAAAAAAAAGATTCGATGATTTGTTTTTTTATTTTTATTATTTTTTACAATTATTGTTCTATTTCGTTATACACAATTATTACACTAGTTAACATTTCGAATAATCGTATGCAAATGGTTCATTTAACTAATTATATTAGTCACTTGATAACGGTTGAATAAAAATTACTTGTGATAAATAATTGAATGAAAAGTAATGAAACATCTGTGTGTTATGAGCACACGATGATACCATTTTACTAATACTAGTAATACAAACCCATAGATAATTAATATACGTATACTTCAAATGGCCCGTATATCAAAGAGAAACTTACGAAACGTCAATAATAATAATAATAATAATGGGTTTAACGTTGACATTAACACTTTAATGATCGTTCATACAACATGTATGTGTGTGTGTATGCGTATGTGTATCATAGTTGAAACAATCCTTTATTTATAACTTTATATTATCATTTATATTTTATTCATTATTATCTATCAATTATATTTATAGTTTATGATATTGTGTGTGTGTATTGTGTGTGTGTGTATGATAGTTGAAAGAATCGTTTATTTATAACTTTTTATTACAATTTATATTTTATTATATATAAATTATATTTGTATTAAAAATGCACATAATTGAATTCAATTTTGTCCCATTTCATACTTGACAATCTAATATTTTCTATTAATAATTATTTATTAATTATATTTTAATACAAATATTTCAAATTAAATAAAATTAAATTACTTGTGTTTTTGTTTTGTTTTATATTTAATTTTTTGTATGAATGACAATAAAGTTTTTTTTTTTTTTTTAAATTAATTTTTTTGAAATATTATCGACGTTTGACGATGTACACGTGTAACCATTAAAGTGTTAAATTTAATTTCTATTTGTTTATATTTATCTATCTATCTATCTATCTATCTATCTATCTAGTGCAATTGCGTATGACGACAAGTGACTTGTCATTAATAATTAATCATTCTTACTCGTGTAACATGTTTTACAATTACGTTGAGGTGCACCAATCGATTTCATATAAACGTATGTATGTATGTAACATTAAACACAACGAGTTAAAATTTTTAAATCATCAATTATTAATCCCTTTTTTATTTTTACGCGTATTAAATTAAATAAAATATATATATATATATATAACTCTATAAAAATCATGATTCCATCTTATATTATACACTAATCCGAATAAAATACATACACGCGGTTTTGTACTCTCATACGTGTGTAGTATGTGTGTGTGTGTTTAAAACCACATGTATACGAATAAAAAAAAAGGTAAAATAAAACTTGTCTCTACTTTTCTGTCCTCTCTTTCTCTCTCATGAAATTGGTCCCTACTATATATATATATATATGATGTTTCCATTATATGTTTAGACATTTACAAGGCGTGCGTAGTCGGATATGTAAACAACAAAAGGACACGTATACCGGTGCTACTAATACAATAATAATAATAATAATAATAATGTGCTTTCTAAATAAAATTTATGTGTAATACGAATTCTTGATGTTTCCTTTAAAAAGAAAAAAAAAGAAAAAGTAAATGATCATTGTTCCTAGTAAACTGCACATACGAGGTTGGTAATTACGATAATTGAGAATTATGTATGTGCATGAAATTGAGATGAAAAAAAAACAAAAAAAAAACAAAATGGATCACATAGAAAATTGATGTTACATTTATAATGACATTTTGTCAATTATATGAAAAATAAATCATTCGAATCAATAATTGTATTAAATTAGTTGACCTAGTTAAATTATTAATAACATCATGAAATAAATTATTAATTAATGAATAATTAAAATATGATTGACCTAGTGAAATATGATTTATATTAACCCTTAGAGTACTGCTATGGACGCATATATGCGTTTGATAAAAATTACCACATTGATCTATCGACACATATACATAGTGTTTGTCAATATTAATTAAATTAAATTATATTCAGAAAAAGGAAAAACTTTAATTATTAAATTTAATTAATTATAAATTTAATATAATTGAATTTAATTATAAAAATAAAATTATTAAATTAAATTAATCAATTATTATTTTCATTCTTACAAAACATTTTGTTTAAAAGTATTCAACACTGATAGGGTTACAAATAAAATAAAAATTTACCATTTCACGTTTCATCATTAAAATGATGTAAACTAATCAACTAAATAAATACAAATGTATACACATATATATATACACAGAGATAAATACACAGTTACATGATAGAAGAGATTTGTATTGAAACTATTCTGAATCATCATCATCATCATCATCATCATCGTTTACTTACTAGCTTTCGAGCACGCACAGCTGGATCGATGGCTTTCGGTGGGCCATTAAAATTTGGCTCCAATTCCGAGAAGTACTGACCCGCGATTCCCATGTGTACCATTTCTCTTTCTCTATTTCTCTACACACGCAAGCACACACACACACGCAAGCACGCACACTGAACCTATTTCTCTCTCTCTTTTTCTATCTTTTTTTTATCTATTCCTGTTCTCAATTGTCCTTTATCGTTGATTACCTGTTCGCGAATAAAAATACATTCAATGGGAAATTTTTAACGACACGCACACACGGTTCAGAGATTCCACGCACTATTCTTGAAAAATGTTGTTTTTTTGTTGTTGTTGTTGTTTATTGTTGTTTTATTTTTTTTTTTTTTATTGATTTTTATACCTAAAAATTCAAAGTATCGTCGTCTCATGAGGATTGATATTTATCTCGTAATAAGTTGTATGATAATAATGATTATGATAATAGTAAAAATAAATTACATATGTGCCCATAATTATGAATGTGGTTTAAGTAAATAAAAATTAATTAAAAAATTAGTTTATCAGTTATTACGCACTACATTATTATAAATTAAATAAATTCAATGTAATTTGAAAACGATATTATTAAAAATAAATCGTTAGATCATTCAAGTATAGATCAAGTTCAAGTATAAATCTTGAAACATCTCGAAACAAGAGATATATGACTTAGACCACCTTTCATAATTATGGACACATATAATACTGTAAAAATAAAATTCATATGAATTACTGTTTTTTTTCTTTTTTTTTTTTTGTAATAAATCAATCTGAAAATTTGATAATTAATGTAACGAAGTTTGACTGTACAAAAAAAAAAAGAACAAAAATCATTTGAATTACTTTATTTATTAAAATAAATCGAAAAATTTGATTAACAACGTAATGAAATTTTATATTTTATATTTGTTAATTTTATATATTTGTAGAAATATAATAAAAGAAAGATAATTAAGATAAATAAGATGATTCGTAATTGATGGGAAAATAAATGGTTGGATCTTTTTAAAAGGGCCGATGGTAAATCAATAAAACTGAAAGAGAAGATAAAATAAAAAGAAAAAAAAGATTGTAAACAAGCAACATCGTTCACTCGTTAAAACACGTTCGTTTGATGAACCACAGACAGACAGACAGACAGACAAACAGACAGGCAAGAGAGAAAGATATATATATATATATATATATATATATAAACGTACAAGTTGAAAGTTTCATTGATCTTTTGCCAAGTATTAATGAACTCGATAAAACACTTATCGAATTGATATAAATTTCAATCTTAATTATCTCAATTTCAATTGAAATCAATAAACATTTAATGATTAACAATGTAATTAAAATTTAATGACAATTATTTTGTTTTGAAATATGAATGATTTTATTTCATGATAATCTAATGATTTAAATAAATGAAACGAGCATCGTTTGAAAATATATTTTTTACAAAAATTAATGTACTCATTGTTTTATGATTTAATATATTATAATATTATTATAATTTATATTAAGTATATGTATATATATATTTTTAATATAATATTATTTAAGAATTTATTTAATATTAATCTAATATAATTTGTATATTTTAATTAATATATTTATTATAATATTATAAATTATATATTTCCTATATTGAAATATAATTTAATGAATTAAATGAAATGAATTAAAAAAAAAAAAAATAAAATAAAATAAAAAAAGAATTGCAAAATTTCCATTCAAGAGTAAAATATCAATTTGAGTAAAACTGTATCTACAGATTATACTGGGTGTGTTATAAAAAAAAGAAGGATTGAAAATTAAAAAAAAAAAAAACAGAAGACAATCGACTCTCGCACGATCTAAGGTCAATCACGACGATAAAACGGGATTAAAGAGTAGGAGTAACAGACAGAAGGAGGTGTAGGAGGATGAGAAGGAGGAGAAGGAGAAGGGAGAGGAAAATTTCAATTAAAAAACCTTTGTCAGTCGGTCGTATCTTCGACAAATACGATCAAAATCAAATCTCTTTTTCTACTAACTGTAAAATAAAACAATTATGAACCACCCCCCCCCCCACACACACACACACTTGTATTATGTATTAAAAAAAAAATCTATATATATATATATACAGTAATAAAAAAAATAAATAAATAAAAAATGAATAAAAACTGACGACGTTTATGACATTCCAAATACACACACACACATATACACATATATTACAGACAAGGTCAAAAATATAACGTGTCATTTAAAAAACATATTTAAGATATTCTTAAAAAACATTAACAAACAAACAAAAATTGTTTCAAACCTTTATTTTTTTTTTTTTTTTTTTTTCATTGCAATGTATAGTCAACCCAACAAAAATTAATTTAACTTTTATTTAAAGTATTTTTTTCTATACTGTGTGTGTGTGTATATTTGAAAAATCGTGAATGCAGTTATATGGGACACCCTGTACATAAAATACAGAGTTATATTATCCTAGTATTGGTCGCGTACTCATCATATACAAACAAAAGATATACCTGTGACATTACCTTTCAAAAAACACCTTGCAACAAATAAATAAACATACACTCACACACACACACACACACACACACACACGCACGTACACATCATGTTTTCACAGACAGACAGACAGACACACAGGACAAACAGACAAAAAAAAAGAAAATAACACGACACACGATCGTAAACGCGAGATATCTCTATTCCTTTTTATATTTATCTATCTATCTGTTTATCTTTCTCTCTTACACAAACACACACACACAACACATACACATATACACACACTATCATTCTCTCTTTCTATGTGCAACAACTGTGGGCAACTGAACTCGGAATGCAAGCTTTCATAGTTGCTTGTCGGACACTTATCATCGTTCGATTACGTTCGCACACTAACCACACGACGATAACACTGAGGGGATGATGGGGGAGGGGAGTGGGGGAGGGGGAGGGGAGGGGAGTGGAGGGAGGGGGTGGAGGTAGATGATGACGAAAGTAAAATGTAATCAAAAGAAAGTAGAATAAAAAGATTTGATGAAAAATAGAAAAGTAGGAAAAAAAAGGGAATGAGAAAGAAAGAGAAAAAAAGAAAAAGAAAAAAGAAAACAAATTACACGACTAGAATATTATTTTCACGATGACGTTCGAGTGAATACGAGAGGACTCGTAGATTCTCTCACTCTCTTTTCTCTTTTTTTTCTTTTTTTTTTTTTTTAACGAATAAATATTCGACGAAAGTTTCCTTCTATCTCTGTTACTCTGTTTCTCTTTCTCTTCTCGTTTTTAATAGCACGTGCGCGCGCACACGCACCCTTGTATCTTTTTTTATATACCCGTACACTCTCTCTCTCTCTCTCTATCTCTCTCTCTCTCTGTCTGTCTGTCTTTTCTTTTTCACTCTCTATTTTCTATCTTGATTTTTCTGTATCAATCGAACACGTCAAACGATGAAAATGTGTTGAACGCGAATGGACCACACAACGAGTCAGAGCTGAGTAAGCGTATCTCGGGTTTTTCCGGAAACGTTCGTATTTCATCGTCAAGCCAATGGGCAAAAGCTCTATATCTATCCATCCCCCGTTTATTCGAACGACCCAACTTTAACCCTCGACCAACCAACCCCCGTTGTGATACTTTTAACCATCGCGCCTTGAACCACCACTAACACCATCACCATCCGCAAGCGCAATCAACTATCTCATATCCTATGGGTTTTTCTATTTCTTTTTATTTTTTTTTTATTTTCATTCGTTTTCGAAACGTTTCAATATTACTTTCTTATCTAATAATAATAATAATAATAATAATAATAATAATAATATTATTATTTATTTATAATAAATATACTATAAATACTATATACTCTCTAATACTAATTTATATATTTATATATAAATACTATATTTATTATAATTTACTATAAACATTATACTATATTTATTATGAAAAATACAGTAGTATTTATATTATATATTATAAATAATATAGTATTATATATATATATATATATATATATATATATATATATATATATATATATATATATATATTTAATAATATGGTATTATTAAATAAATATAATAATATTACATATAAATATAATATAATTATATTTATATAAAATTAATAATATAAATATCATATTATTATTTTTTTATTATTTTATTATTTATTATTATTTAATATTATAATTGTATTATATAATAATAATAATATTATTATTATTATTATTATTATATAGGGATTAAATAAAAATACAAATATTAAACTACGATTCAAACGTAATAAAGTAATTTCTTTGAGACGATAGTTATTGAAAAATAAACTAGTATATATCCATTGCAATATATTATATAATAATAATAATAATAATAATATTATTATTATTATTATTATTATTGTATGGGGATTATTAGGAAGTTTAATACGACATTCGAAACTCAAAGTTATAAACTCTGGAAAGTGGTTCACGTGACGCAACCCCAGTTGTTGTCGCATTCATCTAACAGTTCATCGTATCAGGAATTGTTTTAACTATAGGAACTGCATAACCTCCCAGAAACTAACGCGCGAAACTAACTACCAAACATACAATAGAAGTGTATACTGTAAAACACGTCAGCTGTAAATCGCGTGACTATTCCTATATACACGAAATTCACAGTCAAACACCATTACGATCAAGAGTAGTAGTAGTAGTAGTAGTAGTAGTAGTAGTTGGTTCCATGCATGCCATGAGATCCAATGGCTATTGTTATGACTAACTATGTGTGTGTATGTATATGTGTATGTGTATGTGTGTATAAGAGCGAGAGAATTTAGTAATGCAAATTACAACCCGTTGCATTCTACAATTCACTCCTCCTTTCAAAGTCCTATTCTCAAAACAACTTTCAATCATCTTTCACCACCCCCCCTCCCCCTTAGAAAGTTTACTTGAAAAATATCGACTACTATAGATTGCAAATCTTCCATTATTTTTTTTTTTTTTAATTTGTTACAAGAGAAAGTGGGTCTTTCGAACTGTGTTGCAATTACACATTCAATAATTGTACATGTTATTATTGTAATATATATATAATAATAATAATTAATAATATTAATAAATATAAAATGAAAAAATAAATATTAAATATATTAAATTATAAATTAATATTTAATATTAGTAATAAATATAAATATATTATAATAAATAATATATATTTATATATATATAAATATTATATAATTTAAATTATATTATATTATAGAATAATTATATTTAATAATTATAGAATAAATAATAATTATTATATTTAGAATTATTAGAATATTATTATTATACAATAATATAATATAATAATTTATAATATTATTTTATTCGTGTATTAAAAAATATAATATTACAATTATTATATATATATATATATATATATTAATACAAACTTGAGTGTATATAAGAAAAATATAATATTTATTATTAATATTTATTACGTTCGTAATAATACTTGTTTTTATTTTTCTATTTTTTTATTTTTATTTTTTTTATTAGAAATAGATTGCAAAATGTTAGATACTTTTCGTATATTAAATTACTATCGGTTGATTTGTGAATATATACTTCTTCGAAGAGATAAGTTCAATATCGATAAGAAATATCCTAATAGATATTACTTTTTTTGGAATTTCAATCTTCCTAGAGATTTTTTTTCTTTTCCATATTTGAAATACATTGCAAGCTCGTTAACAACAACTACCGGTTGAGAGCTTTACATAACCATAAAAAGTAAATGAGTTTTTTGAACTATTATTACATTATGAGACTTTCCATTTGCAATTCATGCAAACTTTTGCATATAATAATAATAATAATAATAATAAATGTTTAAAACGATACGTGAGAATAAAATATGTAATAGTTACACGTTCATTCTTCTTTCATTTTTTTATAATTATAAGTATAATAATTATTACAAACAAATATGCACATAAATTAAATACTTATGAATATTCAAATACTAGAGCTGGTGTTGTTGGCATTTTCTCGTTTGCAAAAGTTAATCAAATTTTTCTTCTTCTTTAAGTGAGAGCAAGAGAGAGAGAGAGACAGAGAGAGAGAGAGAGGATAAATAAATCTGTGATAACATATATCTAGCGCCATCTTTCTTTGAGTTAGGTAAAAAACATCCAACCTTCTTTTAGCTTCTACGAGATTGCCGATAAAGTATGTGTTTACCCTTATAGTTTGCAAAGAACAACCCTCTCTCGTTAACCATGAATTATTCCAGACTCAAACCCTTCGAAAGATTTTTCATATTTTTTTTATTTTTTTCATGGTATCGGTAGAGAATATTTTTCAAGATTTTCCAAAACAAATAAATAAATAAATAAATAATTTAATTAATTAACTTGTTAATTGAGAGGGACGTATATATACGTCAAACGTTTTATTTTTTTTTTTACGTATTTTATATATAAATAAACGAAAAAATATATATTTCATAATCTTTTCATTTATTTTAAAAATAATAAATAAATAAATAAATAAATAATAAAAAAAGGTGCGTAATTAAAAAGGGAATTACTCGGTTAGCGAATACTTTAAAGATTTTCCAAATAAATAAATAAATAAATAAATAGATAAATTAATTAATTAAGTGTATATTAACTCGATTAAGAAACATCAAAGTTTAACAAAAAAAAATAATAATAAAATATATTTAATGTCAAATTAAACACAAAGGATTCTATTTTCATATTAAACATTTTTTTCTTTTCTTTTTTTTTTTTTGTGAAAACCTTTGAAATAAAAAAAAACTACTAAGAGGATAAGAAAAAGAGTGAATGTAAAATAAATATACGTCGTTGGTTAAGAAATCATCCTCCTTATCCTCTTCTTCTTCTTCTTTTTATTTTATTTAATTCGCCCTAAGGAAAAAGGAAATAACTTGAGGATAAAGGATTCCTCTTTTCCTTCTGTTTAAAGGTTGACATTTCGCGGTACAGGTAAGCGACACGAAATTACCGACATACGATGTGCATGCATCCTCCTTTCTGTAAAATCCTCTCACGTTCATCCCCCACATCTCAACCCCTTTTTCCTTTCCTTTTCTTCTTTGTACATTTTTTTTTACTTTCTTTCTTTCTTTCTACAATCCTTGCTTTTCTCGTACTTTAAAACGATGGTAGACAAGAAAAGAACGCGAATTCTGAAATTTATACGGCACTGTGCTTAAAACATCTTACAAAATACTTATGTATGTGTGTTTATGTTTGTGTGTGTGTGTGTGTATTTAGATTATTTATTTCTTTTGTAAAAGTATTTCTTTTTTATTTAAAAAAACGATCCCACTTTTAGATATTTAGTTTGTTTGTTTTTTTGTTCTTTAATAATAAAATTACAACTACACTCAAAAAACAATCCAATTATAAAACACGAAAGAAATTGATTTCAATTAAAAACTGTATTTAAATTTAAATTTATTGAAAATATTTAAAATAATATTAAAGAAGATATTTTAACAAAAATTTATGAAAATTGTTTAATCATCTATGAAATAACTCGTTGCTTGACTCGTACTACTTCAAATTATTGTGACTGGCTCATTTATTTCTAACTTGTACTACTTAACTGTCTGATTATAATTATTAACTCGAAAAAATTTTATTTAAATTTAAATTCATTGAAAATATTAAAAATAATATTGAAGAAGATATTTAAACAAAAATTTATGAAAATTGTTTCATCATCTATGAAATAACTCGTTGCTTGACTCGTACTACTTCAAATTATTGTGACTGGTTCATTTATTTCTAACTTGTACTACTTAACTGTCTGATTATAATTATTAACTCGAAAAAAATTTATTGAAAATATTTTAACAAAAATTTATGAAAATTGTTTAACCATCTATGAAATAACTCGTTGCTTGACTCTTACTACTTCAAATTATTGTGACTGGTTCATTTATTTCTAACTTGTACTACTTAACTGTCTGATTATAATTATTAACTCGAAAAAAATTTATTGAAAATATTTTAACAAAAATTTATGAAAATTGTTTAATCATCTATGAAATAACTCGTTGCTTGACTCGTACTACTTCAAATTATTGTGACTGGCTCATTTATTTCTAACTTGTACTACTTAACTGTCTGATTATAATTATTAACTCGAAAAAAATTTATTGAAAATATTTTAACAAAAATTTATATGAATTTTTGAAAGTTTTTTAACCATCTATGAAATAACTCGTTGCTTGACTCGTACTACTTCAAATTATTGTGACTGACTCGTGTATTCTTTACTTGTACTACTTAACTGTCTGATTATATTACTTACAAATTATTCTACTGTACTTAATCGTTTCATTCACATTATTGTCAATAAATATTCGTATTTTAATTTATGTAAAGATATATATATATATTATAAATTATTATTATAAATTAAAACGAGAACGCAAAATAACGTAAATGAATAAATAAGAACAATTTAAATTGGTTCACTGGGTTACTCTTGTGTTAACAGGTTATATGATAAATAAAATGAATGAAAATTTCCAGCTGAATAAAACAAAAGAATAAAAGAAACATTTGTCGAAATGAAAAAAAAGAAAAAAAAAACAGAAAAGAACCGAGTATAACTGTAATTATAACAATGATTATTCTAATTGTAAATATTCATTCATGCGAAAAAAAAAATATTCATTTTATAATCTCATTCGTAGTTATTAACTAACACATAAATAAAATTCGATATTTTAACGAATCCGAACGAAAAGTTAAAAAGATTGGAAGACGAGTTTCGACGAAAAATTATAATTCAACGTAAAATGTTCACAGATAAATTACTTTTGCTCTTCTTCATATAACTCGGTCAAAAAGTGTATTAAACGATTTGGAAATAGTTGAAATTCGTTAAGAACAATTTTATCCATAATTTTAAACGAATATAATATTCACGTAATTAATGTAGACCTACCCACCTACACACATCCACACACCACCACCACCACCATTACGTCGTATTAAATACACACAATACTACTAACAGCGGTTGTTCCGTTTAAATCGTTTAAAATGTGCATAAATTAAATTTAATAATAATATTAAACTCTACCCATTTTCCTATTAAAATAAGTTAACGTATTTGCGTTAACCAACGTGCATAATATTATAACGTGCATCTTTCATCGTCATCGTCGTGGTATTTAAAGTTCCCATAGAACAAAATTTACTTGAAATATAATTATAATTATATTAAATAACATCGAGTGATGTGTTTAGTTAAAAGGTCGTACGTTATACGCGCCAATAATTGTCATTATCGATATTGCTAATAAGATTGATTACATATGGTAATATAATATTAATCAAATAATTTACTCGGTACACAGTTTGTGTAAATAAATGTTCAATATATATATATTCATATACAATAAAATTAAATAAATTTAGAAAACGAGATATATAGTTAAACTAGGGGTGCCCCGCCACGCGTTCCTGTGGCTCACAATCAGTCTGATAAATAATAAAATAATATTGCAATTGTAAATTGAGATATAAACTATCCTATCTTTCAAGTTGGATAAAACTGCACACAGTGTGTAAAATTTGATTAAAATCAATTTAGTAGTTTAGGAGTCCATAGCGGACAAACAACGTCACACGTAATTTATATATCATCCTATCGTAGTTGTTATAAATGTTGTTGCATCCTATGCAATTGTTCACGTAACACAACACTAATGTATCTTTAATCATAAATACATTCCATCTACCTATCTATCTATTTATCTATCTATCTATTTCTATTTATTATATTTATCACACATTCATTAGTAATTAATAACATAACTTTACAATTAGTTAACACCTTTTGTTACGATTACGACTCTTATATGATTAATTCGTTTATACAGGAACCTTCTGCACATACGAACCCATATATAAGTTGCTGGTAACGAAAGGGTTAACAATATTTATCAAATTTATTCACATTTTTTTTCTGTAAAAATATCTTCGTATAGTTTTGAGTAGTTTGCGAATGAACAAACTTTTACACACATTTATAAATATTTTGTACGAGTTACTTGTTGTTCATATATATATATATATATACGTAAATAAGTTGACAACTTGGAGTTGGTTGTTTTCGTAGGATATTCAACGAAAGGGATTTGTAGAGTACGTTCATCGAGCGCCATTTTGCGTTTCTAACGACGTTAAATTCAGCAGGATCCCAAGTGATGTTCACTTACTCTGTCACTCTCTCTCTCTCTCTCTCTCTCTTTCTCTCTTTCTCTCTTTCTCTCGGTTGCTCATTCAATTTCTATTTCTAATCTCCGCCGTTGTATGCTTCGGTTAACCGATTTTCAGCAAGTTTGTTAATGTTATTTTAGTATATACATATGTATATATGTATAATACAACGTTCTTATCACTATACTGAACATTATGCATGAATATTTCATTAACAAGTTGTAATAAAAATCAATGACCGTATATATTGGATTATTCGGAAAGTAATTTCGTTTTTTTTTTTTTGCTGACACAATGACGGCATTTGTTAATGCAAACTTGTAAAAAAAAGACACGTGAGATCAGTGAGAGGTTAAATTTATCAAATTCAACTATTTATGTCCACTTAAAAGGCCTACTAGGTTTAAATCCTATAGGTTTTTAGGTTAGGATAAGAAAATTGTCTTCATTTTCACAAAAATATAATGAAATTACTTTCCGAACAATCTAATATAATATTAAGGGTGTTATTCTTTTTCAAAAATATTACGGTTTTTTCTTTTTTGGTCTTTATTTTATTTCAAGAATAAACGTTTCATTCTTCTGTCTCATTTTTTTTTGCTTTTTTTTTTTTTAAATATTTTTTCTTAAAGATTTGAACAGGAAGTTTGTAGCGTAACCGTTCGCAGAGTTCTCAGAGTCACGATAAACGTGACACGAACTACGTTCTCGTGACGATGAATTTATTTTTTTTTCTTACGATAAGTAATTAATCCGTAAGGCCCCTTCACACACCCCTCCTTCCCATTCCCTCTAATTTAGCAAGGTAGTAGTAGAAAGATCGTATGAAAGTTACAAAAGTATCGATCTTGTTGTTTTCAACACGCGATTATTCTCGTTAAAACTTTTCTACATATAAAAGTAGAAACATACATACATACATATACATGTACATACATACATACATACATAAACAAACATACATATATCATATATATATATATATATATATATATATATGATAAAACACGTATGTGAGTATTCGTGTTGTTTTTTATGGTAACTTTGGTGAAATTTGTGCGAAAGTTGCAAGGTGTATGCACAATGAATAAATGAAAATTAAAAAAAAAAAAAAACAACAACAACAAGGAAATGAAACAAAAAATAAAACAACGAGAAAAAGAAGAACAAGAAGAAGAAAGGGGTTGTGTTTAGAAGAATAAGGATACAATAAAATGGGTGTGCACAATAAATAATTACAATAATAATAAAAAAAAAAAAAAATGCATAATAAAATAAAAAAGAAGATGAAGAAGAACAAGAAGAAGAAAGGGGTTGTGTTTAGAAGATGAATAAAAAAAAAGAAAAAAAAAAGAAAAAAATAAACAAGGAAATGAAACAAAAATAAAACAACGAGAAAAAGAAAAAGAAAGAGTTTGTGTTTAGAGGAACAAGGATAGAATAAAATAGGTGTGCACAATAAATAATTACCAAAAAAAAAAGGAAGAAGAAGAAGAAGAAGAAGAAAGGGTTCTTCTGTTTAGGAGAGAACAGGTCTAGAATAAAATATAGAAACTACTGTAAGATTGATGACATTGTGTAAAATTGATCACATACTGTAAAATAATACCCAAGTGTGTAGTAGTAAGACACTTTTAATGCATTAGAGAAGTTCATTGTATTCAACAACATAATTTTCGTTGTACTTTCTAATGAAAATGTTTTTCGAACAATTTCGAAATTGTTACTCGTGTATCTTCTCTGTTTAAGAGAACAACATTATTATCTTTGTAATTATTTGAAATGTTACAAGATGAATCTCTCAATAATTAATTATTACAATATATCTCTAGTGTTTTGTGTTACGAAATGTGTTTCACACCTAATAAATATCACGAAACAGGAAGGTACTAACATATGTATACAAGTGTAAGCCTCATGGTGACTATAGGTTATTCCCACAAGGATTGTGGAACTTATTTTCCTTGTATATATATATGTGAAGAAACTAACACACTGTTGAGAATTGGATGAGAATATACATATATATGGAGAATGTAAGACAAATACACACATGATACACACAAGAATGAAAAAGAGAATAAGTTGAAAGAAGAGACTTCTATTTAATTATAAATTTTATCTTTTTTTTTTTTTTTTTTACGATGGGTCACGTGATCTCACTACGTTTCAATGTTGGATTAATAATAGCTCAACCTGTTTTTTTTTTTTTTTTTTTTTTTTTTTTTTATACAATGGTTAGAATGGTTTCTAAAATGTTCAAT
This sequence comes from Polistes dominula, assembly GCF_049000335.1. Lineage (NCBI taxonomy): Eukaryota > Metazoa > Arthropoda > Insecta > Hymenoptera > Vespidae > Polistes > Polistes dominula. The sequence goes on from NW_028301147.1 coordinate 1,218,277, forward strand.
CAATTTAAAAATAAACCTTATATATATTTATTTTTTATAAATATATAAAATAAATATATATATAGAATTGTAATAATATTACAATTAATATTATATAATAAAATTATAACATTATAAATTATATTTAATATTATTCATATAATTTTATATAATATAATATAATTTATTATAAAATATTATAGATTAAATAAATTATAATATTATTAATAATATTATATAATAAAATTATATATAAAAAATTATATAATATAATAAATTATATAATATATTATTTTTGGTTTTTACATTATATTATATATTAAAGTTATTTTATTATTTATCTTTAAAGTTTATAATGAAATTATTCTGTCTTATTAAATTTTTGTTCTTCTTTTACTGTATACGAAATTTACAAAGAAGTTTTTTTTTTTTTTTATTAAGTTATACCGTGTGTATTTATTAAAATTTATAATGAAATTTGTCTGTGTCTTATTACTTTTTCTGTATATAGGATATTCTTACATGTGTTGTTATAGAGAGGTTTTATATGACAAATTATATGGTTATATAAATTCATAAATTTTCTAACATTGCTGTATAAAAAATCATTCTATTATGCGAAAAAAAGAGGGAGTGTTTTTATGCAGCCCATTTTTTTTTTTTTTTTACTTTTTTATCTATTCCTTCGTATCATCGCACAGTACAAATATGGGTTGAAAGTAGCGTGAAAAGTGGTCTGGCTTATCGTCAGACAAGTTAGATCTGTAACCCGTAAGACATTTTTCTTTTTTTTTTTCCTTCTCGTAATAGTCGAGTGTTGAGTTGAGTTTTAAAAAAAAAATGGGAAAAAGAGAAAAAAAAAGAATAAGACGAATTATTGCGATTTTCTTTTTCAAACTCAACACTTTTTTTTTTAAAAGAAACAACGATTTTCTTTGTTAATCAGTTAAGCGTGTTTGACGATTATATCCGTCATGGCGATGTGGTTAAATTTTTGTGTTAAGACGTCTATATTCGTCATACGTAAAAGTTTCTTACAATTAAATGATTTAAATTGTCATTTTATCATTATTTATACATTTATTATGTATCAATATATGTTCATATTAAAAAAACTGTGTGTACATTACTAACTGTTCATTTTTTAGAAATAAAGTAGGTCTTTTTGACTATCCAATATTTTAACAGAACGCCACTTATTCTGTGTTTGACGACTATATACGTCATCGCTTGATTATCGCGACACACACACACACACGCACACCGGAGCGCACTTTGCGCACAGATCATCGCCATACTTAATTGGTTAATATTAAAATAAAAACATTGTTTCATCGCGTTAATAGGATTAAGCAACCTTTTCAGTCACGTTCGTTTCAATATTTATCAAGTTTTTTAATTAACAGTAACATAATATTATTCTACAAAAGTTTTCAACTTTTTATTGAATAAGAATACTTGCATTTTGCATATACTCAGAGAAATTGTTGTAAGAAAAAAGAAAATGATTTATATCAATCAAAGAAAAATATACTAAAATAAGAAGAAGAAGAAGAAAATGTTAAAGAAGATAAAAAAGATAAAGAAGATAAAGAAGATAAAAAAGAAGCATTGAATAATAAAGGTCAGATTGTTAAATGGTGATCAGTTTGTGTTCGCGTGATGATGATCGTGAACTTCACACTTGGAAAGTACACCTTTGCCGAGTTAATGTGCCGCAAAAGCCAGCAAACTATTCATTCTCTGCAAGCGCATTCTCAACACATATAGAAATATATCTATATATATATATATATATATACATAAGATAACGTAACGGTATTTAACAATGAAGAAAAGCTTCGATTCCAAGTGTATGAAATCGATCAATAAACCGCAAAGTCAAACGTAGGAAAAACTTACAAATAATTTATAATAATAAATTATTTATATATATATATATATATATATATATATATATATATATAAAATTAATTTATTATTAATTATTTATTATTATTATTATTTATTATTATATATTAATTAATTTATTTTATTACCAATATATTATATAATTTATATATAATAATATATATAAATTATAATTTATAAATTAATTTATATATATATTATTATAAAATATATATATATATATATATATATATATATATATATATATATATATATATATATATATATATTTCCAAATAATTTATAATAATTTATATTTCTTTCATTGATAATAATAATAATAATAATAATAATAATAATAATAATAATAATAATAATAATAATAAAATAAATAAATATAAATATAAATATAATAAAATAAATATACTACTAATAATAATAATAATTAAAAAAAATATTGATATAGATATGCTATTATTTTTATTATTAAAAAAAAGGAAATTTGTGTGTGTTGTGTGTATGTGTGTGTGTGAAAAAATCAAGATATGAATGAGAAACACAAAAAAAAACTTATTGAATGAACAAACATGAGACATCAATGATACGATTTTTGTAATAAGAAAAATGCAATTTGGTTCAAATCAAAATTCAAAATTTGAAATTCATTTTGTTATTCGTTTTTTTTTTCTTCTTTTATTTCTTCTTTTATTGTTCAAAAAGTTACTACTTTAGGTTGGTAACTCTTCTTTCTATCTTCCACTCGTCACTCGTCCGCAATTATTAACCACTCGCGTTTTAACCGTCGGCTACTACACGGTGGTAGGCTCTCTTGTGAGAGCTACCCTTTTTTTTTTTTAAAATGAACGAGTGGATAGAAGAGAGAGTGAAAAAAAAGTGAAATAGAAAAAAAAAAGAAGAGAGAGAGAGAGAGAAAGAGAGAGGGAAAGTCAGAGTACTCAGGTAATATTAATTTCACATTTCAGTGCAGACGCCAACAACACCCAAAGAAAATTGGAAGAACGTGAGGGCTTGTCATTTGTGTGTTTCAATTTTAAACAGGACGAAATTAAATTATCAACTAAATTATATTAAACTTGATACATTCAAGATTTAAATATAAATATATTATGTTATTATATAATATAAATAACATTATTATTATTAATATTATTATTATGCGCGAAAACGTACTAGAAAATATGCTTTTATAATATCTCGTAAATTTCATTATCAAATTATATTATAATTACAATATATTAATATTATTTGAATATTATTTTTCTAATATTGTATGAATATTTATTTTTCTAATATTGTATAAATATTTATTTTTAAATATTGTATGAATATTATTTTTCTAATATTATATGAATATTATTTTTCTAATATTGTATAAATATTATTCTTCAAATATTATTTGAATATTATTTTTCTAATATTGTATGAATATTTATTTTTCTAATATTGTATGAATATTTATTTTTAAATATTGTATAAATATTTATTTTCCAATATCGTATGAATATTATTTTTCTAATAGTGTATATATATATATATATATATTATTTTTGTAATATTGTATGAATATTATTTTCCAAATTTCGTATGAATATTATTTTTCTAATATTGTATGAATATTTATTTTTGAATATTATATGAATATTATTTTTGAATAATCATATAATTTTATCATTAAATATTATTTTCATAATTATAATAATTTTTTATATAATTATATTATAATTATTATATAAAATTATATTACCTAATACCCAATCCCATTATCACATTTTCTATTATTGTATTTTTTTATTTTTTATCAAGTTAAATTGTTAGAATAAAATAAACATTTGTATAAGTGTAATAAAAAGGTGTGTTACAACAGTTCAGTAACAGCTGTGTTTCGTTTTTCATCGTATTCGAATTTCTGTTTCTTTTGATAGAAAATCGATAACAGTTGTATATAAATATATATTGATCGTGTGTGTGTGTATATTCGATAACGAATCGTAAAATATGTCCATTTATGGTTACACACATACATACATACATACAGTTACAATTTGTACCACGTAGGTGTAAAATTCATGAAAATCCATTAACGAGACGACGAGTTTTTTATTATTCCAAATCGATTCAATCGAATCAAATCGTTTGTACATTTTTTACTTTTCTAATTTAATTAAAAAAAAAATTAAAAAAAAAAAAAATAATCAAAAGTTGTTTAAAAGAAAAACAAAAGATACTTCGTTTTGTTATACCAATGAACGTTTTTATTATTATTATTATTATTATTTTTTTTTTTTTTTTTTTTTTTTAAATAGGACCGACAAACACACACATACACAACACAGAGATTAATAATTTAATAATAATATCCTCTTTTATACGTAATGATAATAATCTACGTTATTACGAGATAGATTTTATGTTACGAGTCTCATAACGGCCGATATTGGACACCCTTTTGAACGTTCTATGCCATTTTATACCCATCAGCTGTTATTAAGCGATAAAATAAAACAAGTCGCCGTACCGTGTCCTTCTTCTATCAACTTTTTTATTTTTTACTTTTTTTTTCTCTTCCCTGTTTACCTGCTTTTTTTTTTTATACATACACAATATTGTCCTTTGATTTTCTTCTATTTTTTCGGTGTAAGTAAAGAAAGGGTAAACATGCGTTAGGGTTCAAATAAAATAGAAATAATTTAATGATAAATTGATTTTTTTTTTGCGATAGATAAATTTATTCAAAAAAAAAAAAGAAAAAAAAAGTAAAATAAAATAAAAGTGAAGATGGAAAGATTTTCAATATACCAAAGTTTAATATTAAAATTAAATTCTTTATAATATTAATATAAATATTTATAATATAATATTATATAAATATTTAATTATCATATATAATATTATTATATAAATATTTAAATTATTATAATTATTATAATAATATATAATTAAAGTAATTATAATTGGTAATTTTATATATATATAATATACATAAATATTAATAATTACTAATAATTGATAATTATATATAAAAAAATTAATTAGTAATTATAAATGGTAAAAATTAATTTCATTTTGTGTAAGTAAATTTGAACGTGAATCCCCCTCTCTCTCTAAAACAAAAAAACAAACAAACAAAAAAAGACAAAATAAAAATATTTTCACTTTAAAATTTTAACAAGGGTTATATCAAGAGTAGAATAAATAATGGAGGAAAGGGAAAGGAAAAAAATAAAAAAAAAAATAATCAAAAAAAAAATGTCGACTGTATTATTTGATAGACTTTGAGTAAAAGTAATTAGATCGATTTAGAAATTAGAAAATGAACGTTGCTACTGTTGCTGTTGTTATTGTGTTGGTTGATTTTCACAATAATAATTATCTCGTTAATGATGACGAAAGGAGGGTTGAAAGGGGTTGGGTTGAGGGTTGGGGTGGTTCAACGAGGAACGCAACGCCACGCACGCCTGAATACATTAAAAGTTAAATGTTGCGATGGTGATGATGATGGTGGTGATGGGTGGGTGGGTGGTAATGATGAAAGTGGTGATAGTGGTGGTAGAGAAAAGCGTGTAATGTCGGGGGTGAATTTCTAAGAGCACTTACACACACGAGAATATATGTGTGTGTGTGAGAAAGAGAATGGAATCTGTTTCGCGAGAGCAATCAAATTACAATACTTGGGTTCCTTCCTTCCCTCCTACCTTCCTTCCTTCTACCTTTTAAGGTTGCAAGAAGGTTCGACGATACGTTTTGGCCCAAATTAGGTTTTACAATTAGTTAGAACTCGTTATCATACCTTTAACATCTTCACAGAGCATGGATTGTAACATTTCATTAAACAAAAGTTTACAATTTATTATCGATTTTCCTTATTCGTGTTTTCTCGATTGACCCTAGCGAAGGTCACCTCTTCCTCTTCCTCCTCCTCCTCCTCCCCCCCACTCTTCTCTCATTTACTATGTATAGTCGTTTCATGGTTTATTACTTGAAAGAGTAAATAAAAGTCAATGATTTTCATTCGTGATTTGACGTTTCTTATTTTTGTCAATATTACATTGTGTGACTTATTGTTTTATTATTGAAATTAGGGCTGCCCCCACACGCGTTGCTTTGACTCACAATCAGTCCGATAAATAATAAAATAATATTGCGATTATAAATTGAGATATAAACTATCCTATCTTTCAAGTTGGATGAAACTGCACACATTGTGCAAAATTTGATTAAAATTGGTTCAGTAGTTTAGGAGTCCATTGCAGACAAACAACGTGTGACACGTAATTTATATATTTTAAGATATAAATGGGTGAAGGTGAGGAAAGAAAATTCAAGTGAGACGATTTTTAGATAAGAAATGTTCTCAAACCATTTGGAAATTCGTAAAATAAAATAAAATAAAAAAAAGAAAAGAAAAGAAGGGGAATAGACAGTGATAAAGTATTCTGTTAGTTAAAGGAGACTACCATACTTTGTCGGTGACTTAAATCCGTAAATGGAAGTAAACGATTGGGATTTACTAGGTACTTTTACGTGTTTCCATTACGAAAAGAACTAGATGAGAGAGACTGAGACTGAGAGAAAGAGAGAGAGAGAGAGAGATCGTTAGCTCTTGAGATCTTTCTTAGAATTCTTATTAACGACTTTGATAAGATTCATTTGTTTTAATAAAAAAAAAACGAATGGTTTAATAAAACAAATTAGAGAAAATTAGGAATAATTATGTATGCACACTTGTTTATAATTATTTTAATTTTTTTTTTTTTAGATAAGAAACTTATGTTTCATTTGAATAAAAAAAAAAAAGAAAATGTTAAACGTTGATACGATCAATTATTTATATTTTAATTATTTTATAAACGAAGTTCAACGAGAGTTTCCAAAATTGAATTGAAATATTACATTGAAACATATTTTAATAAATTACAGTTAAATATTCTGATTCTTTTTAACCCTTTTTTTAATTGCAACCATGACCAATATAAAAGATCGTATAAAACACAACTATACTTATATAAATAAATACTTAATTAAATTTAATCATAATATATATAAATTACGTGTGTCGTTGTTTGTCCGCAATGGACTCCTAAATTACTGGACCAATTTTAATCAAATTTTACACAATGTGTGCCGTTTCATCTAACTTGAAAGATAGGATAGTTTATATCTCAATTTACAATTGCAATATTATTTTATTATTTATCAGACTGATTGTGAGCCACAGCAACGCGTGGCGGGGCAACCCTAGTATATTATGGTTGCTTTTTTTTTTTAACGATCGTTCAGTGAAATGAATTATTCAATTTGTAAATAAAAAAAAAAAAAGAAATCTACATAAATACCTATACCTAAACCTATATAAAAAAAAAAAGTTAACAAAAAGATTTATTTGTTAAAATGAACAAAAAGTTCAGTTAATCGTATTTCAAAGTTTTTCACGTTCTTAAAAGTTAGTTTTAGAAAAAGTTTTTTTTTTTTTTACAACATTTAAGATGAGTCAAAGAGTATCGAGAGTTACGAAAGTATTTTCTCGGTTGGTGGTTTATTCGTCGAATATTTTCTAGGATCATCGATTCACCCAAAAGGAAAGAAGGAAGGAAGGAAGGAAGGGAAGAAAGAAAGTACTACGTGCTAGTACTATTTTTGCCCTTAGGATTGAGTGTATTTCTCTTCAGTGAAAAATAAAAAGTAAAAGAGAAAAAGGAGAATGAATAAATGTGTATATGTGTGTGTGTGTGTGTCTGAGTATGTGGGTGTGTATACAGCTTACCGGAAGCATCTCTCGAAGTTTACCGGAAGAAATATTACGGGATATTGAAGTTTATCTAAAACCTTAAAAAGGAGTTGTTTTCTTTCGAAAGAAATCGAACGAAGTTTTGACGCGTGAAATTTTCTATCGTGGTTTTTCTATTTTGATTTGTTTCTTTTTTTAAACTTTTCAAACCACACAACAAATTTCTATATAGTTTATTATTGCTTTTCTACCACGAATAAAAATCCCTAGATCCATTTTACTATCACTAATATACCATACTACTACTACTACCCATCGACAGTATAGTTGCAATAGAACTTAGTACCAACACAAGTACTACCATTACCAATACTAGCATCAGCAATAGTACTTGTGCATGTACGTTGGCTTTGTGTACATTTATTCTTTGGAACTGAAGCCGCGCTCGACCCAATTTCAACCCCCTTTTCACTCGGCTAGTTCATCAATTATGAATAACATCTTCTCTGGTGGCAAGGATGAAGGGTAAATTTTAAAAATCTCTGAACATATATATATATATATACATATATATAATGGTAAATGTGTGTGTGGACGAAGTACTACTTACTTGACTCAACCATTCAGACAAAGAGAATCATTGAGGTAACATATTAACTACTAATTGTTCGATATTAAAGGACAATAAAGGTGTTATAAAGGTTTTATACGAAATTTCTAATAATAATCTATACATATATATATATAATATATGTATGTGTGTATGTGTATGTGAACAATTTGGTTAGATATTTGTGATTTGATATTTTTGGTGTTTGGATGCTATGTTTTAAGTGTTTATTTTTTATTTAATATTTTATTTAATATTATTATAATTTAATTATAATTTATTTATAAATATTTGTATATTAATATATTTATAATTTATAATTTATTTATTTATTTATTTATTTATTTAATATTTGATTATTTCTCAATTTGTTTTGGTGTGTGTTAAGGTGTTATATCTTATATATTTTATTTAATATTTTTAATTTATTTATAATTTATTTATTAATATATAAATATAATATATTTATTAATATATACTTTATTTATAATAATATATTAATAATTTATTTATTTTTTTTAATATTTTATTATTTTTAAATTTGTTTCGGTGTTAAGGTGTTAAAGTATCGACAAAATTTCAAATAATAATTTTTTATATCATATATAAAATATATCTATGTATATGTGAACTATTTGGTTTAATATTTAACTAAATGATGATATGATTTAAGGTCTTATTTTTTTTTATTTTTAATTAATATTTTATAATTTTTTTTCATTTTTTTTTTATTGTTTTTCAAAAAAAAAAAGTACTTACGTATAATTGTAAAAGAAGATCTCGCGATAACCAATTTTGGTAAGATAGAAATCGTAATGCATCTCGAGGGAAAACGATCAAGGGATGGATGAGAATGAGAAAAAAAAATTAAAAAAAAAAAAAAAAAAAGAAAAAAAAAGTACGCTTGAATTTACTGCACGTTACTTTCGGTTCGTTGAAATTCAAGCGATGCCTTTAATACTTATTTACCTTTTTCTTAGACGAGCTCTCATTACAATCGTTTTTTCCTTTCCTTTCCTTTCTTTCTTACTTTCTGTAATTTATTTATTTTCTTTTTTTTTTTTTATCTTAATCTTCATATTTTTTTGTGTTGCTTAAATTTCTTTTAACCCCTTTTTATGATTTTTTTTTTTTTGTTTCAAAAAGTTAACTACTTCTTCTTCTCACTTTATAAATGTTATTTAATTTCTTTTACTTAATGAAACAATTTCAACAAAATATGTTAAGAGAATAAGAATGAGAATAATTATACAATTTTTTTTTTTTTTTTATTAAAATATTTTGCAACGTGATAACAGTTGAAACGTAATTTTGAAAATTAAAATACCAAAAACAAAGAATCGTACATTTTCTATAGAATCCAATCAAACACTGTAATTTCATTTTCTATTTAAAATAAAATTAGGAAAGAAAAAAAGAGAGGAAAGAGGTTAACGTAAATAGTTTTATTTTTTTTTAATCAAAAATCAAACCTTTCAACTTGTTACTGACCGAAGAATTACTAAACGGGGTCGAGATAAATATATATATATATATATATAAAGAGATACAGTGTTTTTGAAAGTTAACAAAAAGTGTTTTCCAACGAGGCAATAACTTGGAAAGCTTACTATTATAATACTTAATTAAATTAATGCTTCTGCGACAATGAAAAGGGAACACACACACACACACTTCTTTTTCAACATTATTATTATCATCTACCATTTATTTTCATTTCCTTTCTTTTATCTTTCTTTATCACGTTCTTGTAATTTTACGATTAATTTATCGAATGCAGTTGAAAATAATGTCAATTTTCTTAAATTTATTTCTATATATAAAATATAATATTAATATTAATTATATAAATTATATATATATATGAATATTAATATTAATAATCTTAATATATATATAAATTACGTGTGTCACGTTGTTTGTTCGCAATGGACTCCTAAACTACTGAACCGATTTTAATCAAATTTTGCACACTGTATGCAATTTCATCCAACATGAAAGATAGGATTGTTTATATCTCAATTTATAATCGTAATGATTATAAATTGACTTAAAGACGTGTGTATCGGACTGATTGTGAGCCACAGCAACGCGTGGTGGAGCATATATCTATCACATATAAATGAGACTCCATATATACGTGGGTGTCGTACCATTGATGAAAAAATTTATGCCCACTTTTATCCAACGAAATTTACATTGTACCTTCACCCTATTTTTTTTTTATGATTTAATTTCAAAAAAAAAAAACAATCCAAACAAAAATAGCATACAACTTTTCATAGATTATGCTTGTATGTGTTGTTATGGTGTAGTTTTTAATCTGTCTCTTCTTTTTGTATTTTTTTATTTTTTTTTTTTTTATTTTCATTCTACCTTGTTTTCATCATTGCGGTTTGTTAAAGATTAAACGACATGGTTTAAAGTTGAACAATAGCTAGCTACCTAGGCGTTCAGGTAGAAAATGATGATGATAATGATGGTGGTGGTTGTGGTGGTGAGAGGTTTGGTTTTGAAATTTGAAAACGCTTTTGTTAGGATTAAAAAGCAAAGATCTAAGAACGAATGGAAGACAAAAGATATGAAAGATCTAACGAGGGATGGAAAGAGTTTTAAGACAATAGAATCAAGGGGGGATGTACGGTGTCAATGAAAAAGGGAAAATTGAACGAGACAGAGAAAACCCGTCGTATACACCACCGGTGGGTGTTTTGTTATATCAAGATATCCAATATCTCTCTCTCTCTCTCTCTTCTTTTATTTATAATTCTTTTTTTTATTTTTTTATCGTCAAATTCAACTTTATTATTTCATTCACTTTAGTTCGTTTAAACTACGATACGATCAAAATCTAATAATAAATATCGAAAATATAAAAATTAAATATCGTTATAGAACGTATCAAAATCAATTTGAAAATCATTTAAGGCGGGGGGAGGGGGTGGGGGGTTAGTAAGGTTAATTCGTACCAAAAAAAAAAACGGCATGTTTTTGTGTAAATTTTTTGTGTTGACACAGTTAAAATCTCTTTATTAAAACTAATGGTATATATTGAAATATGACATTCGAAGAATATTGTATAAAATTTGTCACGAAGAAATATTTAAAAATACGACAGCAATGGCAGCAATTATTCGGAAACGTGTCTTAGGAAAAAAAAAAAAAGTAGAATTGGCGGTGTCCCTTCAACTACTGCACCGATCTTTTTGAAATTTTCAACACTATTTCTGTAGATAATTTACGAATTTTTTTTTTTTTTTGTACGAATTAACCTTACCCCCACCTCCCACCCCCACCCTTAAACGTATTATTTAAATTAAACTTAAATAATATGATAAAATAATGAAAATTAATTTCAACGTAAAACTTTAAACTAAAATTTCAAGATCACTTAAAATGTAATTCTTTCTTCCTGTAAACACGAGCCAATTTTTTTATTAACTAAAAAATGAAAATTAAAAAAAAATACACAGACTTTTTTATTTTTAAATGTTGAATCAAAAATCTCTTGCAAAATTTATAATCCAAAAAAAAATTGAAAGAATCGTCAAATTGTTTGGCAGACGTTTAAAACGTGACTACGAGATGATAAGAGAATATCATGAAAAAAGAAAAAAAAAACCCGTGAAAATCTTAACAGAAAGATGACTGAAATGGGGGGGAAGGATGATAAAAAGATGCTACGAAGTGTAAACGAGAAGATGGGTAACATAATAATAATAATATTATATATATCAAGTTTGTAAAATGAAAGTGGGGAAATCTTATCCTTAAAACGATGTCAGAATCTAAGCAAAATCGATTGAAGAAGATGACAATGACAGAGACAACGACGTTATCAACGTTTTCTTTACACGCAACACATTAATGCAACGTCGATGATAAGGTATCCTGTAAAAGAGAGAGAAAGAGAGAAAGAGAGAGAGAGAGAGAGAGAGAGAGAATTATTTTCTTTGACGTTGTAACTTTATACGACTAGGTGTATATACATACCTACACATGTATACATTGCATCAAGCTCAACTCTCATAATCAGAAGAAAGTACCTACTCTAATTGTCTCTATGTGTGTGTGTGTGTGTGTGTGTGTGTGTGTGTGTATGTACGTAGAAAATCATATTACTCGAGCACAGGAGAGTTGCACGGTCAAAACGTAACTCACAGCCATAGTCGAGGGAATAGAGTCAATGATATATCCTATGAATTCTATCCCCACCCTAACCCCTCCACCCCACCTCCACCCCCTTGTATTGTCCTTCGTGTATACACGTTCGATTCCAAATTTATCTCCCTTTAAGCTCATTTCTAAACATTCTCATGTACAGTGTGATTTACCAGCATCCACCACTTACCACCTGAATAGTTTCGAAAGTATGGTTGTAAAAGAAAAGTGGATTGAGACAAAGTTGCATCAAAAAGTTAGAACTATAATTTGACATTAGTGTTTTTTTCATAGATTGAGTCATTTACGAGATTTATTGGTCAACTTTGGGTTTAAATATAATTTTATTTTTGAATACTGATTTTTAGATAGAGGATGACAAAATGAATTCAATGATATGATTTAGGTGACAAGTGTTAATGAATCTCACTCTGTAGATAATATTGAAAGTACGAACACTATTTAACACGTTCGTCGCCATGTCACCATATACGGTGACGAGTATGCTTCCTTGGGAGCTTCGTCACCGCATACGGTGACGCTCTTCTTGTTGAAGTTGAATTGTGTGACTTATCGCTTCTTTACGTTACGCCGTGCCGACAGTCAAATTTTGGGCCTGACGAGAAACTCAATCGAAACTGACTGGGCGACGAACGTGTCAATTCATTTATGACAATTTGAAAATCACGTTTATTTTATTGATTATATTGATTAATTTAGTTGAAAATCATTTAGTGTAGAATAACTCAAACTAATTTTTCTTTATAAATTTTGATTTAGCACACTTTTATAATTATGGGCACATTTATCTCTCAAACGGTATAAATAAAAAAAAAGAAAGGATTTAGTTTTCAATCGTTTTAACAAAGTTGCAAGATGGTTAATGTTACTATTGTAACAATAATAATACATCCTATTTGAAATCAGAACTCGTTTGTCAAAGCAAAACATTTGGTTATACGTTTTACCAACTATGATTCTTCATCAGTTTTCACAACGCGTCACCTATCAACCGGAATTCATTTTTACCGTTACGAGCAGCAGTTAAAAATCACAAAGGATAAAATACGAAAGGGAAACAGAAAGAAAAAAAAAAAGTAATAAAAAAAAAAGAAACAGAACAAAAGGAATACTGGATTTTCAAATGTGACTATCGCAAGCTCGAAAACGAAAGGTTATTTGCAAAAAAGAAAGAAACGAACAAAAAAAAAAACAAAGATATGAAGTCCAGTTGAATTCCATGGGAAATAACGATCGATGCAACCAGATGTTGGCCATTTTCTCCCTAGAGTTTCCTAATAGACAACGAAAACGCGATTTGCACTTGCACTTGCTGCACTTGCTGCACACTGTGCATACACGTTGGACGTTCAAATGCATTTGGCATGAATCCAGAAACGTGGAAGAAACTTAACTTCAAACGTTAGCAAAAACTAATCGTTTGTCATGAGACACAATGTTGCTGCAATTCGTTGTTGCTTGTTAAAAAAAAAAAAACAAAAAAAAAAAGGTGTGACCATCATTTGTACACGTCGTAAAGTCCAGGTGCTTTCTTTGTTCAACATTTTTCTCAATGAATGTGTAGGTTTATGAATGAATAGTACAAAAGTTGACTACTATTATTATTATTATTATAATTATTATTCTCTAACTGTGTTAGATATATATATATATATATATATATATATATATATATATATAATGAAACTTTCGTTTTATTCTTTCGTTTTATCTTTCTTCTTCTTTTTATTACCTTTTTTATCTCTTTTTCTTTTCCTATCTTTTTTTTTTTTTTGCCATCGTCATTGTTAAAACGTACTAACCCCTACCTACCCTTCCTCAAGGGAGAGAAAGAGAAAGAGAGTGAGAGAGAGAAGAACATGAAAGACAAAAGTTCATAGTTGACTGCTATCCAGAGAGGATGAGAGAACCATGGAGTTGAAATGAGACGCATAGTAAGTATCCTTAACGGGATCAAAAAACTTCCTCTTGCTGTCCCATAAGACAAATGGTTTGGAATAACAAGACGCTCAGTATATATATATAACGAAAATTCGATTAGATTTTTCTTCTTCAAATTTTTCCTTTCATTACTTTCTATTCCACTTTCTCTCACACGTTATACAATCTTACATTTAATTTGTATTCTAATGTTCAATATAAATGTAAAATTGATCAAACAAGGCCCAATTTCATGATTAAATATAAAATAATATCATTTGAAATAAGCAACTGTATTAACCCTTTGCACTCGAGCAGCGTCGAATTAACACTCGGCAGATTTAAGTGACAACTCGGAAGGCGCTGATACGGCGCCCGGACATACGGCCGTTACTACGTATGTCAAATTATTTCTAATATTTTCAATCAGAAAAAACGATTGATGATTTTATTTTATTAAAAATTTGCATAGCAGATTGAAAAAAAAAAAAGGTAAACTTAATTAATTTAATTATTGATTAATAATAAATACTTTTTTTGTTTTGAATTTTGAGGTTAAAAAGTGACATTACTTTTCGAATTTCATCGAATACATTAATGATGAATAAAACACTGTAATGTTTTATCGATTACAATTATAAGATACTTCGTACTTTTGATAAATTGTAAATATATTCATTGAAGATGATTGCTGAAACATTTCTTATTGAATAAAAGTAAGGACAATCTTAAAAACAATTTATCTATCAAAAGATATACATAATCGATCATCGTTCAACTCGTCTTCAATTAAAAGTACTCTCAACTGAAGGAAACATTTTATATTCAAAATATTATTGACCATAGAGACTCCTATACCATTGTAGAACATTGACTCTCCTCCTTGTCCCATTCGTGATTCTAACCATACTTTATTTACAAACTTTTGTTCGCGTGACACACGAACACACAATACAATTTTTTATCAAACATGAATTAAACATTTCAAAATGGATTCTATTGTCGACCATACGAAACAAGTCATAAAAGAAATTGTTTTGTCCTGGATACAACAAAAACTACGAACAATAATATCATCTAATAACAATTTAATAAATTCAACTGAATGTTAACAAACAAACAAACAAAAAAAAAACAAAAAAGAAGCAACTAGTTTTTTCTTATCAATACCATCCTTACCAAATTTACGAATGAACGAATCAGACGATTATTTTTTTTCAAGAAAACTAACTAACGTTAAAGGTTTCAATTCTCGAAGAAACGAAACTTTGGTGAATGAGGTGAAAAAGGGGTTGGGAAAAGACTGAGGGATGGTGGGGTGATTAAAAGTTTTCTGGAAGAAGACATCACATCGTTTGGTCGAGCACTTGTGAAAAGCGAAAATTTCCGTTCTTTCCCTTCCCCCCCCCCTACCCCCCTACCCCCCCCCCCCCGTTCTTCACCCCCGTTTCTCTCTCATACTCGTTCACTCCTTCTATGACAACTTTTCGTCTGACCTCATTTCTAATTTATCGACCCTTGCTTGCTTGCTACCTCGTACGTAGGGTACGAGATCACGCACACACGTATGATCTTTCTCTCTCCCTCTCTCTCTCACACACACACATACATACACGTATATACACGAACACATAAAATGGACAATTTCTGCGAGACCACGTCTAAGCACTTCAATGGGATAGACGCCTCCACAATTGCGCTTAGGTTAGATCACATCCTTCCGACGCCGCAAGCTGATAAAGTATTATAATCAACATGATCTAATCTCGATAAACACCATCATATATTTGTTCTAATACTCTCCTAACTCTCTTCCTGTTTAATTTCAAAGATCAAAGATAATTTTCTATGAACATTATCATTGACAATCATTATCAACGAATCTATAGGGTGAAGGAACCTGTGATGAAGACACTACTAGTCTCATGTACCAGAAATTGACCATGTTTCACTAACATAACCTAAAAATTTCTATCAACTGATCAACCATTGGTGCCTTCAACTTACTGCTAACTTTGCAAAAGAAAAAAATGATTCTAATATGCAGAAAATTATTTTAAATAAAATGAATTGTTAAAAATAATATTCTATCTCTGTTTTATCTATTACACATTATTTTATCGTGTGTATCTGTGTGAGATATTTGCTAATTTAAATTCAATATAAATTCTGAAAGGATTTTAAAAATAAACCAAGCAAATACCCTTCATATATATATATAGTATATAACTTATTTTATTAACAAATATGTTACATACATATTCGATAAAATTGTGTATCGGTACCACCCAATGAAATTACCATAACCTCCACGACCCTAAACTTAAGATTATACATAATGTATATACAGTACATATTTGTTCGCGAGTTTTCGCGAAATGTCGGTCACGCGACTTTAAATCGATTTTAACAACTCATTTTTATTTCCCGAGAGCAAATATTTTATGATGTAACGAGATGCGAAGGAGTTACCATAAGGTTTCATGTCATGTTATTTAAACCTGATCAAATGATAACTTTAGATATATTCTATGTAATACTTCATGGGTTGACTGACATCACCCTTTTTTCAAGTTTGTTGAACAGGAATCTTGAAAAAAAAAAAAAAAAACACGAACCCAAACCCACACGAACCCATTCAAATATTGAGGAGGGTCCCTTTCGTAACTTTTGTACCAGGAACAGTAAAACACAGTTCTTTTATTCAGAAATATTATTTATGGTGTCATATATATATATATACATAATAAAAAAAAATATGTAATTTTATGTGGATTTTTTTCTATGTAAATTTTGTCAAGAGAATTTTTCAAATTTTATTAATATCAACTGTTTGTTATTTTAAAATACAACGTTATTATTTGAATATTTATTTTCTATTCAATCTGTTGAATTTTCTCGCAATTTACGTTTATCGTTTCAGAAAGGTACGTTTCAGTTGTATAATTTTAATACTGAAAACTTACTGACATGCTTTTCCTGGCGTGTGTTGTATACTGGAACTGCCAACGCGTTGTTATGCATAGATTTACATATTTGAAAGTTAACACGAACGTGACTAGGGTCGTTAATACTTATATTAGAAGACTATGAGTTGAAATGAGAAAAGATGAAGAAACAGCAGCAGTAGCAGTAGTAGCTGTAGAAGTAATAGTAGTAACAGTAGCAACCCTGACTACTACCAGGATAAAGCAGAGTAACCTTGATCCTTTAGGTATTTATAGAATATTCGAACGAAAATCTCTGGCCCTGTGTGTCTGGCCTTTTTCGCTTCAACGGATTGCAATAAGGAACTGATGCTTTTCTTATTCTTCCCTTATTCCCTCATCTGATATATTTCATTTTATAATAATTTTTTTTTTAATTTTTTTTTTAGATATTATCTCTAAAATACTTCATCATTTTGAAAGAAAAAAGAAAAAATAATCTTTCGATAGTTTGAAAATATTTTTATATTTCTGATACGTCATTGAAATTGTGGTGAGAGGAAATTTAACTGTAGTTCATTCTAGTTTATTTCAAAGTAATACTTGTAATTTTTATATTATTATTTAAATTTATTTATTTAGCTATATACCAAAATTAATATATATATATATATATATATTTAATTAATTTAATATACTATAAATAACTATATTAATATATTCAATTACATATTAAAATAGTTATTAATATATTTAATTATATATTTAAATAATTATCATAGTAATATCTTCTTATCTTATCTTCTTCTTAATATATATATATATATAAATTACGTGTCATGTTGTTTGTCCGCAATGAACTCCTAAACTACTGCACTAATTTTAATCAAATTTTGCCCACTGTGTGCAGTTTTATTCAACTTGAAAGATAGGATTGTTTATATCTTTTAAGATACGATTAAATTATAATAATAAAATATATACAAACATCTCAACACCTAATAACAACAGCACATTTCATTTCTAATACTATCAGCTATTTTTTTACATCCTTTTTCTATTAACTATTTTGAAAGATATACTTCATTCTCATCTTTTGATCCTTTTTGACAGGATCGAAATATACGAAGATAGGAAGTTTCATCAATCAGTTTTGAACACAGCATGAGTGTTAGTACTAGATGGGGTTGATTCTCTGTATATTAAGAAGCGGTCAAGGTTACGTCGCGATGTATATTGACAATCCGTCCAGTAGAACGGGTCATCTATGAATAACGTTCCAAATTTTGGTCCCCTTTAAGATTTATTCCGGTCAGTTTCGGTGTCTTAAAGGGATTTATATAACGGTATAAGCAATTGCCTTGAATTTATTATGCGACATTATTCCACTATCTTTCGTATCATCCCCTATTTTTGTCCCTCTTTGTAAAAAATTCTTTCATCATTCCTATTTGTTTGTTTCAAATGTTATCGAGTAAACTATTATAAACGATGAAATAATTTGTTTTCCTATTTTTGTATGTGAAATTATTGATTTTAGTTTTATTTATTTTTTTAATGACGAAAGGTAGCTCGTTAAAAGATTTCAGGTATATTGGCAATTATTTTATACAGATAAAAGGAAAGTAAAGATATTTGTATAACACAAAGTTGGCCCAATTTCGTGCAATTTTGTAATTAACACGAATTAACGCAATATTTATTCGACCATATTTGATCATCCTTTTAAACGATTTTTTTCTTTATCTCAGATTAATTAATTAAACAAAAAATACTACAATTTTTGTCAGTGAATTTGTCATACAACTTTTTTCTTATTCACTTTTATTGCTATTGTCACACTTCGGTGGCAAGAACTGATGAATCACCCTGTATATAATCTAACCATTTCATTTCTATCGACTAACGTTAGACAAAACGAATCCTTTTTTTTTCGCAATTTTACAGACCTCGTCGTGCATATGGGATTGTGTTTCAATTAAATATGATTTTTCAACAACAGTCACGACCAATCGTGTTTCAGAATATCTTAATGTATATAAATTACGTGTGACGTTGTTTGTCCGCAATGAACTCCTAAACTACTAAACCGATTTCAATCAAATTTTGCTCATTTTATGCAGTTTCATTCAACTTGAAAGATAGGATAGTTTATATCTCAATATTATTTGTTTATTAACAAAGAGTCATGATTATCGGACTGATTGTGAGCCACAGTAACGTGTGGCGGGCCAACCCTAATATATATATATATATATAAATAAATAAACATAGTTGATAAATGGGGTAACAGTTATTTCTCAATTTCGAAAATGAAAAATAAATATATTACAAACCGCTGGGGGAAAAAAAAAATAAAAAAAAATAAAACAATAACATTTTTGGTTTTAATAACAGTTCATTTGCAACAAAAATAAATTGTGTTTTAATCCGAGTAAATGGAATTGTATACGATGCAAACACAACACACACATACATACACACGTAAAGATGTTTCTGTATTTACTGTACAAACTTACGTTTTTAAACTGGCTATTATTACTTTATAGTAATCTTCTGTCCTTGTAGTATATTTGGAATTATTTTTCAAAATTACTTGAATTATTTTTTTTTTCAGAAAATATACAACAAAATTAATTTCGTTTAACATTAATTTATTGATCTAACTATATATATATATATATATATATAGCTCACAGTATTATTAATTTTGTCGGTGTATTGTTCTAAAGATTAATACGTAATCATTAATAAAATCTTCTTTCTACTACGAGTATTATAAATCAAATTTTCCTGAACTGGTGATATCAAATGATCGATTTAAATCTTACGTTATTTTTACGTTGGCAAAATTTTGTAGAAGAAGAAGAAAACAAAAAGGGGGAAGAAAAAAAGGGTGTGTTAGAAAAAGAATATGAAAGAAATCTTTCTCCCCCATTTCTGTGTTTTATAACGCGTGTTCACGAGATACGTAATGTAACATGTCGTGAATAATTCTCACGAAAAGTACCTAATACACGACGATATCTTTGGGAACATAAAGAGAAAAAAAAAACAAGAGAGAGAGAGAAAAAAGAAATAGTGAGTTTTTTCCCCTCGAGTGTAATTCCAAACATCGTCTACGTGTTCTTTTATCGAAGATGCCAGAAAACTTGTAATAAAACGTATTTAACAGGGTAAATGTTGTTGGTAGTGTGGTCAAAAAAGAAATATTGTTTAATGTAAATTATTGAAGAATTAAATTAATCTCTCGTTTATAGATTGAATGAATTTTTATTATTCCTTTAATAAAAAAAAGAAATATTATAAATATATATATATATATATATATATATATATATATATATATATATATATATATATATATAAATTAGAAATTAAATATAAATATTAATATTACATTAAATAGAAAATATAAATTATAATTATTAAATTACAAATATTATATTAATAAATATTAATATATTAAATTAAATATAAAGTCTAAATTAGAAATATTCAAATATTAATATTAAATTAATAAATATTAATATTAAATTAAATATAAAATATAAAATATAAATATAAAGAAATAAAACAAGATTTCATCCAAGACCCAATTGAATCATCAAATTATTAATTAAAAAAAAATATATATATATAATACACAAAATATAATAATAAAATTCATTAACAATCCTAACGAGTAGACAAATCGATAAGATAAAAGTCGATCGATGTAAATCACGTTTAGTTTCACAATCAAACCACTAATTGGCTTCCGAAACCTTCCTTAAGATGAATTGAAATTTATTTCACATGCACACTACTATTGACTGAACCAACTACAATAATATGAACTCAAGAACAATTCATCATCTTCTTCTACTTTCATTTATAATATTATTTTATTATTTCATTCCATCACCATTTGTATTTAAAAACCTAAACACATGTACACACACACACACACACGTGTATAGTATCGATACGAATCTGTAAGTAAATGTAACATGTAAATATGTATTTACACGTCGTAGGTTTGCCATCGATAAATATGAATCTTTTATCGTACCTTTCGAAACCAGAATAGTGTTAAATCGTAATGAAATTTTCACACGACTTGGAATGAATTTTTTTGTTGTTTTTTTTTTTCATCGATAAAATTCCACGATGGGGGAAAAAAAACAACAACAATGAGAGTACGAAGAACAACAAAAGAAAAAGAAAAAAACATTGATGACTAAACCGTTATCGTTACTTTCTATGAAACTTTTATTTTCAATCCAATCACTACTACCATTCCATATTCGAAAGGTTGCAGATTGTACAACCATGTAGTAAAACTCCATCTACCTACCAACCCACTATCGATAAATATGAACCTATTGTCGTAGAATTCGTACCAATGGTATAAGATTGTAATGAAATTTTCGCCTGACTTAGAAATGAAATCTTGAGATACGAGTTGTATTTTGTAAAAGAAATCGATTACCAACATGTCATTGGTAGTAGAATAAAATGAAAAATAGTACAAAGTATAAGTGAAACGTGTAAATATGTGTAAATATATATGTGTGTGTCGTAACACATTGACAGTTGATAACAGAGTAAAAATAATAGTGGTGATTTAAAAGAAAAGAAATCACTGGAAAGGTTATCACAATTTGAAAGAAACCCTGTTCGATGTGAGCTTTGAAATCTCGCCAAAAAAAGGTTTCAGCCTTTCGAGGCTACTTCGAATTTCAAATATTCAACATGGTCGATATACTGTCGGACAAGCCCTTAATAACAAAGATAAATATACATGAACTGATAAATATACATATATACATAAATACATAAACATATGTAAGATGAAAGGTACCAATAGTTGGTTGACCAGTTGAGATAAATTGATAGGTTAGGTTAGTAACAAAAAATGGTCAATTTCTGGTACATGGTTAACAATCTGTATATAATTTATGTAAACTTTAATTCAAGTATCAAGGGAATTTATTTAATGGACAAAGCAGTTTGGTTAAATTGCATTGAAGTTTCTACCCCCATATACATATATACATACATGCATAAACATATGTAAGATGAAATTGGTACCAATAGTTGATCAGTTGACATAAATTGATAGGTTAGGTTAGTAACAAAAAATAGTCAATTTCTGGTACATGGTTAACAAATCTGTATATAATTTATGTAAACTTTAATTCAAGTATCAAGGGAATTTAATGGACAAAGCAGTTTGGTTAAATTGCATTGAAGTTTCTACACCCCCAGTTACCGGCCATTTCAAATTACAACGATTTTCTTTTCTCATTTTAGTTGTTGTTGTTGTTGTTGTTGTGTTGTTCGTGAGTGCAATAAATTCGTTGAAATTATATCGTCGTATGTTTGTGAGAATATATGAATAAAAGTCACTTCATGTGTATGTATGTGTATATGTGTGTTTTTTCTTCAGGGGTTTTTTTTTTCTTCTCTTTCACGTTTCCTCCTTCATTTTCGTAGTTGGTAAGAAAGAAAAATGAAGAAAGTTTTGTATGCTAGGAATATATGAAGAAAGCGGTTTTAAGTACTTCGATAGAATCTTCAAGTTGTTTTTTTTATCACAAAAAAAAAAATCAATTTTTTTTCTTCTTCTTGTAAAACACACTTAACCTCTTGCACGATCAAAAATCATTTTGAACTAGCATCGAAATATAAACCACAATAATGGCTAAGGATCAAATTGACATCGTTGCTCGTTCAATGTGCAACAGGATTGGCTTTCCTACCCTTGAAAAATCACTAGGAAATGAATCGTATGTGATATCTCTGTTCAACTTTGCGTGAAATAACCACCACCACCACCACCACCACCACCACCACTACCACTACCATTACCACCACCCCCGTATCTCTTTCGCCATCTGTTCCGATATGTGCACATGCAATACATCTACGCATATTCGACCCTATGCACACAAAATCCTATCGAAAATCGTCCCAATATCCTTTTCGAATTTTGACGAAGTCATCGAACGTTTTGATCGAAGTAAAAAAGAAAAAATGAGAAGAGAGAGAGAGAGAGAGAGAGAAGAAAAAAATAAAAAAGCTTTTTTATCAAACGGTGAACTCGTTTAATTTTCAAATACCCTTTTTTTTTCTTTTTTTTTTGTCAGAAAATTCATCAGAAGAAAGAGAGAGAACTGCAGAGAAAAATGAGAAAAAAAATTGATCAAAATTAATGGTCCCTCTTAGAAATTGTCTTCAATTCAAACATAAAGTTAGAAGTTTAATCGATCAGTGAAAATGACGAATACGTTAAATGTGTTTCAGTAAGTTTTTCTTTTAGTAAATAATTCGTCTAAAAAAAAAAAAGTAACTACAAATATTATCGATCTTGAAATAAACCATTTGTTTCAAAAGATTAATCAAAATAAAAACTAAACGAATAATATTTTATCCTATAGAAGAAAAAAAACAAGAACCATTTAAAATTATCGAATCTTATGGGAAGAAAAGCTTTTCATACGAACGTGAATATTTCAACAATTACGCGTCATTATTTTTCATATTCATTTTATAACGTGTGAAATCATTTAATATTTATTATAATTGACTTAAGAGCATGATCAAGAAAAAACAAAAAAAAATAACAAAACGAAATTATGAAGATAACAAACGATCCCCATCATCATTTGTTCTCATCGTACGTATGATGATAGGGGTGGTGGTGGTGGTGTTGGTGGTTGTATCCATAAATGAAATATTATATTATTATCGCGTAAAAGAAAAGGTTGGGGAATGAGGGGAAAATAAAAAGAAAGAAAGAAAAAAAAACAATGTAGATGAAAACTCACCTATCGATCGAAGAGAATGAGTGGCAGTTGTTATCCTAGATCCTCATTGAGATTAGGTGATGATAGAAGTGCAGGTGGGATCGATCCGTTCGAGAAGATTATGCACAGTTTACATCTTCCTAATACAAAGAAAGAGAGAAAGAGAAAAATAGAATGTGTGCAAATCACACATGGTAAAAGAAGTGAAACCTTCAGAAGAAAAGCAAGCTTCGAGACGTGAATATATCGAAACAATTGAATTGTAATACAGTGCCATCTATTGAAAGAACCTTACAGAATCTAGATAAACTTATAAATAAAAATCTTTAAATTAGTAATAAAAAATAATTAAGAGAAAACTAAGTTTCGAGAGAATGAGAGTATTCTCTTCTTATTTAGTATCGCGACCGTTTCATCGTCTCCCACCGCTCCGTTACATAGCCGCCTACCGCTCCGTTACATAGCCGCCTATCGTTTCGTTACATTTTTTCAAATTACACCCATTCTAAAGAAGTTTTTACTTCGAAAAAATCGCGATACAAATTGTGCTATGTGCTAAGTTGACAAAAAATCACTAAGTGAAATAAAAATTAATTTCATTAAGATAAGTTTGAGTAGTATTGAAATTATTAGTGGACAAGCATATTGTTACACTGAATTTTTGTAATTAATTAATTAATATATATATAGAATTAAATTAAATATTGAATTTTATTAATTAATGAATTATTTTTGTTTCATCGAGGTTTCACGGTTTCTTCCGTTTCACGATTTTCAAATCATCCTGATTCTAAAGAAATTTTCACTTCAAAAATAAAACAAAAAAAATACACTTTTATATATAAATTGAATTAAAATTAATTTATAAGAAAGAATGATGACATAATGACATCTGTTGTTTCCGAAAAGGGGAATGATAACTTTTCTCGCTCATTAATTTGTCAAAAAGAAGGAAGGAAGGAAGGAAGGAAGGAAGGAAGTTAGACAACAAGGGTGAAACTACGAAAACGAAATATTGTCGTATAGATAACGAGATAGAAAATGAAAAAAAAATAAAAATAAATAATAAAAATAGAACACTTCCTCGTACAAATAAAATATTTATACATATTTATTTATTTTTTTTTTTTTTTTGGTACGTGAAACTACTTTTTTGTTATCTCTCTTTCTTTCTTTCTTTCTTTCCTTTTTTCCCAGATTTGAAATGATAAAATAATATTTATGAAAATATGTATAATAATATTTATGAATAAAAATAGAAAAAGATAAAGATAAAGTACAATCGTTGCAAATATATTACTTTTATACTATATATATATAGTAAAAGAGAGAGAGAGAGAGAGATATCGATGCAAATTTAGAACGAGATAAACGTTCTAAATTCCAATTCTCAAATCTTGCAATTTCCAATCGAAATACTGATTTATTTGCATATCCAATTTTCTTCCATATTCCTCTTTTCTCTCTCTCTCTCTCTCTCTCTCTCTCTTTCTCTTTCTCTCTTTCTATTTCTCTATTTCTCTCTTTACCGAGACGTAATTCTTCAAATCTTTTCCTCTTATTTCTTTCATTTATATTCTTTTCTATTTTAACATCAATCATTTATTCTCAAATATACACGTACAATATTTTACAAATTATTTTATTAAATAACTTAAGATTATGTTACTATAACTAATCATTTATTAAATAAATTAAATAAAAAATATTGTTATTTTAATTAAAATAACAATATTTTACAAATTATGTTATTCA
Source organism: Polistes dominula (assembly GCF_049000335.1). NCBI lineage: Eukaryota > Metazoa > Arthropoda > Insecta > Hymenoptera > Vespidae > Polistes > Polistes dominula. Next base: position 1,244,080 of record NW_028301147.1, read on the forward strand.
AAATATTGTACGTGTACATTTAAGAATAAATCTAATGAAATAATTGTATTTTAAATATATAACAAATAAATAAATCAAATAAATTGAAAAATATATTTTGGGATCTTTGGCACTTGAATACGCTATCTGGTGACTACATTCAAAATTAAAATAGATAGGTCGAATTGCTACGCCACGCCCCTCCCTGCCAAAGATCATCCCAATATAATGTTATTAAATTATATAATTATAATAAATATAAAATATAAAAAAATAAAAAATACATTAAATTATATAATTTACTATGTTAATTATATTTTACACGACAAAATTAAAATGGTTTTATAAAGTAATATCTATACTACTTTATAATATATATTATCTTCATCTTATCTATTTATCTTTCTAAATATTTTCTTCTATCATTTTTTTACGATATAATCCAATTGTATATTTTTTATTCTTATCCAAAATAATTCTAAAAATTGTCTAATATTCTCTTAACTAACCAACACAACATTCCCCAATCATAATCATAATGAAAAAAAAATTATTAATAAAACTAAACAAACTATGAAATAAATTAGAATGTTATAATAGTGATTTAGAACTTAAACGATTTGACACAGTGACTACCACACGTTTCTCTCTCTCTTTCTCTCTCTCTCTCTCTCTTTCTCTATTTCTCTCTTTCTCTTTGTCTTTAGTGGACAAATTCGACTTCCAACGGCAACAATTAAGCAACGGTTCGTTGATTTGACTTGCAAAGTTCGAGGTTTCGTTCCCTATGTTGAAACATGCACAGGTGTACAGACACACACACACACACACATACATACATACAAGGGACTTACTGAATGCGTGCGCCTTTTGGGATGCATATGTATTCGTAACTGGGCTGCAAATATCTCTGCGAGAAACCTTTAGACACAACACTTCCCCTAACCCCCTTTCTCCCCAACCCTTTCCGAAAACGAACTTCAATGCAACCGTTCTCTCTCTCTCTCTCTCTCTCTCTCTCTCTCTCTCTCTCATCTTAAACCGTATTATTATAGTTAGACTACCTAAAACCTCGTAACACTACTCGCTTCGACAATCTACTATCGAATTAAAGGGAATTAGCATAAACGTTCTAACTCTACTTACATATCCTATATTCTAATTATAATATATATATATATAATATTTGTATTATTCGACATATAAATTGAAAGCACCAATGGTGAACCAGTTAGGAGAAATTTGGATCTTAACCAGTTGATTGTGGAATTTAGTTTCAAAAGATCACCACAGGATGCGAAATGAAAAACAAGCAACGACGTGTATACACGTCGAAAGCAGGACACAATGGTATTATTATACATTTTACAAAAAATGAGGAAGGATTAGATTTTTATTCAAAATCAAAAAAAAACTAAGAATTCGTTTCTGAATACGTTATTTTAACTAAAAACTTGAAAATTGTCATCTTCTTAATGTATATAAATTATGTGTGACGTTGTTTGTCCGCAATGGACTCCTAAACTACTGAACCGATTTTAATCAAATTTTGCACACTGTGTGCAGTTTTATTTAACTTGAAAGATAGGATAGTTTATATTTCAATTTAAAATCGTAAGTAATTCGTTGACTTAAAGACGTGTGTACGATGAGTATATACGTCAAACGCACCGCAATAGAGATTTGGTCCGACGTGTATACACGTCGAATGCACTTAACTGGTTAAATAGTATTAACTTTTTGTATTTTTATTTAATAGTAAGTCCCAATACGTGAAGATATTCTATGAACTTTCAAATATTTGAAACATGGTCAACAACTGATGCCTTCATCTTAAATCTTGAATTTTGTTCTTTCTATTAAAATTCACATCACAATTTTATTGCAAATTATTTTAATCTAACAAATGTTATGTATTGTAGCAAAAGATGACTTTTAAAAAATTAATAGACGTTTTATTTTTTTTTTTGCAACATTATACAAAATAAAAGAGTGTAATTTGAATGATTAATAATTACGAATAATAATTTATACATTGATTATGTGATAAATATTTGCAAAGTAATCCTGTGTGAATACATTGTATTTATAAATTAAATAGAGAAAATACGAGCTTCAAAGTGAAATAATAATTGTTGAAAAGTCATTGAATAAAAGTCTAGGATATGCTCAAAGAGAGGAAGAATATTTACCATAAAAGTGGCTCAAGAATATTGGGTGAGATGGCAAGATATAGAACATCGAAGAATATTCTCTCCTATGTAAGTTTCTTCCTACGGTATGGTATACATATACATATACATATATATATATATATATATATATATATATATATATATATATATACTACTTCGGCACTATGTTTGAAGAGAAAGAGAGGATGGTGGAGAAGGAGTAAGAGAAGGGTACCATGTTCGAACAATATGCCATCCCATCCCTTCGTCTCATCCCCACTCTTTACATTGAAATTCGTCGCATATATTTAAGACCAGTTCTCCTGATATTCGAGAGTCCTCCTTTGAGAAGAAGATGACATTCGTAACTATGAACACAAAAATTCTCTTTTTCATCCTTGAGAGAGAGAGAGGTGTCTTTTTATTTACGTAATCCTAACGTCTTCTCAAAAGAATTTATAGTTAAGAAAGAAAAAGATACAAATAAAATTAAAAAAAAAAAAAAAACTAAAAGTAACAGAGAAAACAAAGTTTTCCATTCGCAAACTTTAACCAAGAACAAAAAATCATTTACGAATGATATTTTAATTTAAACCAAAAAAAAATAATAATCTATCCTTGCCAATGCTTCTCTCCTCAATTTTATTTGACCACGTTTCTTTTTTTTTTTTTTTTTTGTTCTTGATACGTTTTAGCAAACCATAAACGAATTTGTGCGATTATTTTAAAGAACGAACAGCCAAATCGAGCCTACTCTTGGTTAAGCATCGAGAATTGTAAATTGCAGTAGGAAACGAACATTTGGCATTTTTCCACGAAAACCCCAATCCCCAACCCCCCGTACCCTTACCTTCTCGTCTCCTCTTGCTATCCATAAAACACATTCTACTCGGCTTAACGTGAAGACACATGACGGATCAAAACGATATATTGGTGTATACGTTGATACTACTTTCAACCCTAATTCGTGTTTTTTTTTTTTTTTTTTTCATTTTTTCTTAGTATGTGTTTTGTCTTTTTGGGAGAAAATTTATTATTATTTCAAGTTAAGACTCGACAATGAAATTTTTTTAATTGCATTTTCATTCATTCATTCATTCATTCACGATCACACACAAAAAATAAATATCATTGTTAGTAAAATAAAAAAAAAAGGGGGAAATTTTTTCCTACAAAATAGAAAAGAGACAAAATAAATAAATCAAAAAAAAAAAAAAAAAGGGAGCTGTATATAAAATAGAGATGAATGTAAAGAGAAAGAAAGAAAGAAAGAAGAAATAAAATTTGAAAAGCTTTGAATTTTCCTTCAAATTGAAGGTACAAACCCTGGTAGGGTGGTACTCTTTCAATACGAATTCAAATGGAACGTCCATTAGTAGCTTATCAGTTCTCTACAGAGAGTGGCTTGCATTATTCAAGATAAATCCTCTCTTGACTTTCCTTAAATGAAGAAATTTTCTTCTGCAACTAATCCTAAAAAGGATTGATAGGATAAACAGAAAAAAAAAAAAATAATAATACAGAACGAAGGACACACAGAAAAAGAAAGAAAGATGACATTTGCTACACGAATTACGAAAACAAACAAAAAAACAAGAGAACAAAAATCACATGAAAATTATTCAGATAAATATGTGTCAATTATAAAAACTACATTTTATTCTGTACAAAATGTTAAATGCAATAAAAAAAAAAAAAAAAAAAAATACAAACAAATCATTGAACGGAAATAGTACGTAATAGTTATCACGAAACAATCTCCCTAGTCTCGTGTCAGTTTCCTCACATATTTCCTCCTCCCACCCACCCCCCTCCCCCTCCCCCTCCCATTCCCCCGTTCTCATTCACCATGCATATCTTTCAACGCGCACGTTCGTTCTTTTCTAATCAAACTAAAAATAAAAAAAAGAGAAAAAGAGAAATCAAAAAAAAAAAAAAAAAAAAAAAAAAACTAAATGAATAGATACGATATCAGACGGGAATAAAAAAAAAAAATGAAAGATAACAGAATTGAAGAGTAGGAGAGTTAGGGTTACGATAAGGTGGTGTACCTTGGTTGAATACGTTGTAAGGGGTGCTTTGATGAGACCCTCAACCTTGTCCACTTCAACACACGATATATAAACTGCCATCTATCTATCTCTCTCTCTCTCTCTTTCTCTCTCTCTCTTTCACATACATATATATATATATATATATATACACACACACACATACTTATGTACTTTTTCTCTCTATTTTTCTTTTCTATCTCAGTCACTCGTTCGATCGTTCGTACGTTCGTTCGTTTAGTCTCTCTTTCTCTCTCTCTCTCTCTCTGTCTCTGCTTATATTACCGTTAATGCGACGTTAAAAAATAAAAATATATCAGCATCATCATCATCATCATCATCATCATCCAACGCGAAAGGCCTGACAAACCTCCATTATCGATCACCAATTACATTATTACGCTAGATTCAAAGGCACTTTCTAGTATCGGTAGCAGGAAGCTTTTCCTCCTGACCCTATGGAAAGGTACAAGTAGGAGGACCTTCAAAGCATTTCGTTTTCTAACTTGGTGCCCTCCTCCTGCCCCCCTCCCCTTCTTAGTCCCCCCCCCCCTCCTGACCCCCCTTCCCCATTCCTCACCGTTACTACACTACTATCCACAGCAGTGCCAGTTTACAAAGAGCCAGAAACGCAAATAGAAACGCTATAGTGAATATAGTAGTGCTTTTACGCTAAAACGCGGTATTAACGATCCTTCCCACCTCTCTTGTCTTCCTTTATATTGAATATTAAACCGTAAATAGCCTTGTGAACACTCTCTCCTAACATTTGACTTATTTCTCAAAGATTATTTCATTTCATTTCATTTCATTCAATTATTATTGGGTTGGTTGATTGGTTGGTTGGTTGGTTCGAGAAAGTAATTTCATTTTTTTCCTTTTGTCAAAATGAAAACAAAATTTGTTGTTTCAAGTGAACATGAACAGTTGCAGTTTGATAAATTTAACCTGTCATAGATGTCACGTGTTGTTGTTGTTGTTTGTTTTTTGCATCAATTAATAGCAAAATTGTGTCAGAAAATAAGCAAATGATTTTCTGAAAAAAAGTCCCAATATTATTGAATGAAATTTGTCCATGAAAAAATTTCATTGGTTTTTTTTTTTTTTTTTTAAATTATATGTTTCATATATTTTTTGAGAGGGGTGGGGTGGTGGGGGGTACGTTGGTGGTTTTGAGATAAATTCGTGAGGTATTTTAATTTTTTTTTTTTTTTTTTTTTGAGCAAAAGCCGCATGGATTTATTGAAGTAGGTAGAATGTTTTTTTGTTCTTTTTTTTTTTCGAACGATTGATTACGACATACAACAACACAAAGTTCAACCTACTATAAATCTAAATTCTATGCAAATGCACTTACATGCACTTTCCCATCGAAACTGACCTTTTATCTCATTTTTCTTAATCAAGATTTATCGAGATTTGTTTTATTTTTTTTTTTGTTCCTAAGAGAATGAAAGAAAGAGAGAACAATTTCTCGAGAAATATTTGAAGAAAATATAAAAAAAAAGGTATAAATAGATGAATTGAATGAACATTTTTATTTGTCGATTGATAAACTTTGAATTCATCGTAGTAAAACGTTTCTTCACCTGCATAAAGCAAATGAGTCAGCAGGCTCGTTGCAATGGATGAGGACAGTTCACTCGAAATATACTTGTTAGGGTTTAAATCAAAGTAAATGTGATAAGGAAATAGTGGATATGCGTAACCACAAAAAGAGAAAGAGAGAGAGAGAGAGAAAGAGAGAATACATTACATCCCATGGGAAAGGGAAACGAGTAAATAGGTAAAAGATATATATATATATATATATATACGATGTACCTAGGAAAAGTAGAGAACAAAATTTGGTACTTACTGGCAGAGGAAGAAGAAGAAGAAGAAGAAGGAGTAGAAGTAGAAGTAGAAGAAGAAGAAGAAGAAGAAGAAGAAGTAAAAGAAAGTATTCCAATGACACGGAATACAAAAAGAATAGGAAAAATAGATTGTCATTCACTTTACACTAGGATTCACCACGTAAATGCTATTATCCACTGACACACAGTTCGTATCAAATATAAAGAAAGATAAAAGAAAATAATAAAGTAGAAAGAAATAGAGAAAAATAAAAATAAAGAGGGAGAGAGAGAGAAAGAGATAGAGAAAGAGATAGATAGAAAGAAAGAAAGAAAAAAACGAAAAGGTGAGATCGACTTATCGAGGTGCTACGGTTTCGTGTTATCACTTATTTAAAGGAAACGAAATACAGTTTTAGAAATAGACAATGGCAGATAGAAAAGAAAAATAATGTTTCCTACTTGTTGTTGTTTTTTTTTTTCGAAAAATTTTATTTGTCTACGTCAAAATAATAAGTGAAAATAAAAATTTATTTAAAAAAAAAAACTAAGAATAAGAAGAAGAATCAAAATGACGATTGTTATGACAATAATGACGATTGTTAAGTATAATAAGAATGATTTTGATAATTGATGAAATAAAAGGATGATGTAAAGAGGATAATAGAGGAAGAAGGAGGATTGGTGATGGAGGATCGATAATAAACGATCGATAATCGATGCATGTAAGTCACTAAATTTAGTTAAAAGGAATAATCGACAATTATGAGAAAAGATTGATGGACAACCGCGTGGCAGGCAGCGTCGCGACGCACTGCTGCTTCGCGGCTACCAACCACCACCACCCCACCACCATTCGATCCTCTTACTCTCTCTCTCTCTCTCTCTCTCTCTCCCTCCCTGCCACTTGGTCGTTCTAGTCATCCCCCACTCTATCACTACGGCACCTCGCAAGCTCGACACACCCCCGACGACTACGACTACGACTACGACGAAATCGTAGGACGAAAAGAACCCAAAATTTTTCAATACTTATCTTATAACTCAAAACAAAAACAAAACAAAAAGTCTACTATTTTTTTACTACCCTGTAAAATTTTTATCTATCTAAGATTATCTGAAATATTTCTTACTCTTATAAAATAACGAAGAAGAACATTCCAAATGTATTCTCGCAAGTTGCGATCGAAGTATTCCACCGTTGGACCACCCCGAAAAAGGGGAAGCTTTATTCGGATAAATTTCTAAACGAGCCAAAGAGGGGATAAAAGAAAGAGAGAAAGAGAGAGAAATACAAATAAAAAAAGAGAGGATAGCATTACTTTTATACGATACAACACCAAGCTTTCGACTTTTATCGCATGATTTACGACCAGTCAACTAGGGGATAAAAATGCAAAGAGTGCTGTTACTTTTCATGCGTTAGTTATTACCAAAACGAACTATACAAATAAAACTAAACAAACAAACAAACAAACAAACAAAAAAAGGAAAAAATCATATCATTAATCGAACAGTAGTCATTAAAAATTTGATTATCTATCGGTAGAGTTTATAAACATCCCTTGTGTTCAAAAATATAACTTCAATCGTAACTTTTTTTTTGAAAGTATCTCTTAACAAGTTTATAAACGACACCTTCAACTTGTTTTGTCTAGACGATATATAATAAAAGATATAAAATTATTCTACTTTACTTCTATTGACTATGAAAGCCAAGAAAATAGAAGACACTCCCTCTCTCTCTCTCTCTCTCTCATTGCCAATATAACAACGCTCGAATGAACGAAAAACGAGGGGACATTTTTTACATAGACCAGACGCGTCACATTGTATCAAAGTCTACCAACCAATGATGATATACGGCACGGAAATTGTTCGATCGTCTATAGTTACACACACATAATATACACACGTATATCACGTGTGTGTAGGCGCGTGTATACACACGAAACTTGAAAATTTATTTAGGTATTTATTAAACGCAAACCACCTGACCCCTCTACTCGACCGTCCGAAAAATTCGTTCAAGCATTTTACTTGTTTTTTTTTTTTTTTTATTTATTTTCTACTCTATTTTTCATTACTTAACGTTTAGATCTATTTTCTACTCAGTTTATTTTCCTCTCTCTCTCTCTCTTTCTCTCTCTTTCTCTTTACCTATTTTGCTTCTTCTATTTTGTAAGGAAAAAATACAAGAAAAACATACCCCCTTTTTCCTCTTCTTCATGTTTCTCTTCTTTAACATGGAAATATGTCAATGAAATCGATACTATCCCTCCATTCACTTCCAATTTGTTGACAAAAGAGATGAAATGGCCCATCATCTGCACCTGCAATGAAAAACGTACTCGAAATATAGTTGTTAAATTGTTTCATCGTATTTTTTGACTTTTATAAATGAAAAATCAATTTTATATAGAAAATTTAATAATAATATTACATCATAACGATGTAATAGGTCAGATTATGGTATATTGTTTTAGAATATTTTAAAAATGATATAAAAACATTTTGATAATATATTACTAGTTGTCTAATTCACACGAAATATTTTCATGAATTTCATACAATTTGAAGATTCTCTTTCTTGATAATTAAAAAATTCATTTCATTTTCCATTAGGTACCCTTAGGCCCTTGGACAATCAACTTTTAGAGTCCATCTACCGTACAAGTATACGCAATTATATTAACTCGAATGTCCAAGAACAGATAATAATCCTAATCGATGACCTATTACTAAAATTACTAAAATTAAACGTTCCCTTTATTTCATATTAAAAAACAAACTTCAATGTATAAATAATGTATAAAATATAATTAAATATTATTTGTAATAGAATATTTAAAATAGTCTGAAGGTGAATTAATCAGTCTGAAGGTGAATTTCAAGAAAGACGGTGCTCCAAACATATACCCGGTGTTTTTAAATTACAATACACATTTTCATCAATTAATTAACAATTATTTTGATACTCTAATACATTCTGCTTACATTACAATCAAATTTGATCCTCGTAGTCATCACTAAGCATGAGCGATAAAATAATTATATAAAATTGATAAAACAAATTAAATCTAAACGTTATAATCTTAAATTTAATTAATTAGATGAATTATTTCCTTTATGCAAATGTGCAACTATCGGAAGGTCGTGTAAACAACATTGAATAAAAGAATTTGCATAGAAAACAACGTGTCAGTCTGAAAGTGAATTTCGAGGAAGACGGTGTTCCCTAACATATACTCGGTGTTTTTAAATTATAATACACATTTTCATCGATTAATTAACAATTATTTTGATACACTAATACATTCTGCTTACATTACAATCAAATTTGATCCTCGTAGTCATCACTAAGCATGAGCGATAAAATAATTGCATCAGAATGAAACAAAATTCTTAAATCTGAAGATTATTATCTTAAATTCTATTAATTATGTAGATTATCTTCATTATGCACATGCACATCTAAAGATGTAAGTCTGAAGATGAATTTCCAAGAGAATGGTACATAGATCACTTTTAGACAACAATAGACACTTGTATCAATTAATTAACAATTATTTTAATACTCTAATACATTTTGCTTACATTACAATCAAATTTGATTCTCGTAGTCATCATTACGCAGAAATGATAAAATAATTGCATCAGAATGAAACAAAATTCTTAAATCTGAAGATTATTATCTTAAATTCTATTAATTATGTAGATTATCTTCATTATGCACATGCACATCTAAAGATGTAAGTCTGAAGATGAATTTCCAAGAGAATGATACATAGATCACTTTTAGACAACAATAGACACTTATATCAATTAATTAACAATTATTTTAATATTCTAATTCATTCTACTTTAAAACAGAAATAAAAAAAAAACAAGATTATATAAACTACAGTTTATCATATTTCTTGTAAATTATTTCTAAAAGTATGACACACACATTAAAAGATATTGTATCATTAAAAATCAATGTTAATAATAAAAAGAAAATATAATAATCTGATAATTGACTTAATTAAACATTTAAAAAAAGTAAAAGAAAACAAAGATGGTATATCCTCGTTTATTTTTTTGCTGATTATCATTGAAAAAAAATAAATTCTTATATTCTTGATTTATTTCAACACGTAAACATCATGTAATAACAATTCGAATTAAAAAAAGTTCATAAATATACAGCATATTATTTTTAGCAGAATCGATGACTAAACTAATATTAAGTATGACAAATACAAATATTATTTCTTTTTTATTCTTCGATAAGATTTGAAAAAATGTTATTGCATGATATCACTTTATCTTACAAGATATTAAGCAATTAAAGATTTCATTTGAATAGTAGATGTATATTATAAAATTCTAATAAAAGTGTATATATATATATACATATTTCTTATTTATAAATGAATGTAATCAAATAATTTAAAAATGATGATTGTGCTGCTCCCATTAAAGATTTTTAATTCTTCTTTAGAAAGCAGCTTACCTATATAAGATTATATTTTTACAACTCGTTCATCTACTTTCATTTTAAAGATATGTATGACGCATATTCTCGTATAACAAAGTATCACACGTAGAAATATATATATATATATATATATATATATACGCACGCATATGTATATTATCGGGAAATCCCAAAGTGCAGAAGTGGCAGTGCCGTGCCTATACAATAATAATGTCTAAACCAAGCTCACCTTAGTTCTCACAGTCAGTTACGTTTAGAACGTGAATGGGTTAACTACTTGATGTTTACAATATTTCCTCTTCATTTCTGTGTCAAAGTGTAACATCCTTTTTAAGAAATAAGTAAGTTCAAACATAGAATTCATTCTGATCTCTTATTTTGTCTACTTGTTATACTTGTGACTTGATGATGACACCTAACCTCTAAAAAGAAAATAACATATTTTAACATTGATACTTTCTAAATAAATGTCATTAATCTATGTACACGTATACAATGAAATTTGATGATTAATTTTATGATTAATCGAATATTGTTTTTGTTTTTTATTTATTTTAATAATATTGTTTATATCTTTAATATTTTATAGAAGAGTTGAATTAATAAAATTGTTGTGTTTAATCTTTTCTAATTAGATTTAAATATACCACAATTGTTTTATGCCAATTAGGTTAATGTGTATAAAGAGATAAGATAAAAAGTGATAAATTGTATTTCAGATATGACATGTCATCTAAATATATTTGAATATTATATTATATTTTTTTTTTTTCAAAATTCAAACACACATACTCTATTTTTGATTATACTTATTATTGTTATAAATAAAAGTGATATTTATTATTTGTATTACATGCACAATTTTTAAAAATAATTCAAAATTCAAATTATAAGCAAACATGTCATATTATTTGATTGAATTCTAGATAAGACATTTATAACTTTGTAATCTTTGAATTTGATATCTTTCTTACAATTAAGATTCAATTTTAGATATTAACACGTATTAACTTTATTAAGTGCTTGAATTTTGTACCTTTTATTTGTAATTATTTAAAATTAAATGTATTGTTGTTATATTGTTCAATTATTGATTAAATAAAATATTTATTAAGATGGTAATATTGAAATGATCTTATATTGTTACCACATAACATTAATATTTTTGATAACTCTGGAAAAATATATAAGTTACATTTTAATTAATATATTAACCAAATATAATATTTAAAAAAAGATAAATATATATATATATATATATAAATAGATGAATTACAAAATTGTAAACATTAAAAAATGGTTTTTATGAGTTAAACTTAAAACTTTTCAACCTACCCAGATATATATATATATTTGAAATAAATCATCTGTAAATTGATTGTCATCTATTTTTTGCAGCCTAACACGATAAAGAATAACCATGTCTAATAATCTGAATTGGAGATGGATCTTATTTTATCTGCTTGTAGCATATGTGCATTCATCTAGTCAGGTAAAAAATAAAACTTCATTACAAATGAATGAGAGAAAAGAAAAAAGAAATGATTATTTATAATCATTATTTGATTGAAATGAAATGTTCTATTTAAAATATCAGATATCAACGCCAACTTCGAAGAGCTATGTAGCTGCAGTGGTAGAATTTGCACCAAGTAGCGTAGCTAATAACAGCAAACAAACTATACAATCCAATGTAGCTAGGTATGAAAAACTCATACAGGATGCTAGTGCACAGGTAAATACATTTTTCTTTTTTTTTCAAATAATCAATTAACTTAATCTGACTATAAGGAAAATGTTAGAAGACTAAAACGAGGAAACTTCTTTAATAAAAAAAAAATAACTTCCTCTTTTACTAGGAAAATTTGATCACAAAAAATATCCTTCTTCAATAAAATATATGAATTTCGATAAAATTAAATTCTGAAACAAATATTATAAATAAATGTAACTAATGTTAATACATATACAATGATTTGTGTTATATTATCATTTCTTTTTTTCAGACTGCAGATATCATTGTTTTTCCTGAAGATGGTATAACTACTTATCATCTTCCACAAAAAAGTGAAATGGATTCAGTATCAACGGTGATACCTTCAGCTAGATTTACACCTTGTACTCAACATTTGGATGGCATGACTGAGGTACACTCATCATTTTATTTTTTATCTTTGGTATTCATCAAAAAAAAAAAACACAACTTATTTTCTACAAATATACAAAAAAAAAATCATGAATTTCAATTAAGTAAATGATTACAGGAATTGAAAAGATTATCATGCGCAGCTATGAAAAATCAAATTTACGTTGTCATTAATATAGCTGAAAGAGTACCCTGTTATGATAATGAATGTCCAAAAGGTGAATCATTGTATTATAACAGCAACGTTGTTTTCGATCGCAATGGTACAATAATTGCAAAGTACGTATTTCTAATAATACATTTAATTGATACAATGAATTAATACAATTTTTATACTTGTAGATATCGCAAACAAAATCTTTTTGTGGAACCTCAATTTAGTACACCTAAGCATCCAGAAATTGTGACTTTTGATACTGATTTTGGTGTTACTTTTGGAACATTCATTTGTTTCGATATTTTATTCGCAGTACCTGCTTTAAATTTAACAAGAGATCTTGGAGTTACCGATATTGTTTATACAACTGCATGGTTTTCTGAAACTCCATTCTTAACTGGTACATCAAATTCAAATCTTAATTCTAATTAGAAATATCTTCTCTCATTTTCTTGTTCTTGACAATAAAATCAAATGATTTGTTTCAGCTATTCAAACGCAATTTGGTTGGGCATTCGCAGAAAATGTAAATTTCTTGGCAGCTGGTTACAATAATCCTTTAGAGGGTAATACAGGCAGTGGCATTTACTATGGTATGTATAATAAATTATGAATTAATTCAGTGTTTCAATTATTCATCGAAATAAACACATCATGTATAATGAATATTGTAACACTAAATTTTAGGAAGTAATCATACAAGTAAGGTGAGGATATCACATGATCAAACTACCGAATTAATAATTGATAGAGTTCCTAAAAAAGTTCCTAAGAATCTAAAGACAACGAAGAATCAAGAAACTAAACATTCAGAAACACACGTTCACGTTCACGATGAATTAAGGAGAAAACGTCAAACACCGAATGTGAACAATTTGAAATTGTTACGTGATAATGTTACTTTATACAAGACAGAAGTATTGAACGGCAATATTTCCTTAAAAACCTTATGTCACGATGGTCATTGTTGCAATTTTACAGTTAATGTAAACAAAATTGATACTAAAGTAAAATATCGATTGGTCGTATTTAATGGAATTCGTAATTATGCTAACGTACGTTTGGTTGGTACACGTGTTTGTTCAATAATACAATGTTCTAATGATACTCTCGAATCTTGTGGATCTACTCTAGACTCTCAAACAATTTTCCAAGAAATCAACATATCAGGAAAATTCGACCAATCGATAAATTCATTGATCATGCCTAATACTTTGAGAACTGATTTATTACCGATTATGGATTTTTCGTATGAAGCACACTCACACGATGATCACAAACATGTATCAATCACAAATTCGAACAAAGCGATAACAAATCTTGTAACATTTGGCGTTTATTGTAGAGACTATGACAGAGATATAAAAAGTGCTGCTGTTTCTAACAATATCGCATATTCGTTTTCAATCTTAATGGCATTCTTATTATTACGTTTCTGGTAACAACTGTTTTCCATTAACTGTCTTCCTAAAGTTTTCATATAAATGTGCATATATATATACATAAATAATTTTTTCTATTTTATCTTTAATTAGATATTGTACATGTTTATATTTTAACCTGTTAACCGTATATTACAAAATATTTCATCAAACACGAACAATTACTTGCAATGGGCTTGACATTTTTCATCATGAAATTATGATAGTACTTAAAAAGACTTCCCCCATTTTGAAACGAATTGAACAAAAGATTATTTAACAGTTAACAGGTTAAATAATTGATATTATTGTTATATATATATAATATAATATATTTAAAAAGATCATGTCTTTGAAATATAAATAGTATTTGTGTCTGTGATGACTTGATGTATTATAAAAAAGAGTATATAAAAGAGTATTCGATGTCTTATAAAAATATTTATCTTATTATTATTCAACCCATTAGATAATATCTGTCATATTTCATATAATAATAAGCAATGATTTTAAAATAATTGAAAAATAGTCAAAACATTTGAAATTATATATAACTTAACCTGATAATAAATATTAATCTAATGTGAGAAAGAACAATGATGATACTCGTAAATACAATTATAAATTTAACTTCAAAGATTGTAAAAAAGAAAAAATGTTTTACATCTTTACATATTTACAAATCAGTGCCATTTGTTAACTGCAATACAAGTAAGTCATTCTTTTAATTAACAAAAATATTATATCAAATAATTTGTATTATTTTTTTTTTAGATAGATATTGTTATACTAATATGCAATTACCTGAATGTAAAAAACGCGAAGCAGAATTAAAGGAAAATAAAAAGATAATTCATTCAAATGAAGATCAAAAATGTTCAAACTACATCGCATCCTTTGGTATGTTTGATTATTCATAATATTTCATGGTAAATAATATATTAAAAAATTCATATTTAATATACAGTGACTGGTGTTGCATCAATGTATATTTTTAAGTCGCATCTTTTGCATTATATAATGTTTTTGGCACCATCTCGAGCTGAAACTGTAATAGCTCAAACAGAAGCAACTTTGACTAATATACCGGAAGGAAAAGTTTCTATTGTAAAATGGCGAGGAAAGCCAGTTTTTATTTATCATAGGTAAATGATTAAATGTTAAGTTTAAATTATAGACAAATAAAACATATGAAATGTAATAATTTCTTATTTACTATCAGAACGCAGAATATTATCGAACAAGAAAGAAATGTTAATTTGTCAATTTTGAGAGATCCTCAAACAGATGAAGAAAGAGTTAAAAAACCTGAATGGTTAATTGTAGTTGGAATTTGTACTCATTTAGGTTGCATACCTATTGCCAATGCTGGTATCATTCCTGGAGGCTTCTTTTGTCCTTGTCATGGTTCTCATTTTGATGGATCTGGTCGGATACGGAAAGGACCAGCACCTACTAATCTTGATGTCCCAGAATATAAGTTTATTAATGATGATAATATAATTATCGGTTAAGTAATTACATTGGATTCTTATTCATGTATAATTATCTTAAATAATTTTGAAAATTATTTAAGGTACTTTGATGATAGTATAATTCTATGATTTTTAAGATAAATTATTTATACTATCAATTGATTGATGCTTATTTCAAAAATCGTGGGAATGCATTGAAATAAAATGCAAACTGACCTCGCTACAATTTAATGAATAAATAAAAAAAAGTCCATTAATTTACGTATCATCATGTTAATTATCGCTTATATTAAATACCGCTGTGAAATATTATCATGAAATAAAGGTATCTTCGAATGTTTCTGTAAGTTTGACATTACCATTCTCCCTCGTCCGGGAATAGGTA
This sequence comes from Polistes dominula, assembly GCF_049000335.1. NCBI lineage: Eukaryota > Metazoa > Arthropoda > Insecta > Hymenoptera > Vespidae > Polistes > Polistes dominula. The sequence continues at coordinate 1,260,186 of NW_028301147.1, forward strand.
GTGGAATGATGACGCGCATGCGGTATAAAATTACTGTGCAGTAGTCTACCGCGCAGCTCGAGTGGAAACGCGCATGCGTCGTAAAATTACTGTGCAGTAGTCTACCGCGCAGCTCGAGTGGAAACGCGCATGCGGTATAAAATTACTGTGCAGTAGTCTACCGCGCAGCTCGAGTGGAAACGCGCATGCGTTGTAAAATTACTGCGCAATAGTCTACTGCACATCTCGATGACAGATAGATTTGCAGTATCGTTTCGGTCGTCGTTCGTCACGTGTTGGAATACTATTGTGTTTATATATAAATAGTTGAATTTATTTTACAATAGTTACATTTTTATCTTTTATACGTTCGTTTTTTAAACAGTTTCTATTGCATAATATTAACATTTAATCGTAATTGTGTTTCTAACATAAAAAATTTTAATTATATATTATTAATACAAAATTTGTTATAATGTCCCCACCTATGGAGAGGATCCAAGGTTTAGAAGCTATTGAAAAGGATATTATTGTGTGTTTGCAAAGTGCAGGTAAATTACAATATTTTATTTATTAAATATTTTTTTACTACTGTTGAATATATTTTGTTAGGTTAGATCATTATATATTTCTATCTCATATAGGTCAAGCATTTATGGAATTAAGTAAGGAAAAATCTAGTTTAAAACAAGCAGAAGCTCAAACACATCAATTTCTTAAAACATTAGCTCACGTGGAATCGAAATTGAGTGAACAAATTAATTATCTTACTCAAGTTTCAACAGGTTTGTAAATACTAGAATTCCTAACCTCAAAATATTAACAATGTCTGTACTAATTATAAAACAAATGAGAATTATTTTATGATCGTTTAGTAATTACAATGTTTTATATTTTTTACTCAATATAAGGTCAACCACACGAAGGTTCTGGATATGCAAGTCAAAAGGTTTTGCAAATGGCATGGCATAGGCTGGAACATGCTCGCAGCAGAGTTAATGAACTGGAACGCATAAAAAACAAGCCAAGATAAGAAATTTATCTATTTATAAAATCTCTACTGTCCAGGAGATATCAACGTGTATATTATAAAATGTAATAATTAATTAATATCTTATTTTTTTATTAAATCTCTAAATTTTTTTATTTTTTTTTTTTATTTCATATTTCAAATCAGCTTTTTATTATCGATAAGATTTTAATATAAGACACAAATGGCGCTGATTTGATAATATCATTTAATTTACAAAGTATGTAAAATCAGCACATTATGCGAAAATTTATTTCGTTCATAAAAAGATTCATGAACAAGTTATACTATATAAAAATAGATAAATAACATTTGACTATCGCTTAATAATGTTATATATATATATATTTATAATATAAATCTATGTCATAAATTTAAAAATATTTCATAACATTCCAAGTACGATGCATCTTTAAGCGCATTAAGATGCATGCGAGTAGCATTAAGTTAAATTCTAATTTGGTAAGTTTATTTCCTGAATGTTAAATATTATATCCTTATGGTATGGAACTATCCATAGCAGCCATACTACGTTTTACAGTAGCAGCTAACGAAAGTCGAGATCTTCTTTCTTCATCTAATTGTTTAGTAAGTAATGACATTTGTGACTGTAGATCTGTCATTTGATTTTTTAAAGTTTTTACAGTTTCCGATAACGACCTAAACAAAATAATACACAACATTAGAATAAAAAAAAAAAGATAAATTCATAAATTAGAAATTAAAAATAAAGTCAAATAATATACCGGTCAGCGCTGCTATCCCAATTTACACCTTTCTTATGCGTAAAGGATGATGCATCCCGTGTTCTTTGCCATTCGACATCCACCATAGCTACAATTTCAAATTTATTCAAATAAATGGATTATACATACATACAAATAAAAAATATGCAACAAAATAAATAGTACTACAATTACAAATATGTTTTAAATATTAAGATATGGTAATGATGACATAACATATATTTTATTGCATCAATACAGCATACGTTCAAATATTGTCAATGAGCATAAGGTTGCAGTACTATTTATTTTGTCACTCTTACTATATATATATATAAAATATATAGACTTACAATTAGACTCGTTAGAATTCATGGTATATCTACTATTGACAGAAAGACAATAACTCTCTATTATTTTTAAAATAATTGCATCTTCTTCAAATTGACGATTATCTGTTAAAACAAGACAATAGTAGTAAATAACAGAATATTACTTAAATTTTATAATTCTGATTATATCTATTTATAAAAAAATAATTATTATTATTATTATATATGGATGTGTATTTACCAAATGTCTTGAGTGTATATAAAGGCGGGGCTGGACGTAACGAAGCAATACTCCAAGGTGTTTTAATCCCTGGAGATAAACAATGATCCACTGCCGACCGTTGGCGCTTCCCGTTCGTCTGACTGTTCATCTATTAAAAAATATAATTCAACGTAAACATTAATTTAATAATAACTTAAAAAACAATTTGATTAAATCTACAACGAATAACTATATGAAGCATTTATAGAGCACACGCCCTACCTACAAACAAATATTCTAAACTAATAAACAGAGAGAAGTGGGCACAATGCATATATTCATCATCAAACGAATGTAAAAAGGATGAAGAATAATAATAATAATAATAATTATGATCGTTTCTACGTGATTCATGTTCCTTTCCAGTTATATGTATGTATTTTATGAATCATATGAATGTTATGTTAGCAAAGCAAAAGCATTCTTCACACAACATGGCTGTGAAATATAAGCATAAAATCCTTGATGACCAATGACTATTAGTGGTGAAAAATCAGTGAAGGAAATCAATCCAATTGAAGAGAGAGAGAGAGAGAGAAAAAAAAAAGGTAAAAAAATAAACAGCCATGCCATGGAAGCTTGCCTCGTTCTGTGCATCCTGATAATGGAATTGTTCTCTTGAGCCACCAATGAGCATATAATCCTGATCTATAAACTTGACCCGTTTGTTCGGGTTGTTCTTCGATAGTTGGTTGCACTGGACGGACCATTTTTTTCCCCTTCTTTTAGAATAACTTTGATGTAATTGTGGTATTGGTTCAGTAAATCTTTTGTGCTTAATATTTTCATAATCTTTAGCAGTAACCATAATATTTGTCTCTTCTTCTTCTTCTTCTTTTTTCATATTATCAAATGCATCTTTATTAACATTTTTTTTAATATAGCTGGAAGAAGTCATTACCGTATTCGATGTTTTATTAATATTTTCCGTAGAAGGGAATGAACGTTCGCTATCTCTGGGTGTAGAACCAAATGGGGAAGTACAAATGCATTGATTTTCAAATTTATTTTCATCAATGTCGCTTTCACTGTGGGATGCTCTTACTGGATCAATGTATTTACTATGACTGGATCTGTGTGATTTGTAACAAGAACCAAGTTCAGTTGAATTTAAATGAAAACTTTCAGCCATTCCAGAATCCGATGAATGCACACTGGTAATAGGACATAAACGTTGATCATTTCTTAGATTTCCATTATCAGCTGTGTTTACAGGTGTTACAGAATCTCCAATATTGAGATTAGAAATGTCTGGTGTTTTAGGATAAAGCTCGACAACATCCCAACATTTAATAGTACCACCATAAGGCATCATACGTTCACGTGGTATATCTAAATTTTCTCGATAATAATCATGTGTACGCGGTAATAAAATTGGTACAGTAGATGTACTCGTAGAAAGTAATATGTTTGGCAGGACGTGGCTCGTAGCACGGCCAGCAGGTAAACTTTTGCTGGTTTCAAACGAAGAACGATCTCCATAAGCAACGGCGGCCCTCGATGCGAAGTTCGTGAGAGAAGTACTTTCTAAACCTAAGGCACTGAGATCGGTATTTCCAACCTCGTATCTGACATCAAGTGTTAATGTAGATTTACGTAATTCTTTTGGTGGATCCTGAGTAGTTTCATTATCGATAATAGTATCACAATCTGAATTACATTCGTTACTTTTATTAGGAAAAATAGTATACGTCACGTTACACCTTCTCATTTTAACGCTACTTAAATCTGGCTTTAAAACGTATTGAATGTAAAGCAATTTTTTCATTAATTCATTTTCTATTATTTTTTTCCTCACGAGCTTTGCAAAATACCTCGAGAGCCGCGTATACGGAGGATGATTGTAACTCACTCGAGGCATTGTCGGTGATTTCAATATATTGGTAACTTTTTCTTGAGCTAGAAGCTCAATCCAACGTTGCCTTTCTTCTTTACTTGTACATAATACTGTTATATTTTCAATCATTGGTCCTACACACACACACAGAAAAAAAAACAAATAATATATATTTAATATTTATTTGTATGTATGTATAAATAACCCATACCCGTTATTTCAAAAGCATTCCTTATTTCATCGGTATCTTCAGTTGCCAATACATTAATGCCTGTCAATGGAAGCTTTCCCTAAAAATAGTTAAACGTGCATAGACAAATTCATCTAACAATTTTTTGTAATAATTCTAGTACCTCATAAATAAAAGAACTCATTCGTGGACTGGTACTCAACACTAATAACGTAGCAGGAAATAAAACAAAGTATCTATCCCTTTTATCAACTCCTGTTGCTAATGTAACAGATCCAACATGAAGAATTTCACCAAGAGAACTTAACTCTTCACCTTCCCAACCTTTAATACCACTAGTCAATACCTGTAGTGCTAATTCACGTTGTTTACGTATTGAAGAACAAGAATCCTGTTAATGATATCAATTAATAATAGAACTATCTTTTTTCCATTAGACAATTTTTGATCTAATTTAATGATAAATATTAATTATACCGCTATTTCTCTATAAACTGCTATACTTCGTTGTGTATCTCCTCTATCAGGATGATTTTTCTCAGTGTATCTTTCTAATTCTTGTAACATAGCAGAATACTTGTCTAGTCTTCTAAACGGCTTACTAAGACCAGTAGTTAAAACTAATATACCTGGAGTAATTGCACCACTATCTTCCATAAATTCATTTAATTCATCTCTGTAAAAAAAAAAAAAACTCATTCTTATAGATATAAGAAAATAATATTAATATTATGATTCTCTTACCTGTATCTATCAAGAATGCAAACAGCTTGTGGATGATTATTGCAATATGCAGTATGAATAGATTTTAATCTTGGAGCAAGTGTTAAAAACAAATTTCCTATTCTACCAGCTACACCTTGTAGAATGGTATTTTCTAAATTTGTAAGAAGACGTTGATGCATTTCCAATACTTCATGTATGTTACCTAATAATTGTTTGTACTCTTCTTTTTTTAATCTACGATTAAATATTACTCTATGCAATCATTTGTAACATAATGTTAGACATATATTATATGACAAAAGGAACCTACATATTTGATGTTTCTAGTGGTTGCAAAAAATTAGTAACTAAGCCTTGTAATTCTGCTACGTTAATTCTTTCCGAATCAACAATGTCTTTTATAACTATATCACGATTAAGTTTTTGATGAACAGGTGACTCTGGTAAACCTTTTTCTGAAGAAACTTTAACAGAAGATAATCCATTATCTGCAATGATATAGATCCTTACATAACAAAGCTTTAATATCAAATGTGGATTATTTATTAATGTAGATACTGAATTGAATGCATAAAAATGATAAATATCTCTCACCGGGTACTCTATGCTCTTTAACATAGTTGGATGGAAACCATCCAGTCTTATCATGCAATGTTCCTTCCCACCAACCTTCATCATCTGTTTGAGTTATGGTTATAATATCACCTTTCTTAAAACATAGCTGTAAAAATGATAATCCACATTTGAGCATGTCAATCATATTGTATTAATTTATTTATAAATAATTTGTTCTATTAGATAAGATTATCATCTTATAAACATACTTCATCATTATTCTTTCCTTTGAAGGAAAATAATGCTGTCACGAACTTTGGTGCATCAGGCTTTGACATAACTATAGATGTTTTTGAAATATCTTCTGGTTAAATATTCAAAATACGAATCACAGCATTTAAACATGCGAATATTGTAGAATAATCGAAACTATATTTTATGCACTTATGATGGTAAGTGCAGTGACAGTAGAATTAACTACTTAAAATATTCTATTATTTACATTATTATAACAATACCAGAAGGTTATCTTGTATCCATTAATAAATATGACACATTATGATTTTAATTAGGTCCAATCACACTGAATTCTATCTATATAATGCTTGTAAAGTGCAATTGCAGACATTACATTTATATATCATGCCAAACTATAACTTGCCACACAATATTCTATAAATAACTCGGCCTTTGCATCACATGACCATGTTTATTGGTATTTTCTTGACAGCGCCATGCTCATGGAATGACACTAATTCTTAACATTCTTTTTATCTTTTTTTTTTATTTTCTTTTTTTCTACAAATTGTTTTTTTGTTTGTTTGTTATATAATTATTAATAACAATATTACAAAATCTGATAAATTCTTTACATTATAAAATTATTCCTAGGAAAAGTTTGATTTTGTAATTTATATAAATAACAATGTTGATGTAATACTTTATTTTATTTTCCTTTTTTTAATAATGTCAACAAAATAATAATAATAATATTTATAATTATTTATTATGCATTGAAAATATATTTGTCAAGAAAATATTTTCAAAATAAAATGTTTAATTAATTTGAAAATATCCAATTGTGACAAAGGAAAATAATCCACCAATAAGAACGAAGGATTTTAACCGCTGACCAATTAAAACGTTAGATTCTAAAAGCCGATCAAATTTATTAGGAGGGAATAATGAAGTGTGAAAGTAGTTTTAAAGTCAGTTTATAATTATATTTTAATTTATATACATTTATTATTTATCTTGTTTACCCTGCAATTTGTTTAAAAAACAAAACAAAAACAAAGTAACTTCATTTGTGCATTATTTTATGTATTTTAAAATATACAACAAGTGTAAGTTTTTCAATGAATTAATAATTTATGTTGCATATGATCAATTTTTGGTTAATTTTTGTTAACTTATTAAATAGATTTTTCGTTTGTTTATATATATATATATAAAAAAAAACAAATAAGTAATAATGTATATATATATATATATATATTATTAATATAATTAATGTATATGAATTTTTGTCTAAATTCTGAGAAAATGAATTCTCTCAGTACGAATATTACATTTTATTTATTAAAAATCACTAATTTTTGTTAATACACAGATACTTTCTTTCATTATATACATTACATACATTATCATTAGAATATTATATATATATATGTTTTTTTTTTATATACACAGGTAGTGGAAAATAAAAAGTTCGTGCCTTTTATAGCAGTAATTTCGATGATCGTCATAGCAATCTTCACAACTTCACATCTTACTACTACTACTACTACTACGTTTTACGTTGGAATCGCATTGGTAAGTTTTAACATAAATTCATTATTTCTTTTTCTTATTTTCTTATATATATATATATTTTTTTTTTATTTTTTTTTTAATTCGACTTATATATATTTATTTATATTTATATATAAATTTACTGCGCATATATCGTGATTCGTATGTAATTGAAATAATTCGTTTTAAAATCAAAAGTATCACACATATGTATTGGCATCTCTAGCACTTGAATACGCTACCTGGTGGCTAAATTCAAAATTATAGTAGATAGGTCGAATTTTTTTGCTACGTCACGTCCCTGCCAGAGGTCCCAATACATTTGATAGAGTTCCAATTTGTTATTTATTTTTTTTTTTATTTTATGGGGATTCAAAAGTTTAAGATTTGTGTTTAAAATATATATATGTATATAGAAATATTATATTATATTTATATATAATATAATATTAATATTTATATTAATTATAATTATATTATAATTAATATTATAATATATTATAATTATATTATAATATATATAATATATTATAATTAATATTATAATATATTATATATATATATATATATATATATATATATATATATATATATATATAAAAAAATAAAAATAAAAATAAAAAAACAATTGTATACATTAAATGTTTTTATCTCTAATGATGATATAAACTATTATATGGGATTTTAGATGAATTCTTTTTTAGTTTGAACTCAAAACGAAATATTTTTTGTTACGTACTCGTCAAAATTATAAACGTTTTTTGTTTTTCTTTTTCTTTTTTTTTTTTTTTTAACGAATTTTCAATTTAAAATTCGAGTCAATTTTAATTCTTTTCTTTTCTTTTTTTTTTTTCTTCTTCTTTTTTTTTACTTTGTTCTTCTATTAAATCTTTTCACGATAAAAGTATATTTTTAATTATGTTATATTTTTTTTTTTAATTTGACTTAAGTGTATGTGTGTATGTGTGTGTGTGTGTGACATAGAATATTAATTCTATTTTGAAGAAAAATAAAATATTGTATCGTAAAAATTCACAGGAATTGTCACGATTTTGAACAAAATTTACAATGAAAGAGTTTTTCCTTTTTTTTTTTCTTTCTTTCTTTCGATTATCTTCAAAATTAAATAACCAAAAAAAAAAAAAAAAAAGAAAGAAAGAAAGTAAGTACGTATAGCTCAAAATTAAACCCTATTTTCTAGTTACTTTTAAATAATTAAAAAATATTGCCTCGTTTTCCCATTGGTTATTTATTGATCATTTTCCCATTGGTTACTAATCGTCTGTTTATCTCGCACTTTTTCAAATAGAAGTTTTTATTTTTTCTATTTTTTTTATTTTTTTTATTTTTTCTTCTTCTAATTTTTATCATCGGACACAATTAAATTTGTAACGAAGATAAATTTTTTTGATAAATCACAGTATTTTTCTCTTTCTTGTTTTTTCTTTTTTCCCCCGTTCCCTTCCCCCCCCTCTTTATACTAAAAAATATAAAATTTGAATTATAATCATTTTAATTTGTTTTATTAAATTTCTTTATTTTATATTTTATCCAATTTTGGTTATTAAAGGAAGACAAAATTATTCTAACCGACAAGTTTCATATTCAAATCGTGTTTAAAAAAAAATATATCTTACAAACCTGCACGTGAGTGTGTCTGTATGTGTCTGTCTGTATATGATTGTGTATGATTTAGTATGTGTGTATGTCTGTGTATGTCTGAATGTGTATAGATATTGTTTAATAACACTTTGACTGCCAAGTTGGTCACGGTTTCTCCTGAGATACTACGGTGGTCATTGATAACTTGAACGTATGAACCTTTTACAATTGTAAATAACTAAAATTAATAATAATAATTAATAAATTAATAAATATTAATTATATTAGGTCGAGTCATAAATAACTTCCGTTTTTTATGAGACAAATAATGGCGTTTCTGCAACTGCTAAATGCAAGACACCTTTCATGGAGGTTTTTTTGTTTGCACTTTTTGCAATTGTTCAACGTGTCTATTGGATTTTGCTCTCAATATTACCTTTAAAAGTTTCATCAAAGTCGAAAATACGTCCCTGCACTCGGTTCATCTTTTAAGATCGTATCTCCAGAAACGGAATTTGACAAACCAATTTCTGACTGCCCCTATCAGTTATCAAGTCTTGCACTGTATAAGCTGCATATTTTTTCGGTTGCCACTTTAGTGCTAATTGCCTTGTTTCAATTCTTAAAGCATTACATGTCGAATATGTACTTTTTACTATCCATTTCAGTGGTTTAAGGAAAAACGATTAAATGTAACATTGACTGTATAAAGAAATATGTGTGCAGATCACACGTGTTAGAAGTGAAACCTTCAAAAAACTACATTTCGAGAGAATGAGACGAATACAAAATATCTGCTGTAGGAGAATTGTATTCTCTTCTTATTTAGTATCACGGCCGTTTCTTTGCCTCCCACCGCTCCGTTTCATAGCCGCCTACCGTTCCGTTACATTTTTTCAAATCACACCCATTCTAAAGAAGTTTTTACATGAAAAAGTTGACAGAAGACTAAACTGAATCCTCATCTATCTAGTGATATCGAAAATCCGTTTGTTTCGGTGACTTATAATAGGTAAATACGAAAAATAGATTCTACATAACCGCATCGGAAGTTATACTTATGACTCGACCTAAAATAATTAATAATAATAACATGAAAATTAAAAGTTAGTGTATTTGAATATGACCAATATATAAAAAATACTTTGAAATAAAAAGTGTGTCCTATTGAAAAATTACCATTGTTTATTAATATGAATTTATTATTAACCAGTTAAGCGTGTTTGACGACTCTATCCATCATAGAGATGTGACAAAACTTTCTCTTATGACGTCTATATCCGTCATGCGTAAAAGTTTCTTACAATTTGATGATTTCAATTGTAATTTTCTCTAATTTTACATTACTAACATGTATATTACATTACTAACTGTTCATTTTTTAAAATAAAGTCGGTCTTTTTGACTATCCAATATTTTAACAGAGCGCCACTTACTCTGTATTTGACGATTATATCCGTCATCGCTTGATTATCGCGACACACACTGGATGGAGCGCACACTCTGCGCACAGATCATCGCCACACACTTAACTGGTTCATTATTTTTTTTATTGTATTGTTTGAATAATAAAAATAATACCATGGTGTGTCCCCTTGACCAAATCATATGATTTCAACGTGACAGTCAAAGGTTTAATGAAAAATTGTCCCACGTGACGAATGAAATTTCCTATGTTCTAAGAGAAAAGATGTTACTCTTCTTATTATTCGTTACAAATTAATATTAACACGATAAATTATTCACCAATGACAAAAGGAACGTTTTTTTTCTTTTATTTTTTTTCTTTTCTTTTCTTTTCTTCTTTCTCATCGATAAGAAGAAAAAAAAAATCAAGCGAATGCATGAATACGAGCTAAGGAATCGTCATTATTAGATCCATGATGATTACCTTGCTCGTTTCGTTCGCCATCATAATCCGTTGGTCATATAGAATGTTGAGGAGGTGGTAACATAATTTCGTAACCCGTTGGCATACTCTGTTGATGATGATGATGATGATGATGGTGATGGGTACTAGACATCATTTGATGATGAGTCTGTTGATAATATTGATGATGCATACTGCTGTGACTTGGATAATAAATTGAACTTTGTTCCATGTCCTTACCTGAACAAAAATCAATTACAAGTAAATTAATGATGCATTTCTTCAAGTTAAAACATTATTAATAATAATAATAATAATTAATTAATTAATGATTTAATTAAAATAAAAAAGTAACCCACCACTTTCATAAACGCTACGACCATAGCATAAAGCTTTGACATCGTTCATGGGACTAAGACCACCATTATGTGGATGAGCCGTGTGTACGGAGGACGGTGTTACGGGAGTAGCATAACCATGATGATGAGGCGCCATAGGACTCATTCCCATTGGACTACATGAATTCATTGCTGCCGGTGACATTCCCATCGTTGATAAAGGTGACATCGCTAAATTTGGACTATCCGAATCGATGCTTTGCAATGATTGCATACTACCACCATTGCTCACCGAATTACTAATTGTGTTGCTCGATGTGCTTTGACAATTGAGCGGTAACATGTCTCTGAAAAAAAAAAAAAAAAGATAAAACAGTAATATCAGATTAAGGTTAGCTAACACTTGTTCCTTAAATCATATTTGAGTTCCAGGGGGTAGTAGAAAAAAAAACACTGTCGAATTTTTCGTAAACAATGAACGAAATGTGTCGGGTTTTTTTCATTCAACATAAAATCTCAACAGCGTTATCATGCTGTTTGGGACTGAAACGGTTAAAAAATTACTTAAAAAAAAAATATCTTTCTAAAGAGGACAAATGTTCCTTTCATTTCTTTTTCCCCCTTAAAAATCATCTGTCCAAAAACAAGGACTAAAAAAAAAAAAAGGTAAAGATTCACGGTCACGAAAAATAAACTTTCTAAAAAACAGATTACCATAAATCTTAGAAATGTCGAATAAATCATACGACACACTGTTAGTATTGTTTGAAAAGGAATTAATTTAAGGGTTTTTACCTTAAAAAAAAAAAAAAAAAGAAAAAATTTTTCAAGAAAAACCTAAAACGATTAGTTCGTAATTTACGTGACAGTAAAAAATATGAGAGAAAAAAGAAAAACAAATACTTTTGCATTTAAAAAAAAAAAAATTCATTTGAAGGAATGCCTTTGTTTTTTCTCTTTCCCCCCCCCCCTCCCCCACCCCCGCTTTTCTTTGGTTTCAATTTTCTAATCGTTTTAATATTTAAGAAAAAAAAAAAAATAAAAAAAGGAAAGAAAGAATGAAGAATGGGTCAGGTAAAAGAAAAAGTGTTAGTTTTGTGTTCGTGTATTGGTATATGAACGCAATACGAGTTGAATGTATTAGTAAAGTTGCATATGTGTGGCAAATGAATATTTAAAGCACGGTGGTCTGTCTCCTCTGTCCATGTGCAAAGAAAACCCCGCCCATGGGTAACAGAGTTCCTTACGTCTCTTACTTCCTTTCTTCCATCTCTTTTTCTTTCCATCCCTCCTTTTACATTTTTTTTCTTCTTCTCTCTTGTGTATATTTTTTCTCTCTCTCTCTCTCTCTCTCTCTTTCCTTACGGTAGACACGTAAGGGCGTAAAGCATTTTTATATATTTTGCGTTCTCTCTCCAAGGTCTTAAAGAAATGCGCCCTACGAAGGCGTAGCTCTTTTTTTATTTTTTTTTTTTTATTTTTTTTTACTCCAGTTTTACTCCTCCTTCCTCCCTTTTTCGTTTTTTTTTTTTTTTTTTTTTTTTACATAACATCCCTTATGTTGTACATTCACATCTTACTTGTAACGTTGATGATTACAATTTTACAAAAATTATGAAATGAGAAAAAGTATGCAAGTATTTATGCAGTTATTTTGATAATTATTTTTGTGTTTAGTAATTTGTCAAATAATTGCAGTATTTTGTTAGGAATCATATATATATATATATATAGTATAGTATATATTAAAATATCATATGTGTGAGTGTGTGTGTATGTGTAACAAATTCTTTCCTTCATTTCTTTTTCTTTTAATACAATAATATTGCAATACGTAATTTGGTAAACAACGGTGGTAGCAAAATATAATTTTAATCATTTGTTTAAAATATTCTTAGATTAATTTATAATCCAAAAAAAAAATATTTGCAAATATTTATACAATAAATAATTATAATATTTAATATATATTATATTTTATATATTATATATTTAAATATATATATAATATAATAAATATACTATTTAATATATATATATATTAATATAATATAATTTAATTTTAAATATTTATATTTAAATTAAATTTAGAAAAAAAAATTATTTTAAAATATTTCATTTAAATTATATAATTTAAAATAAATTAATAAAAATATATATATAATATAATATAATATAATATTAATATTAATATTAATAAATAATTATCAACTGTTCTATTTTTTTTCTTTCTTTTTAACCGCAAAATTATGAAAAAAAAAAAAAAAAAAAAATCACAGACAGAGAATCTGTTCGAATTCGTCTCGTTTAGCATTTTTCTATTTTTCTTTTTTTTTCCCCTCAGATTTTTACGAAAGATTTATCTGTCGCGGACTTGGGTTTTTTTTTTTTTTTCGGCGAAGAACCGATTCGACCTTTCTTCTCTCTCTCTCTCTCTCTCTCTCTCTCTCTCTCCTCTTTTTTTTCTTCTTTCTTTTTCCGCCCTTAACGTCCTCCTTTTTTCGAGAAAGACTCTAGGAAAAGGAAATGCGACGCCCCATTACCGTTTTATGACGCAGCTACGGTTACATCTCGCGTTTCACCATTGAGCTGTTCGCACTACCAATAGTTTACTACATAAAGGCCACGGCCGGGCCCTCCCCACGGCTAACACCCCCCCCCCTCTTCCCCTCCCTCCCACCCCCCGATTTATCTTCACTGTGTGTTCCACCCTCCCCCTCCCTTAGAGTAACACACAAACCTACCCCATTCCGCAATATTTTTCTCCTTATTAAACGCAATTACTGATTTTCGTGTTCGTTTTTTTTTTTTTTATTTTTCACTCCATTGAAATTGATTCGATTGATTTTATTTAAAAAAAAAATATATATATATATATATAAATTATTTTTTAATTATTATTATTATATAGTTTTGTAAATTTTTATTTATTTGTAAAAATAAATGTGTGATAGGTTTATGAATTAATAATAATTTTGTTCTTTTGAATATAAATAATAATAATTTGTGTAAATGAGTTGATTTGGATTTGTATTTTATAATAAGGGATGTGTAAATAGTATCAGTGTTGCATATTATAATTAAAAATATTTAATATATTTATTTTATATTTTAATATTAATAATATTATAATATTATATAATATTAATATAATATTATATATATACATATATATATATATATATATATATATATATATATATTATAATATATTTATTCGTAATATAATCTTTCATTGTGTGTGTTATAACACAAACCAATTTTGGTATGTGATTTGTACCTAAAAAAAAAAAAAAAAAAAAAACATAGGAATATATATGTTCCCAATATGTTCCCATAGTATATTCCCAGAAATAAACCCTATATATATATATGTTCTGTAAAATATGAAAAATTCACATAATTAAAAAGTATATCAGTTTCATGGGGACTTAAAAGAAACATTCAACTGTGAGGTCTTCAGTTGTAGGTAGGTAGGTCCCATGACCGCGGTTAAAGTCGTAGCCATAACAACGCAGAGTTCGTTTCTTTCTTTATGTAGTATGTATATATATATATATATATATAAGTATGTGTATATATAACACACAAAACTCTTTCTTTCACTCTTCTACGTAGGAGTGTAAACATAAATATACTACCATATATATATATATACCTATACGCATTCTCTCTACCTAACCGATGTGTGTTACGCACGCGCCCTGTTACGCACGGTGATTCGTTAAACGAAGTACGCCTTTGATTATATATTCTCACTGCGAAGTGTGATATCGGCCATTGCCATGAAAGAATTTCCCTTACGTGACACTAACACGTGTACATTACATTAATTTTTATTTTTTTTATATATATATTTATTTTTTTTAACCCTTTCGTACCGGCTGGGTCCCCATATTCTGTCCCAGTCGAATAAATTTGTCAATCAATTCAAAACTCAATCGTGAAATCACTATAGTTGATGGTGTACTGTTATGGGGAACATTTATGTGTCTCCAAGTTTTTCAATCTTTTAGGCATAAGAAGTTATTTTATCTAATAATCGTTGGGAGGGGAAAATCAACTGATTTTTTTAATGGAACACAATCGGACTGATTTTTTGCCGTATTGATAAGGGTTAAATAAAAGTGTTCGTATACATTTCTTAGTTATGCAATTTTAAATCCTGCAAATCATTGGATTAGTATTTTTTTAATTTTTTTTTTATTATTATTATTAAATATAATATAATAATTATTAATTCATTTTTTTTTTTGACAAGAATATTATTAATATTTTTATATTAATGTTAAGTCATTAATAAAATATTAATGATAGGTGTTACATCAGAATTCATTGATATTTTCATTAAAATATTATTTAATTATTATAAATTAATTAATAGAAATATTAATTCAAATAAATAACAATTCTAATATTTTCCTTTTAACGAGAACTCTAAAAAAAAAAAAAAAAAAAAATAATCAAAATCAAAATATTGAAATTGGAAAAGTTCGAGTCATCAATGATGCAATAAAATATTAATGATAGGTGTTACATCAGAATTCATTGATATTTTCATTAAAATATTATTTAATTATTATAAATTAATTAATAGAAATTCTAATTCAAATAAATAACAATTCTAATCTTTTCCTTTTAACGAGAACTCTAAAAAAAAAAAATTAAAATCAAAGTATTGAGTTTGGAAAAATTCGAGTCATCAATGATGCAATAAACATCTTAGAAAATATGAAATGAATGATAATCAATTAATTCATGTTACTAGGTCGATACTATTAAATTCAATATATATATATATATACTCAAGATACAATCGTGTTTCTTATTATTTATATATATATATTTTTTTTTAATATGACGATTGAAATTGATACCGTGTGTTCGTTTGAAATAACACTGGATGTATATCATGTGTGTCAGCAAAGTTCACCGAACGGTGGTACGTACGATGCTGAATTAGCCTAAGCATTTAATTACTGTATCATCCATGTGATTAGAAACGTACGAGTGTGTGTGTGGATGTATGTGTATATGTTTTAGTGTAAGTCTGTTAACGAGGCATTGATATATTTCCATACAAACACACACACATTTATATTTATATTTGTAATATTAAACGAAAAATATCGAATATTTCATTATGATTTATTTGATTATTATTTATAAACGTGTGTTTATAAAAATAGTTAGTTTGATAAATTAATCGATTGTATAATTTTAATCATCAAGATTATACCTCACACGTTTGTTTATTTAAATTCATCTTAAGTTCATCATAATTCATTTCTAATTGATAAAGATAAACAAATTCTCTTATCACATTAAAATCATTTTGTCAGAATTTCTTATCGAATTTATTCAATTTATTCAAATTTGTAGAGAGAGGTTTTTTTTTAGAAACCTTTTTGAAAAGGTTCAAAAACCTTGTTTTTTTTTTTTTTCAAAGAAATATTTTAGAAAGTTTTTAGAAAGTTTTTTTATGTTATGTGAGTGTAACTATTGCAATATTATTTCGAGGTGGGACTAAAACTGTCCCTCACCATGTGCATTACGGTATATCAAAAAGATGAGAAACTTTTGATCCCACTGTGCCCCAAAGGGTTAATTGAAAACAAAACAAAAAAAATAATAAAATTAATATTGTATTGTTTGTGTAGACGAAAAAGATGCGGCGACGTGTCCCTACCGGCCCCCCAACTGTTTTGATCATTTTTCGTTTTATTTTTTTTTCGGGGGGGGGGGGGAGGGGGAAGGGGGGAGGGTAAAGGGATTTGTTTTTTTAAGGAATCCCTGATTCATTTGATTACTAATCGATGAGAGAATCATTTCTATCTAAAGATGATATTTAAATTCTTTTCATTTTTTCTTTTTTTTTTTTCTGGAATTTTTAAGACATCGTGAAGAAGAAAAAAATATGCAAAACAAAAGAAGGATGAAGTAAAAAACATATTCTAAACACTTGTTGATCCTCTCAGGAAAAGAAGTCACCGCGGACCCCCTGAAGTTACGAAATCTTTCAAAAACATGTGTTTTTAAAACGGTTTTTTTCTTTTTTTTTATATAGATTTGAACGAATTTATTAGTTTTTCTAAGAAAGTTCGAAAAAAAAGGTTCTTTTTTGGATAGCAGGAATATTCAAATGACCACTTTCCCCCAGTACCCCCAAAAAATAAAAAATTAGTCCAAGTTTATGGTTGTCCAAAAAGTTCTTGTCGATATTAATGAAAGATTCAAACAAAACACACACACGAAAATTTCAGTTTTTGTTGTATTAATTAAATTCAACATAAATGTGCCATATTTGTTTCACAATATTTTCCCATTTTTATGAGGGTAACTTTGAAAATGTCAACCTTCCAAAACTCTTCTGAGATTTTCCAGTAAAACAAAAAACTTGATGTCACCTACTTGAAAATTGGCCAGGAACTTTTCAGACAATCCAACATTTTTCAAACTCACACGCATCTACACATACGTCTAAACATACCCCATGCATATATATGCACAATTTAATCCTTAAAGTGCACATGGGGTGTTCGACACCCCAACAAATTTGTGATCTCTCGAAAACGATACTGAATTCGAAAAAAATAGGTTTTATTTGTCTAATGCCATCTAGTGTTAATTCAGATGGCTATAAAACTTATTCTATTTTGAAACAAGATGTATCAAACTATTTTAAAAAAAAATTGCGAGGACTAAATATTAAAATAGCGGCTTCAGGAGACGCGTTCAAACACGTTGGGGGTGTCAAACACCCCATATGCACTTTAAAGGTTAAAATACAAAAAAAAAACAAAAATGATTCAAATGAAATAAGAAGAAAAAAAAAGGATACAAAACTTACGATCTTGTCTGCTGTGGCGTGCGATCCCTTTGTCTTCGGTTTTTAAACCAATTAGAAACTTGGGTTAATGTTAATCCAGTCTTCTTTGCTAAATTTTTCTTGTCGTCTGGTGTAGGATACCTGTTTCTTGTATAACATTCTTTCAAGGCTGTTCTAGCACGTTCCTTGAAACAATAAACAGTCTCTTCACCGTCCCAAATGGTCTTTGGTAATGGATATTTCCTTCTTAATCTATACTTGTCAACTGCACCCAATGGACGACCACGAATCTTTTCGGCTTCGCAGTAATGCGATTTGTACCACATTTGTTGTAATTCTGGATGACGTCTGGGTGAAAATGGATGACTTTCTAAGATCATGTAAAGTTCATGATAGGAACCACGATGAAATGCTACGACTGCTCGTGCCATTAATACGCTCTCGTTACCACGCATCAATTCACCTTGTGGTAATGACCAAAGAAACCTAACAAAATCAAAAACAAATATATTTAATTGGATTTCTGTTTTTTTTTTATATTTTTTATTTTTTTAATTATTTTTTTATATTTTTTATTTATTGTTTTGTTAAGCCCATTAATTTGCAACAATACAAAAATGCAACGAAATAAAAATTAAATTAATTTTATAATGATATTTATAATAAACAAATAGAATTATTTTTGTAACAATTGTGTGTTTTTTTTTTAATTTAAAAATATAAATATTATTTTATATTTTTAAATATTGAAATATAATAATATAATAATTTTAATAAAAAATTTAATATTTTTAAATGTTGAAATATAATAATAGAATAATTTTAATAAAAATTTATATTTTTAAATATAAAAAAATTAATTATATATATTTTATATATTTTATATATTTTATATTATAATTATTGATTTAAAATAAAATAATAAAAATTATTTAAATATTTTCATGTAGGACAAGGTACGATCATCATAATTTTATTTAATATATATATATATTTCATTTTAAAGTTGTAATTATTTAAAAAAAAAAAAAAACAATGTTTATGTTAGGTACAAAGAAAATATTGAATTAAACATAATTACAATTTAAATAATATTTTCAAAATAATTCAAATTCAAATATTCAAGATAAATCCTATTTTAATTTTGTACAATTTCATTTAACAGTTATATATATATACTGTTAATATTTAATAACATATAATGGAATTAAAAAAAAGAAAAATTGTGTAAATATTTATTGTTGACAATAATTATCAAAACCATACACACACACATATATCTGTCAATTTATTTATCTAATAATCCTAAGATATGATGAAATTGATATCGGTGGTCTTACAAAACAATTCTTTCATTCTCTCACTCTCTCATTCTCTCATTCTCTCATTTAGATTTGTTATATTTTTTTTTTTTTTTTACTGCAGCCCTTTACCGATTATAATATCCGACCAAGAGAACATATCTCACATCCAATCGGAATTCATTCAGTTTACGAGCTTAACCAAATGTATATACGAACTTATACAAACTGACTTTGCTTTGTTCGATCGCCTTGATGTTAATTTCAAACTTTAAGGGCTCCAACTGAATCTGTTTCTTTATTTTTTCATTTAGTAATGTTCCGTTTGTTTTTTTTTTACCATTTCATGTTAGAAACAGAACAGAACAGAACGGAACAGAAGAGAAGACAATAGGACAGGACCCGACAGAACAGAACAGGACAAAACAGGACAGGACAGAACAGAACAGAACAAAAAGAAAGAAAAAAGTAATAAAAATTTATAATAGTAATAATCATTTAACGACCCTTAACGAAAGAGAAAAAGGGTTACACCACACGATAGCTGGAAAAGGAATTTGAAAAATGAAAGGATCTACTGTTCTACTATTTCAAAAATATTTTGTTTGAGAATGTAGAAAAAGTACTTGAGAGTATAAGTAATATTATTCTGTCGCTAATAATCCTCCTATGGTTGATGCGACATTAAATAAAGCTATATTAAAAAAAAAATAATAATAATAAATATTATTCATTAAAAATAATAGTTTTATAATAGTTAAATTAAATTAATATAAAATTATATTATTAATATTAATTAATTTAGAAATTTATTAATACCACATTATTACTATTACTATATTTATACTATTATACTATTATTACTATATAGTATTGCTAGTATAAAATAAATAACTATTTAATACTATTAAATTAATAACTAATTAATAATATTATTAATACTATTATTATTTAATAATATAGTATTAATTATAATATAGTAATATTATTAATAATACCATTAATAATATTATTAATAAATACTATTAATAATATTATTAAGATTAATAAACCATTCATTGAAAAAAAAAAAACAACAACAATTTTTCGGGTGTATCGTAAATATCAACAGAAATAAAGAAAATAATAATAATAATAATCCAAAACTAAATGAATTTATTACCTTTATAAATTGAATGTGACTTTTTGAATACAATAAATTGATTTAGAAAAATTAATTAATCGAATTAATTAGTCGCTTAAATAAATAAACCAAAAAAAAAAAAAATAAAAAAAAAGAAATCTATTTGTTTCACCTAGCTAATTTGTCGATGTCCTGGCTCTGCGACAGGGCTTCGCACATACAGGAAATCTGTTCGGGTGTAAAATTGGTGATCGTAGTAGTACCCACTGATAATCCACCGATATTTCCAATAGTAGATACATTCGTTGTACTATTGCAGGTGGACAATTCTTGGGGATATTGTGGGCTACCGTCAGACGACGTGGGCGTTAAATTTTGTGCTTGTGGATGATGGCCCAAACTAAGGGCCGACAACGATGAATTGATGTATTGTCCGGTAACGGTGTTCCTATGAACACCACTACCCATTTGACTATTACAATCGCTGCTAGTCGGTGGTGACAGCTGATCCGAACTATCAGACATTCTTAGAAACCTTCAACGTTTTCATTCAACATCCTTATATGCATCCACTGACACTTTTATATATAACCACATTCACACACTCACTTATTCACGGTACGTACAAACTGCACGTACGTGAACACTTTTCTTTGTTTGTTGTTGTTGTTGTTGTTGTTTTGTTCAATTAAATTTCATTAATGTAGATTCTTCGAAAAAGATGATGATCAAAGTATCATAAAGGTTTAACAGAAACAAATCAATCACTTAATAAAAGATCACACTCTCTCTAACAATGATAATCGAATGAATCATGAAGATGATTTAGAATAATTCCACCTGTTCGATCACATTTTGGTTTCCTTTGTCTATTTTGTAAAATGTAAAACAAACAAAAAAAAAGAAAACTACAAAAAAAACAAAACAAAACAAACAAAAAAGACTTAAACGCGAAACCGTGCGGTAGAGAATCTTGAGGAACACGACGACACACACCACGCTTTTGGGGGGCGGGGTGTAGGGGTGTTGATGTTGGTGGGGGATTCCGTCAGATAAAGATTCTTCTTGATAGGTAATTAAGTTTAGTCTCAATTATAAGGACTCCTGTTTGACCACCGTCGTAGAAGACACCACTCACTGAGTGACCAAGTCACCAAGTTTACTCAAAAGCCAACTTCGCGCTCCACTATTTGCCTTGCTTGTGAGATGCCAATGTTGAGTATAGCTAGGAGGAACTAACAACTCTCGTTGATGATGGTGGTGGTGATGGTAGTCCCAATAGTGGTGGTGGTAGTAGTGGTGGTGGTGGTGGTGGTCATGGTGGTGGTGGCGGGTAACGATGGTTCGGTTTACTCTCTCTCTCTCTCTCTCTCTCTTTCTTCTTCCCTTTCCTTCTCTCTGTTCTCTGGTGATTTTTTTTTCTCTTCTTCTTCCTTTTTTTTTTTTTTTTCAAACATACACTCACCTATAGAATACGAACATCAGAATGGCTCGACTCCAAACGAGCAAGTAGTCTCTCATTGGTCGACGCTACCTCCCTCGTGCTTTACGATTGGTCGCAACTAGGGGCGGTCCAAGACTCTTTACCCCCGTTCAAACGTTCACCCCATCTACCTGCAGTTATCCTTTTCCCTTTTCATCTCACTCATTCATTCTTTCACTCTTTCACTCTTTCACTATCTCTTTCTCTCTCTCTCTCTTTCTCTCTAACACCTTTAATCCTCCAATTGTACTTACATACCTTTCGAGAAAACGTTTAAGAATTTTTCACAAATGTCTAGGCATTTCAATTGATTAAAATCATTTTCTTCATCTTATCGTCATCATCTTTTCAATACGAGATAAATCTCATTTATTTTTATATATAATCATCATCTTATTATATGTAATGTGTTTCAGAAAAATAAAAAAACAGTATAAACACGTTTCTTTATTTCTTAGCATGAAAAATCGTGTGATGTCGTGAAATAAAAAAAAAAAAAAAAAAGGTTGCTAATGCTAATGCGAACAACGTTACAATGTTTGATAATGCAAAAATATGATGGTCATCAACAAACACCGGAAACGCGTCACTTCGTCATCCTATGCCTGTGTTTTTACTCAACGTTCCGTTCCGTCTATCGGTACCATTCTGTCCGTTTAATCGGACATTTTCAAAACAATCGTTTAACGATTACTTTCCGTTAGATTTTTTTTTTGTTCTTTTACATTTTCTAAACGACAGATAAGAATTATGGAAATTTATTTGTTATTTTTTTCTTTTTTTTTTTTTATCGTTCGTTCATGGAAAAATATAATATCAGCCCCCTTGTATACCACCAGTTAAGTTATGTTATGTTATATATATATATATATATATATCGTGTTTCATTTCAATCGAATACGTTTTATCATTCACCGATCAAATGAATTAAACGACTAACATTGATTTATTATTGTAATTATCTTGAAACATTTAAAACGAAATCACGAAATATACCCGGGTCCCCAACTCGTACCAACATATTCCCAATAATGTTCCTCCCCCAATCATCGTTTTCATTGCAAACTGTGTTATCGGTAACGAATTTGACACTCTTCGTTATTCCCTATGCTATGCTTTATAATTACGTTGATTTTTCAACCTTATGATTATCTATCCTTTTCTGTTTTTTACCCCCCCCCCCTTTTTTTTTCTTTTGGAAGTCGAATTTATTTGTTTAAAATACTACCGGGTGTTTAATCGAATTACTGGGAGAGTATAGAAAAAAAAGTAAGAAAGTTGTGTCAAGTATTTTGAACAAGATTAAATTCTGACATTGGTTGATTTTTATATTATTTAAAAATAATAAAGAGTTGTGTCAAGTATTTCGAACAAAATTAAATTTTGACATAGGTTTGTTTTTATATTATTTCAATCTTAGGGTGATTAGTTTATATTTCGTTTGAAAAAATATATTTTTGTTTCAATCAATTTCTATTAAAATTAAAACCTTCACGTAGGTTGATTTTTATATTATTTTTAAAAATAAAAAAAAATAAAGTGTTGTGTCAAGTATTTCGAACAAAATTAAATTTTGACATAGGTTTGTTTTTATATTATTTCAATCTTAGGGTGATTAGTTTATATTTTGTTTAAAAAAAATATATTTTTGTTAAAATTAAAACCTTGACATAGGTTGATATTCTTTCAATTTTGGGGTGATTAGTTTATATTTTGTTTGGTACTTACGCTAATGCGCCAATAAAGAGCAATCTTGTTGTTTGTACACAACAACCTTGTTGTTTGCACACA
The DNA here is from genome assembly GCF_049000335.1 of Polistes dominula. NCBI lineage: Eukaryota > Metazoa > Arthropoda > Insecta > Hymenoptera > Vespidae > Polistes > Polistes dominula. Next base: position 1,283,953 of record NW_028301147.1, read on the forward strand.
GCAACCGTCAGGGTTGCTTCAGTTTTGCGTCAGGGTTTCGTCAGGATTTCGTCAGGGTTTCGTCAAGGTTTCGTCAGAGATGCATCAGGGTTTCGTCAGGGTTGTGTCATTTTTTAGTGCTACGAAAATACGACAGCATCAGGTGAAAGAAAATAAAGACTGTTTTGAATCTATATTAAATTCTATATCGGCCCATTTTCCACCGAAATCCTAATAACTACTTTTTATAAATAAAATATTTTGAATTTTGAAAGTGTTTTGATTTTAAATAACCTTTTTTTTATTCTATTATTTGTCGCAACAATTTAAGTTAGCTGTAAATTGGCGCATTAGCGGTATTTTGCGGCGATGGCGTTAATACCTAAGTACCTTTTGTTTTAAAAACTATATTTTTGTTTTAATCAATTTCTATTAAAATTAAAACCTTGACATAGGTTGATTTTGATATTATTTCAATCTCTTAGGGATGTATAATTTTTTATTTCGTTTTAAAAAGTATATATTTGAATTTCAATTAATTTCTATCGAAACAACAACGTACAATTGCATCAGTTGATTGAAATAATAATAAAAAAAAAAACAACAACTTGACATAGGTCGTTATTCAAATTATATTTCGAATAACATTCAAGAAAGGAGGTGGAATTTTAAGGAGGTAATGGTGGAGGAGGAGGAGGAGGAGGAGGAGGAGGATGAGGATGAGGAAGAAGTAGAAGTTGTCGAGCCAAAAGAGAGTAAAGTAGATCAATGAGAGCCGATACGCATTTTGGTTGCTGACGAACGAAGATGTCTTTCTGCGGTTGGCCTAATCTTGGCACCGATGTTCGTCACGCCTTTAACAATCCTTTGAACATGACCCCGCCTTTTCCTCTAATTGCTAACAGGATGTATTAACCAAAGTGCAACTGTTGGACCGTAAAGTAGACCCAAGTGTCCTTTTTTATTTATTTTATTATTCTTACGCAAAAATCTATAACTACTCTGACAGATTTGAATTTTGACGAGACAAATTTGATATTACGTTACAAATGACAATTTACAGGTAGACACGTAAAGAACACCCTTTTACCCATTTTTTTTTTTTTTAATTTTATTCTTACGTCAAAAACCTCAAACTACTTTGACAGATTTGGATAAAAGAAAAAAAAAAAACAAAAAAAAACAAAACGAAAAAATTGAATCGAAAAAATTACTCGTTTTTACGTACATTAAAAACATTTATTTATTTATTTATTGCGTTACAAATGACAATTACAGGTAAACAATTTGAATGGATTAAAAATGATTGAGATACGATTATAACTAACGATAGATCAAAATCAGATCAGATCTATGGTGTCAAAAGTAAATGATTATGTTATCGGATTAATGTCAGCCACCCTGAAAGCAAAATAAAAAAAAAGAGAAAACGTATCGTCAACTTAGCGACAATAGAATTATTACGATAGAAACACATGATTGACTGTTTAAAACCTACTTGCATGTAACCCCAGGTTCTCTTATCAACGATAATGTAACACAACAACAAGACTTAGGACGATGATCGTTCAGAAACTTGATACGAAGTAATAAACGATCACCCGTTATCGTGTCTGATAACTTCAAATATATCCTTTAAACAAAACATAATTTAAAAAAAAAAACAAAAACAATAAAAAAGAAAACACACACACACCAATCTAAACATGGACACCTTTGTACATTTGTAATCATAACGTTATACATAAATCATCATAATCATCATCATAATCATTATTAAGAGATGAAATATTATATCCTTCATTTGATTTTATTATAAATATTAAATTATATATATATATATATTTTTTTTTTCAATATTTTTCTCAAATACACTCAAAAGATTTGAATAAACTAAAATTGCTAGACTAAAAAGAGAAATAAGAAAAACTAGAATAAAGTTTATGGGAATTTGTTTGGCCAAGTCACCTCATCCAAGAGGTGGCAAAAGAGGGATGACACACACGACGTCTTCGGGGAGGAAGTGAGAAGGGGAAGAGAAAGGAGGGGCAGGGGGGAAAGATTCGATGATGGTAGGGGCGGCGCCGTGCTTCGCGATGGCGTCTCCTTCGATTTGGTGTCAGATTTCCTTTTCCCCGGTCGCCATTTTCCCTCACCTAGTAGTCCTCTCTCTCTCTCTCTCTCTCTCTCTCTTCAATCCAGTTCTTCTCTCTACCTCCCCTCTATCCTCCCCTCACCTTTCCCCCCTCCCCTTCTTTCATCCCTTACATCATCTCCAAAAGATAAGGAAAAAATCTACTCAAAGCTTCCTCTTTTCAAAACGATCTTTGAGATTCCCAATTTCATTCGTGTTCCACTTTTGTTCACTACCCCGCCCCCACCCACCCCCCATCCCGACCCTCCTTGAATTTTTTTTTTTCCAAATTCTAAACTCGACTTCAACAACCCTTCCCCTACGTAAAATTTAAAAGATATTTGTTGTTTGTTTTTTTTTATTTACTAAAGTTAGTATTGCCTTTGAAAAGATCATTTCCAATAAAAACATTCAATCGTGGGGATCGTATTAACAGAATTTGCAAAGATATTTCGTCTAAATAAATCAAAGGAAACATTGGCATTTGAGATGGACGTAAAAAGAAAGACAGAAAGAAAGAAAGAAAGAAAGAAATAAAATTAAAAAAAAAAAAGAAAAAAAAATGGTTAGATATCGATTGAATAAAGAGTAGGATAAAATCAAAGGAATGCAAGACTCGTATCGCAATTTCACTTTGCTGCTCTTCGTTAGAATCCTAAACGTTTAGAGATGTTTGTTCACGTCGCGTTAAGGTATTTCTATCTTCGCGTATTCGTTCAAACGTATATATATATATATAGAAGAGATATAAAGAGTGAAAAGGAGAGTTGGCACCAGTACCAGCAACCATCACCAGCTACCAAGCACCAGAAACAGCAGCAGCAGTAGCAGCAGCAGCAGCAGCAGCACAAGCATCGTATTTCACTGTACTGCGTTTAATTGCATTCCAAAATGGCTCTGTGCAAAATCACCATCCCTCTACCCTGTCTCTCATGAGTAACACTACCTCTCACCCACCCTCCGTTCCTCTTTAACGTCTGCCCGTTGCTATCTCGTTGAGACTGAGGGGGTGGTGATGGTAATGGTGATGGTGCTGATGCTGCTGCTGGTACTGGTACTGTTGTTGTTGTTGTTGTTGCTGCTAGGGGTAGGGTGGCATCTTCAGCGTATCGTAAATCCAGATAAATTAAACCCACCTACGTTCTCCAACGTAGATTTCAACGCGAACGTGTCCTATCCTACCTTTTCTACCCCAAACCCCAACCCCCAATACCAACCCCCTCCCCTTCGCTACAACTTCTCCATCCCTCATCTCACTCCCCCACTTTACCCCCGACATCTACCTACCCTCTTCAACGTTTGTTTCCGAGATTCAACGTTCAAGCTAGCAGTACCACCACCACCATCACCATCACCATCACCATTACCACCCTTCTCTTCCTTCTCTCGATCTGTAGGTTCAAGAATCTACGGTTTCACCGTAAAGCGTTTCACTGCGACTAAAGAGTTGGAGAGGCCTTGTAATGACGAATTGCAAGTGTATTCGTTCGTTCGTTCATTCGTTCTACTATTTTTCCCTCTTTCTGTTTTTTGCGTATCTCTTTAGAGTTATACTAGCAAAAACGAGTCAGATAAAAAGCTTGGAATCTCTTTTCTCTTTATCTATTGATATAGAAAAAAGAAAAGAAATAAAAAAACAGAAGTGTAGAAAAATAAACAAATTGTTTCTTTTCTTTTTTTCGATTCCTAGCTACGATTACATTACAAACTTTAAATTTTATCCTTTGGTAAAGAGAAATTCCTAACGATATATATATATGTGTGTGTGGGTGTGTGTATGTACAAGCATTTAATTTAATTCTTTTTATTCTTTACACAATTACATATATATATATATATATGTATGTGAATCAAAATATGACGTTGTCGTATAGATAAAGATTTAGGTTATGTTCAAATGTGCAATGTTGTGTGAAAATTTTAAAATTTTGGAAACAATCGGTAAAGTTGTTTTAAGGTTAGTTTGATTAGAGGATAGGAAAACACGAAATCTACATTTATATATGTAAGCGAACGTTATCAGTTTCGTCAGGGTTTCGTCAGGGTTTTGTCTGGGTTTCGTCAGGGTTGCGTCAGGGTTATGGCGGCAGCATCAGCTAACAATTTTATTATAAAAGGTGCACTGATCTATTAAAGCGCGGCTAATTTAAATTAAAGAAAGTACACTTTCTTTGCATATATATTTATATGCATATGTACAAGTACATTTCATTTAATTCTTTTAATTAATTATTTACTATTTATATATATATATATATTATCACATTTAAAATAATATAATTATAAATAATATAATAATAATAATAATAATAATAATAATAATGTATATAATATAATAATAATTATATATGTATATAAGAATGCTAATTATTTATAATAACATATATATATATATATATAACATTTCTGCCATTAGAAGAAAAAAGGAATGAATTCTAAAACGATACTAATAAAAATAATAATAATAATATACTTGTTGGAAAGTTTTAATTGTAAAAGAATATTAAACGTATAAAATGGGGGTGGTTTTGTCGCGATGTAATCCCATGTGCGATATAACACACGTTCGATCGACATGACGAGAACGATAGGAGCTCGTCGTCTCACATTTCTCTGTGCCACTCGGTGTCACATCCTCGACGTTACCATAAACACACACGCATATGCATATATGTACGCATCCATTCACGCATTCACGCATGTATGTATATTCATGCATTTATACGATTAAACATATATTCATATATATATATAAATAATACACATATATACATGTGTAATAATTTAATATAATAGAAACAATAAGCAGAGATATACGAAGAGGTAGTAGGGGGTGGAGGAGGAGGAGGAGGAGGAGGAGGTGGAGGAGGTGGTGGTGTTTGTGGTTGGGGAGGGGGAGGGGTGGAACATAAAAGGGGAAAGAACACCAAGTAACGCATTGGTGGTCTGAAATTAAACACCGAATCGAGTCTCGAGATAGCTGTTATCTTCTTCTTTATGCATACGTAACATCAATGTATGTAAATGCATATGTGTGTGTGTATATATATATATATGTGTATGTTTAAGTATGTAACGTTTAGAATGATATATATATGTATATGTTATAAGTATGTGAAACAGACGTTTGATGACGAAATGTCTAAGAAGTTCTTGAAGACAACGACAGAATTAACGGATGGACGGATGGATGGATGGATAGATGGATGGATGGATGGATGGACGGAAGCCGTTTGTCGCAAAAAACCTCCCTGCATTTTATTTTTAGAAGCTGACTCCTCTATCTTATCAGTCGGCAGGTGTGAGAGAACGCTTATGTGCAAGGGCACACGCTGCTACATGCACTCGACAGTTATCAGGTTTCAATTATAGATAAAGGATGATGATTAGTCGAATGTACTATTTTTTTTTCTTTTATTCTTATTTTTTAATTCGACATTCTTTTTCTTTTTTTCATTCGATACAATTATTGTTTTTTCTTTCTTTTTTTTAGATGTTTATTCTTGTATTATTATTATTATTATTATTATTAGTGTTAGGTTTGGTTGAGATAAGTTTAGTATTGGAATTTGGAATATATTAGATTGTCAAGTATGAATGGGAATTGAATTCAATTATGTGCATTTTGTGTCCCATTTCATACTTGACAACCTAATAATAACACACATGTATGAAATATAACAACATATATGTTACATAACTATAAATATGGTATATTTAATTATATTAATTGGAATTAATTAAAAATTTTTTATTTAAATTAATTGTATATTGGATAAACGTAGTTAACAAAGGTAATAGTATTTTTTTTTTTTTAATGTAAATTACATGTATTATAATAATAGATGTAATTTTAACCTACATATAATGTCATATTGTAATATTATAATATTGTAAAATTATATATAAAATTATTGTAATATATTTAATATAAATATAAATTAAATATTTATTATAAAATATATATTAATATAATAAAATAATTAAATATAATTAGATATAATTAAATATAATTAAATATAATTAAATAAATATTGTAATATATTTAATATAAATATAAATATAAATTTTAAATATAAATTAAATATTTAATATAATATAAATATTAATATAATAAAATAAATATAAATTAAATATTTAAATATTAAATATATATTACAAAAATATACAATGTGTTCAATATACACACACACACACCCACGTTTATATTTATATTATTTTAATTGATTCATAATTATCCGAAAAATAATTTGGAAATATAAATAACACTAATACCAAGTTTATTATCACCATCTAACATACACACTGGTATGTACAATTTATAATAATGACTCTCACAGAATCGAGATAATAAAAAAAGTACTTTTTTCAAAGATGAAAAAAAAAAGAAGAAGAAGAAGAAAAAAGAAAAAGAATGGTCAAAAAAATTCTATGGGATTCTCTAGCAACGACAAATAAAATCGTTGCTCCTGCCAAAAGGGATTAGTCGACTTAATCCGTCGGTTATTTTCCCATTAGCAGGGTCGTCGTACCTTGGTGACAAAAAAAGAAAAAAAAAAAAAGATTTTCGATCTTCCAGAAAGATTCCTTTTTTATATTTCATTGGACACGAAGAAGAGAGACGCGAACACAGGTAGCCATTTCGATGAGTAAACTAGTCCTTCTCTTCCTTCAAGAAGGGAGGGTGGTTGTGGTGATGGTTAGGCATCCCTAATTCCCAAAAATATGCTCTTTATGTGTCACTGGCCACTTTATCCATCCATGATTCCGTATCAGTAAGCTTCACCCAAAAGGTAGATTCGAAAATGCGATTTGATTCACCATTTTTTCTGATTTACAGATACATATATACAGGTTTGTTCAATATACTTCAAGAAAAAGAACACAACCAACTTTAGGGGTTGTTTACTCCATATGCTTGAAATTTTCAATATTTTCATTGCCAATAAATTTTTTATTCATTAAACACATAACACATTGTTTTTTGTATTCCAATATCAACAACTTAATTAAATGTGTGGTCAACAACTACCGAGTTGTATTATTCGATGTTTTCTATACTAATATATCAGTCCAGGTAATTAAATGGACATTTTTGTTTCTTTTTAAATTCATACAAATAAATAATAATGAAATTATTGTTAAATAAAGTTTCTAGATCCTAAAATAAAGGTCCGGGTAATAAAATCGACATTTTTTTTTCTTTTTAAATTCATACAAATAAATAATAATAATAATTATAAACACGTTTGAAATCTTCCAATCCTAAAATAGGAGATCCAAATAATTAAATGAACATTTTCTTTTTTGTTTTTTTTTTTAGATAATTTCGTTCATCATCATCATTATCATCGATCATTAAATAGAAAACTTACTTTTGAATTTATTAAACATCATTCTAACGCGTGTCCCTTTTTTTTCCTAAGGACATCTTTTAGTAGTAGTAGTAGTAGTAGTAGTAGTAGTATTAGTAAGAGATGTAGTAGAAAGTATAGAAAATGGGTATATACACAAGGGATGATGACAGTCCTTCGTGTTCTCTCGTCCTACCCCCAAATCACTGGGCGCAACTAACTAACCGTGTAATCGACAATTTCGACCTATTACGACACCCTCTAAGCTATAGTTTAAACCCCCTAGTGCAAAGTACAGATGATAGACCGTACGCGACACGATAATAATCATTTTCTTTTATACCTTATTGTTTCTTACGTCATAACGATGCTACGAATAAAACTAAAACAACTGTTTTTTGTTAACTATTTAAATAAATAAATAAATAATAATAATAATTATTATTATTATTAAATTAATCTTTCTTTATAGAATAATATTAAATCTATTATTAACACATTCGCGACCGCTGACGGTCGCAACCCTGTGACGTTGATTTTAAGTTTTAAAAATTTTATAAAAATACATTTTTATATATTTATATTAAATTAATATTTATATATTTATATAAATTAAAAAAATATATATATTTTATCAAAAAAAAAAAAATTTATATAAATATATAAATTTTATATATTAAATGTATATTTAATTATTTCACATATAATATTTAAATAATTATATTATATTATTTAAATATAAATTTATAATTAAATTAAGGAATTTTAATTAATTTACGATTTAAAAATTGTACATTAAAATAATTTAATTATTATTTATTTTTATCAACCTAACAAAACAAATTAATGTCAATTTAATTACCTGGACCTTTATTTTAAGATTAACAACCTAAAACTTGCTTACAACAATTATTATTGATTTTTATCAATGAATTTTCTAGTAGAAATCCTTCAAAAACTCATACACACATATAAGTCAATAAACAGATTTAATTATCGTGGTAAAAAAAAAGAGGGAGATAGATGATAATGATGAACCCCAAAATCCCCTGAAAAGAACCAACGTGGTTAATTTTAACGATTCCAGAAGAAGAAGATAAAGAAGGGATGCTGTAGACTTGGAAATATGAACACGTTGGCAATTATGATGTTGTTTGATAGATAGGGGGTTACCCAGGACGCTTATTAAGGACACCAAAAGATGGTGGTTTTAATGGGATAAGGAAGGGGGTTAGGGTTGTTTCGTGAAACCACCAGCACATATGGTCTTTCTTGATTTTCTTTTTTTTTTATTTGTTTTGTGATACCATCATCTTGTTAAATTAGGTTGAAATGAATTTCTATTGACAGTTTTATCATAAAAATCATATCTCATCAATCATCGTTCATATAACACGTGATTGAAGTAGGTATATTGGCAGTTAATTGACAAACTTCAAGGTGAATTGAATTATTAGGTAGAGTCATAAATAACTTCCGTTTTTTTATGAGACTGATAAGTGCAAGACACCTTTCATTGAGTTTTTTATTTTGCACTCTTTGCAATTGTTCAACGTATCTATTGGATTTTGCTCTCAATATTACCTTTAAAAGGTTCGTCAAGGTCGAAAATACGTCCCTGCATTCGGTTTATCTTTTAAGATCGTATCTCCAGAAACGGAATTTGACAAACCAATTTCTGACTGCCCCTAAAAATATAAGCTGCATATTTTTTCAGTTACCACTTTAGTGCTATTTGCCTTGTTTCAATTCTTAAAGCATTGCATGTCGAATATGCACTTTTTACTATTCATTTCAGTGGTTTAAAAAAAAAACGGTTAAATGTAACATTGACTGTATAAAGAAACATGTGTGCAGATCATACGTGTTAGAAGTGAAACCTTCGAAAAACTAAATTTCGAGAGAATGAGACGAATACAAAATATCTGCTGTAGGATAATTGTATTCTCTTCTTATTTAGTATCGCGGCCGTTTCATTGTCTCCCACCGCTCCGTTACATAGCCGCCTACCGCTCCGTTACATTGCCGCCTACCGCTCCGTTACATTTTTTCAAATCACACCCATTCTAAAGAAATTTTTACATGAAAAAGTTGACAGAAGACTAAACTGAATCCTCATCTATCTAGTGATATCGAAAATTCGCTTATTTCGGTGACTTATAATAGGTAAATACGAAAAATAGATTCTACATTGACGCAACGGAAGTTACATATGACTCGACGTAATATAATATGAACAATTTTGTACGTGTACTTGAAAAAAAGGAATTTTCTCATTGAAAATCTAATCGTTGTTAAGTTTCTCTTATCGGTAGTGGTAGGTTGTGTTGTGTGTCAGGTGAGTTTTGTGGGAAAAAGAAGTGGACGCAGGTTTCTGCGAGGAATCGTCTTACGCTGACTCGCGCGATAGGAGGATGTGTTCAAGCAGGTAAAGTACGCGGAAAAAAAAAAGAAAAGAAAAGAAAAAGAAAAGAAGAAGAAGAAGAAGAAGAAGAAGAAGAAAGAATGTCTACGGTCGTGCCCTAAGAGAAGAATTTCTTTTTTAATTTTTTTTATTTTTATGGCGAGACTCGTGAAAAAAAAAATATGATGAAAAAATGAAAAAGAAAGAAAAAAAAAGAATACCTTTTAGATTTCTTTGCAAGATTCTAAAAAAAAAAAAAAAAAAAAAAATGTCTCGTCTTTCTCCATAGTTCGCTAATAATAATCTATATACGTGTGAAGAAAGTAAAATAAATCGACGTAGAAGAAGAAAAAATATAATATTCGTATATTTTAATTAACATTACGTGAAATATAAAATGATCAAAAAGTGTAGGAATACGTTTTTTCTATTTTTTTCTTTTTTTTTCAATGATTGAGAATCGTAGATTGATTTTATATTAATATTAATATTGACAAATTATTATATATTTAATACGTAAAATAATAATATAGGAAAAGAGATAGAAAAAGTAAGGTTATGTCGTATGAAAATCTGAAAAAAAACGTGAAATAATTGAATTGAAATACAACACCATCTATTGAATATTTAAACAATCTAAAGATCTATATATAACATCTAAATAATATTAATAATATAATTATAAATTAATTATTAATTAAAAAATTAATAATTATAAATAATCTATTAAATATAATAACAAAATATTATATATTTCATAATTGTAAATTTATATCTACATATACATTTATATTTATATATATTTTAATTATACTATTATATATATTATTAGTGTGTTATATATATTATATTAATTAATAACATTATATTATATTATACATATTATTAGTATTATATATATATATATATATATATATATATATATATATATATATATATATATATATATATATATATATATATATAAAGAACACAAATTTGCAAAATAGTAATAGTAATAGTAATAGTAATAGTAATATTAATAGTCTTTTGGTCATTTCCTGTCATGCGAATAGATATGTTAGTGTAGGTACCTACATGAAGGACAATAAAATAATATAAAGGCTTGACGCCATAGTGTGGCACGTTCGTAGGGCACTGTTGTTGGCACTGTTGGCAGTGTTATACCTACAATATGTTCCGGATCCTTAATAACGAAGAGAACCGAGTAGTATTAAGAGGCATTACAAAGCGACGACACTTGAATAAGCGTCGAGTAGGGTTCGCACTCTTGAAAAGAGCATCTGAACATGGTATGACGACCTAGGTTAGACCGTTGGTTGGGCCCCTTACTCGACGTTATTATGAACTCTATCTCCTTTTCACCCCTCATAGTAGTATTCATGTCTTTTTCTTACTTTCTATCAATTTCCCCTCTCTTTTTCTGACATCTTCAATACTTCATTTCTTTTCTTCTTTTTTTTTTTTCACTTAGAAATGAAAAAGCACAAGATTTCTCTTCACCTCCCTCTTCTTTTCTTACCCCCCCACCCCCACCCATTTAAATGTCTTAGTAGCACTGTGGTATGTAGAGTACATGAAATGGGTTTTATTTTTGTTGTTTGTTTACTGTATTTTATTTATTTATTTATTTTTATTTCCTTTTTTTATTTTTGTGTTCTGTTAAAAGTGAAATTTATATTAGTGTTAAATTTAGGTTAGGTTATTTAAGTTAGGTTTTTTATTTTGCTATTTTTTTAAAAGTGGAATTTATATAAGTATTAAATTTAGGTTAAGTTATTTAGGTTAGGTTTGTTACTTTGCTATTCTATTAAAAGTAAAATTAATATTAGTATTAAATTAAGGTTAAGTTATTGAAGTTAAGTTTTTTATTTTGCTATTTTTTTAAAAGTGGAATTTATATAAGTATTAAATTTAGGTTAGGTTATTTAGGTTAGGTTTGTTACTTTGCTATTCTATTAAAAGTACAATTAATATTAGTATTAAATTAAGGTTAAGTTATTGAAGTTAAGTTTTTTATTTTGCTATTTTTTTTTTATAAGTAAAATTTATATTAGAGTTAAATTTAGGTTAGGTTTTTTACTTTGGTGTTCTTTCAATAGTAAAATTTATATTAGTGTTAGATTTTACTAGAAAGTATTCGTACACGTATTTTAACGCGTTACGTGTCATGATGGTCTAATAAAAAGGCAACAAAAAAAAAGAGAGAGAGAGAGAGAGAAAAAGAGGGGGGAAAGTTTCACAGGTTTCGCATTACATCATTGTATCCGTCACCCTCGAGCACCCCAATAGATAGATCGGTGGTAGATGTACAAACTTACCCCTCGAAATCTTCTACTCCCTCTCTCTCTCTCTCTCTCTCTCTTTATGTGTATATGTAAGTGTATGTGTGTGTGTGTGTGTGTGTGAGTGCTTACCATCGTTTGCAATATCCCATCCCTTATTGTTAGGCGGCTACCTTTGAAACGATGAAATTGTCCGTACCTTGGCTAAGATTTATCGAATTAGAGACAGTCTCGCGTTTTAATCCTCTCGTTTTCCCTTTTAGTACGAGATTAATCGTAACTTGAAAAATGTTTCTTGCTCATATGTAACATTTATTATTATTATTATTATTTGTTATAAACATTTTCATTTGTTCGATAAAATTATCTTCAAATTGGTACACACACAAAAAAAGAAACGAGATAGGAGGAGTAAAAGAATTGTTATTAACAACTCGTATTCGTATGAAACAATTTTATTAAATTGATGAACACTTTGTTGGACCGATCACGAGTTAACTCGTGATGCGCCTTTTTTTTTCTCGGCATCATCGGTTATTTAAAAAGGAAAACACAGTGAAAATAAATATTTACAATTACTAATATATTGTTTTACTTTTCAATTCAATTAGAAAATAATAGCCAGTCAATAAAGTGTTAAATAAAAATAATAAACTCAGTGCTGTATAAAGGGTGGGTTATTTAACATTTAAAAATGAACCACAATAATATTATTATTATTATTATTAAAAAAAAAACAAACAAACAATTTGCAAACAATTTATTGACCAATTTAATTAATTAAAATATGAGTAGAAAAAGAATTAGAAAAAAAAAAATTCAAGAAAATTGTTTGAAAGTTAATTAACATTAAAAAAAAAGTATTTCTTTTAATGGAATAGTAGAGCACACAAAAAAATGTTTACGTAAGTAATTAGCAACGTATACACACACACATGTGTATATATATGTAGTACGTCCGCCATTAGTTTAAAGAAATAAAAAAGATGACTAAGAATGTTAGTGTTAAAACTCGGTAGGGAAGAGAAAACGTTGTCAGAACGAACAACGATTTAATCGAGCTGATTATGCAAATTTGTCAAGGACGACGAGACACACTCCTTTTAGCCATTGCTTATCAAGAGACAAAGATTCAAACGATATACTTGTTGTGGGAATGAAATTATTTATCGTGTCATAACACTGAGAATTGTTATTTATAGTCTTCCTCTCTTAGAACTACAGATGATCCTTTCTCTTTCTCTCGATTGATAAAATGATCCTTTCTCTTCTCTAGATTGATAAAAATTAATTTTTATTTTTTTATTGTATACAAATCAATCAAATTTCACTAACTAGTTGTCTTCTTGACTTTTGTTAAATAAAAAAAAAACAATACTTGTTTTTTTAGGTTAGTTTTCTCTACCCCCCACTTCGCTGTTACTTTCGAGAACCACCAAATGATCCTTTCTCTTCTTTTGATTGTTAAAAATTTATTTTTATTTTATAATTGTATAAAAATCAATCAAATTTCACTAAGTAGCTTTCTTCTTAATTTTTGTTAAATCAAAAAAAACAATACTTGTTTTTTTAGGTTAGTTTTCTCTACCCCCACTTCGCTGTTACTTTCGAGAACCACCAAATGATCCTTTCTCTTTCTTTTGATTGATAAAAATTAATTTTTATTTTTTTTATTGTATACAAATCAATCAAATTTCACTAACTAGTTGTCTTCTTGACTTTTGTTAAATCAAAAAAAAAACAATACTTGTTTTTTTAGGTTAGTTTTCTTAACCCCCACTCCGCTCTCCCTTTCGAGAACCACCAGATGATTCTTCCCTTTTTTTTTTTTTTTTGATTGATAAAAATATATTTTTATTTTACAATTACATAAAAATCAATCACATTTCACTAAATGGTATTCTTCTTGACTTCTGTCAAGTCAAATTAAACGATATTTGTTTTTTTTTTAGGTTAGATTTCTCTACCTTCACCAAATTCAAAAAAGAAAGTATTAACCTTTAATACTAGTCTCTATTACTATTTTTATTTATTTTAGATGATCCTTTAATTCTAAAAAAAAAGAATCCTTTAATGTAAAAGAAAAAAATGTATGGTTGAGAAAAACCACAAGATTTTCTATTGTTGTCGACTTTTCTATTGAAGAAAAACCAGTTTGGTCCGATTGAATAGTATTCTCTAAATTCTTCGGAATAGAAAAGAGAAAGCATGAGAGAGAAAAAAAAAGTAAAAAGAGATAAATAGATTTTCAGGTAGAAAAAAGAAAATATCCCTTTTTTTTTATTCAAAATTCTTGCCAAATGGGGAGTGGACCCCGTGTAGAGATTGTTTTGAAGTCGTTTGTACCACCATTCAACGAGGTGTGAAATATTTTCTTTCTTTAAAATAGGACTCTCAATCAATTTATCTTCTGTTTAGGATCAAAGATTAATATCCTCGAAAAGAAAAGAAAAGAAAAAAAAAAAAAAAACCTATTAACACACCATTCATCCCGCTTGAATCCCTTTTCATTCCTACTATGTGTTGTTGTGGTCAAATATTAAACCAATCTTAAAATAAAAGAAATACTTTATTGTATTTACAAATCAACATTTAATGAAACAGATTTGTTCGAACAAATTGCTTTACATCTTTACAAATTGTAGGATAAAAATCATTTCACTGCATGTGGTAGTCACGGTTTAGTTATGGTCACGATTTTCTTATGTTATGGGTTTCTTTCAAAAAAAAAAAAAAAGAAACTACAAATTTATATTATTAAATAATTTTCATTATTATAATAATAATATTAATTATTATTATTATTATACAATAATATTATATATTTAATATTTTATATATTAAATTAATTTAAATTTAAATAAAACTATGTGCGTTAAACCTTTTATGTTGGGGTGTTTTTTCAAAGAAAAAAAAAAACAAAACAACAAATTGTAATTATTAAATAATTATTATTATTATACAATAATATTAAATATTTAATATTTTATATATTGAAATTAATTTAAATTAAAAAAAAAAAAAAAAAAAACATGTGTTAAACCTTTTATGTTAGGGTTTCTTTGAAAAGAACAAAAAACTACAAATTTATCTCATCTTTATTTCCTTTATAATAATATTAATTGAAATAAACAAAACCAATTATATTAGTTAATTAACAAAATTATTGTAATAATTAATATTAATTCATTTATTAAAAGAATAATTTTCTAACGTAAGCATGGAAAATTCAGAACGATGAGAGGTTAGGTTAGGTTAGGTTAGGTTAGATTAGATGAGGTGAGGTGAGATAAAACGAGGGAGGAATAGTGGAGGCTGGAAAATGGTAGAACTGGGTGGCATGAAGAGGGAGGAGGGTGAATAGTGGGTCTTGAGCGGCAGAGGGGGTGGCCTATAATTTATAAACTAGGGGCTGTTTTGGGGTAATTGCAGATAACGATGGGGCGGTCCGGATAACAAGCCGACATGGGAGTCACTGGACACCATGCCACTCTACCATCCGCTGCGTAACACCATAACGTTACCGGGCCTGTTATATACGGCCGCCTTGTTGCAAGCCTTTTACCAGGACGTGCTGTCCAAGCGTAAGTTATGTCACGTGTGACATCACGACTCTAGTCAAATAAATTTAATAAACACGTCTCTTGTCCTAACGTGTGTATCTTCCTATTTTTGGTTTTTTTTTTTTTTTGTTAATTAGGAAATTTATAAAATGATGTTATTTGGATAGTTAGATGTGTCAATTTGTTATCGTTTGGAAAAATTATTAAGTAATTGGGTTATGTTGTTATTGTTGGTTTGTATTAGGTAATATACATATATATCTATATATATAGAATTATTATATTAGGTAATGTAGTTAATATATTAGGTAATATATTTAATATAAGAGAGCTTTATATACTAGGTATAATATTATTATTATTTTAGTTAATATTAGGTAATATAATTATTATATTAGTTAATATAATTAATATAAAGTTAATATTAGGTAATATAATAAATATAAGTTATATACTAGGTAATATATTTAAAATATAAGGTTTATACTAGGTAATTAAAATTAATATATGATTTATACTAGGTAATATAATTTATATAAGGTTTATACTAGGTAATATAATTATTATATTAGTTAATATAATTAATATAAAGTTAATATTAGGTAATATAATAAATATAAGTTATATACTAGGTAATATATTTAAAATATAAGGTTTATACTAGGTAATATAATTAATATATGATTTATACTAGGTAATATAATTTATATAAGGTTTATACTAAGTAATATAATTAATACAAGATCTATACTAGGTAATATAATTATTATATTACCTAATATAATTAATATAAAGTGTATACTAGGTAATATAACTAATATAATTATTTTTCATCTTAATAAAATCTGATAAACTTGAACAACATATTCCATTATCCAGATTGAACGTCTGATTTTTTAGTAATAAGAAAAAACAGATAAGAAAATTGATAGACACCGTTTTGGAATGTCGTCATATTTGTCAAGTGGTTATTATAGAATAAAATAAAATGTATGATGATGATGATGATGATGATGACTCCTGTAACTTAAGACTCAATTTTATTTTGTAATCTCCATCTTACAAGATAGGATAATAGAGATTTGTCCAAATGCTTTTGCTTGGACTACCCGGAGGCGCTTGAGTCGATGGGTTTAGTCGTCAATGACAATAAAGGGACTCCTGGAATCCCTTCTTACTACTGGTCCAGATTTACTTTGGGAAATCTTTTTCAATGGACACTTACGACAATGAAACCAAAACCATTGGCAGCAACAGCAGCAGCAGCAGCAGCAGCAGCATTGCTTGTTGAATAAAATAGAGGGAAAGGAAGAAGGTTTTTTTCTATGTGTAATATGTGTATGTGTGTGTGTGTGTGTGTGTGTACACGTTGCGCAAAAAAAAAAAAAGGGGCGGAGGGTTCCCTTGGTCGTTGTATAAGCCTGCTTGACTGTACTTTTCACGCCCTTTTTCCACAGCACGACGCAAAAATTATTATGTCGTTTCAAACTCTCTCTTTCTCTCTTTCTCTCTGTCTCTTTCTTTCTTACTAAACCCTCCCACCCTTCACCCTAAATCGGTAGCAGTATTACACATCTGTCTCTGTATAAAACATATACCACCATTGACAAATGTGCGCTTACATGGAATAAATAGGACTTATGATGTAATTCTGATTGTAAATATCTTGTTTTTTTTTGGAATAATAGAAAAATAGTATTTACTATGATAGTTATAGTTAACAAATATAGTTATCGTTTATCGTGTAATTATTATTAATATTTGTTGTTTGTTAATGTATATGTCTGTTTATTGAATTTTTTTTTTTTTTATTAAGTTGGATATTTTATATTAAATAGAAAAATGAGATTGAGAAAACAAGCAATGTTTGATACGACTAATATTGTTTAATAATTAATTATTTGTTGTATTTAAATTTAAAAACAAATTTTATATTTTAATATTATTCTAAAATAATAATATTATAAAATATAAAAATATATTGAAATTTTAAATAATAATTAATAATTCAATTTTTGCTACGACTAATAATATTTGATAATGAAATTATTTTGTCGTATTATTAATTATATTTAAATTTAAAAACAACTTTTATATTTTAATATTATTCTAATATAATAATATTATAAAATATAAAAATATATTAAAATTTAAATTTAAATAATAATTTATACAAATTAATATATTTTAAATAGTACGAAATAGAAATAGAACCATTAACCAAATTTTGTATAACAGCCTTTTATTTTTGTATTTTTATCGATTATCATATATAATTTTTTTTTTATAGGATTTATATAATTACGTTACCATAATTATTTGATAATTGAAATAAATATTTTCTTTTAATTTTTCCCCTAAATATATATATATATATATATATATAATTCGTCATCGCTGATTGTAACAAACAGCTAGGATAGGACGAAGGAATAGGGGTGGTAATATTCAGAAAATTTATTTTTAATCCTTCATGAGAAATTATTTTTCATTTTACGTTGATTAATTCTCTCCTCATTCGTAAAATTTATTTTTAATCCTTCACGAGAAATTATTTTTCATTTTACGTTAATTAATTCTCTCCTCATTTTGTTGATTATCATATTTTTTGTTTTTTTTTTTTGTTTGAACGATTTTCTCATTTTTTCGAAATAATTTTATACGTTAACAAAGTATTGGTTAATCGTATATGATAATTATTATTCATAAAATTGAATTAATTATTATTTATTATTTATTTATTATTATGCTGTTTTTATTTTGAATTTTATTTTCTTTTATTTTTTTTTTGCATTTTTTTTCTAATCTTTTCATTAAATTGCTAATGTAATTATCGTTAATCGTGTTACTAATTAATTTTAAAAGATAAGATTGACTTTTAGCACAAAAATACATTTTTATAATTATTAATATAATTATATAATTAATAATAAACGCCACCTCAACTGTTTTCTCAAAGATAATTAACCCTTTGCACTCCACTTTCTCACCATGTATGAGAGATTAAAGTTTATTAATGATTACGAGGAATGAAATTATTTCAGCAGAACTTTTTCGAGACATGCATGTTTTTCCTTGATGTTTTTTTCTTAAAATAGCACAAGACATCGAATTAAAATATAATAAAATAACAAAGATGTATATAAAAAAAAAAGTGTCAACGGGTTTTGTGTTCTAAGAGAATGCGAGACGCGTGCTCACGCGTGGTCCGAGAACGTTTTTGACAAAACTTGAGAAGAATGATAAGAAAAATTTGTAAAAGAAATGTTTTTATAGAAGCACATCTCGCATTTTACAGTGAGATTTATAATGTACAAAGAAATATTATCAAACAGTGTCACATTTCAAATATCAATGGAACGCGCTCGGCTTTTATTTCAATTGCAACGCTATTACACATATACATTTTTCTTGGTAAATAAGTTCTTTTGGTAAAAGTTCTTTAGGTAAATATGTTCCTTGATGTTTACAGATTAATATAAGTCCAATATCATTAAAATCCGTTATTTGGTTCCAAAGTTATACTAAATAATACGAGGGTCTGTATAAATGTGCCATTTATGTGGCACGAAGTAGCTGCTATCCAACGTTGAAAATTGTGCGCAGTGCAATGGGTTAATAATTAACGTGATTATACCAATGTTATTGAACAATTCTAGAAATCTTTATGATTTTATTCGAATCATTTTTCTGCTTCTTTTTTTTTTTTTTTTATCTTTTCATTATAGTGCCATTATCTCATCTGTCTTTCTATTTTTTTTTTTTTTTTCAATTATACCGTAGTAATTATTATTATTAGTATTATTAATATTATTTATTAACGCGACTAATGTTTAACGATCGTTTACGAATTGACGAATGGCATTAATTAAGTCTATCGACAAATTAATTTCGTTTTGTAATAATCGATCGAAAAAATGAATGAACATTTATTTCATATTTTTTTTTTTTTTTTTTTTTTTTTTTTGTAAAAAATTCAATGAACAGTTTAATTAAATAAATTCGACAATATTGTTTGATTAATAATTATGCAAATAATTAGACAACAATTATTATTATCATTTTGATTTTACACCATTTTTTTTTTTTTTTTTTTTTTTTTTTAACAAATTTTTCGAGTAATTTTATTCTCTCATTTGTTTGGAATTTTTTTTTTTATTAATAATAATAAGAAGAAAAAAAACACAAAATACTACGGATATGTTCTAGCTTTGATTTTTCATTTCTTATATCTAAAAAAAAATAAAAAAAATAAAATTAAACTTAATTTACTATTCTAGAATTATTAAAATATTCTTAATCATTTTTAATTGACGTATTCGTTGATAAAATGTAAAAATAATTTTTTATCGTTTAAAATGTAAAATTTAAAAAAAATCGTCAATTTGTACGATAACAAACGAAATTAATTTTCGAATGACTTAAATATATATATTTATTTATTTATTTATTTATTTATTTTTAAATTTTTTATACGATATTCATATATAATATATTTACACACGAACTTTTTTTTCTTTTTCTTTTTGTTTTGTTTGTTTTTTTTTCATTTTTTGTTGTTGTTGTTGTTGTTGTTGTTTCTTTAGCTGCAACTTGATTATGCACTTGGAAGACAGAGGTTCATATTTTATATTTTCATAATATATATATATATATATATATTTATAATATAATTATAATTAATATTTATTATACGAAGTATATCGAGATTAGGATTGAATTATGTTCGCGCAACACTGATCACGATTTCATTAAAAGGAATTAAAATGTGAAATGCGCTTTCCCTTAAGGGAATGATAATAACCCTTTTTTACGTTTACTTATTCTTTTTCTTTGCATTTTTTTTTCTTCTTATTTCTTTTTGTTTTTGTTTGTTTTTTTTTTTAAAAAGCCTATCTTTACAACCATCAGAGTTTGCGAATATGGACATTGTTTACACCTCACACTAATGAAACGCCTTTACACGTTGATAAACATAAGTAATAATAACAATAATAATTAATTAATATATATATATATAATTTTAATAATAATAATTATTATTATAATAAGTGTGTATACGTAATGTTTCGTATACTAATTTGAATAAATTGTCATCACAAGTTCACAAACAACACACACACACACATATACACACAATACACACGATGTCCTTAAAAGAACCAACGAGAAATATGTCGAAATATTTAGGGTGGTCGTTAATATGCTAATTAATTAATTAATTAATTAATAACACCCTTATGTCCAAGTAAATTGTTAATAAATAATTTTGAAATAAAAATAGGAAATGAAAAACATTTTCCAATATTTGAAAACGAGTTTTATAACGAAACGAATGAACATTTTGTCTCGTTCTAATAAAAAGAAAAAAAATACAAAACAATAAATATAATTAAATAATTAAATTTAATTAATTAAATAGAATTGTTAAATAATATTATAATAACATTTATAATATTAGAATAGGTGTATAGCTTTGTTCCCGCCATTTTTCTATAAGCCATCTGCAGGAAAATAGCTGAAACACAGCTGCACACCTAATATTATTCTTTAATTGCTTAAAAAATATTATTTATAATTAATAAATCTATTAAAATAATTTAGTAATAATTTAATATTTAATATTATTATAAAAATAATAATATTACAATATTATTTAATATATAAATAATAATATAATAGGTGTATAGCTTTGCTCCCGCCATTTTTCTATAAGCCATCTGCAGGAAAATAGCGGAAACACAGCTGCACACCTAATATTATTCTTTAATTGCTTAAAAAATATTATTATTAGGTTATTCGGAAAATAATTACGTGTTTTCTTCACACAATTTTGATATTATTTAATACAAATTGGCAAATAACAATACGTAAAATTGTTGACAGTTTAAATTAATCAAATGAAATTATTTAAATTCACTCGAAAAACATTCTAAGTTTAACCTCGAAACAAAAATTTGTCTTCATTTGTTTCACAAAAATAAAACAAAATTACTTCCCGAACGATTCATTAATAATATTATTAATAAATTGAGTAAACTTTTTTCAAAATTATTTTCAAATCAATAGGTAGTGTTGGTGTTAGTGTTAATGATGGTTGAATTTTAATCGTCAAAATTTTATTCATAAATTGTTCAATATTAACGATCACCCTAATTTCATTCACAAATTTATATTAATCATCTATGAAAAAATTTGATAAAGTTGAATGACCACTAGCTCGTTAACGATATGCGATAATGATACTCTTAATCAGTGAAACAGAGAGAGAGAGAGAGAGAGAGAATTTGTCATCCCTTATGATTTTTTTCTTTTTTTTTTTTTCTATAAAGGATAGGTTCGTTTGACAAACACTTTTGTTTAATCTTCTTGATATTCATTTTGAAATTTCTCTCACAATCATCAGGTATCTCAGGTACACCGACTCTGACCATCATCGCGAACGTTCTTCCATTATTTTTTTCCCCCTTCTAATTCTTTCTTCTTCATGTTCATTTTTATTTCTTATCATCAGATATAATAATAATATCAATAAATATAAGTAAATTAATTTTATCTATTTTATTTAATTTAATTTTGTAATATTATATAAATACGTGATATATTACAAGTCAAAAGTTTGTTGTTTTTTTTTTCCTTTTCTTTTATTTTTGTTTTCATTTAATTCTTTTTTACGTTTTTTTTTATTGTTTTTTGTGTTTTAAACCCTTTAAGCAACATTGTGGCCAAAAAAAAATCATTTTTTTTTTTAATTTTGCATAAAAACAGTTTAGAACATTGTTTTGACAAAAATTATACAGAAATAATCAATATTGTTATGTTAATTTGAGATTTTGTTTAACATTGCAGATAGAACAGCCAAATATTGCAAATGTTACACGTACCTCGTGCTTTTTAATTTTTTCCTTTTCGAATGACTATTTCGGAAAAAAAAAAACAAAACCCGATTCTTTTTCTTTGCTTTTGACATTTTTATTTTCAATTTTTTTGTCTTATATTTAATTGTAAAAAAAAAATCATAGAAATATAAAATAATACATCGCTCGAGTTAACTCAAAATCGGCCAGTTTAGGGCGCTCGAGTTTAACGCTCGAGCGTGCTGCTTAAATGGGGGTTAATTTATTATTTTGTATTTTTTCAATTTTTTTTTTTTTGGTTTTCCTCTTATTCATTTTTCTTTTCATTTCTATGTATGTTCATTTCTAATGTGTTGTAAGTATACTCAATTTTATTCATTAATAAGTTCTGTAATATATCACAGAACGCTTCGACGATAATAACACGTTACCCCTAAGTTGTCTCGTACTTTTAAAAAGTGAGACCTTTTTTTATTATTATTATTATTATTAATTAATAATTATGAAAGTGATCAGTATGAAATTAAATTATAGATATATCTGGTTTTTTTTTTTCTTGAAAGATTAAAATAAATATATAAGACAAATGTTTATAATTAACCCTTTGACTGCGGTGCGCTCTCGAACCAATCCATTGATATGAAAGGGCGCCAATTTTCGCACGTCAGTCACTGCGACTATTTTTTCTATTGACTACTAACCAAAAAAAAGTTAATAATCGACAAATAAAATAAAAATATGAATTTTTTCTTTTTTTCAAGTAATTTAGTCGCCATGTTACATATTATCACAATTTAATTCCATGTTAAGTTAATCGATAAAACAGCAATAAAGGTGTTATAGTAAAAAAAAAAAAAATAAATACAGAGGGCGTATATTTACGTCTGTCGAGTATACTGATGGATTTTTGAGAGCGTATATATACGCCTTTAGCAATCAAAGGGTTCAACATTTTGATACACTTTCATAATTATCAAATACGTATCATGGATTGTTCGATTCATATTTTTATATTTATTATTATTATTATTATTATTATTATTATTATTATTAATTATCCTTCGTTCGGAAGAGAAATTACATAAAAAATTAAATGAACAAACACTGGAAGAAAAATAAAAAAAAAAAAAAAAATACAACGAAGGAAGATTTGTTAGTTTAATTAATTTCAACTAAAAGTTGTGTGTTTGTCCGTTTGATTATATTCAGTGTTGAAATTTTGTTCGTTTGTTCTCTCACTGTCTTTTTGTTTTTGTTGGTTTTCATTTTTGTTTTTTCTTTTTTTTTTTTTTTTTATCTCTTTGGCATCGTACGTGACAGTGTCCTTGATAAGAGAGAGAGAGAGAGAGAGAGAGAGAGAGACTAAAAGAGGGAAGGACGTTTTAGTTTTATTCCATAGTATCGTACTTGACCTTCTTCACTTTGAAGTATCGATAAACTGCATAACCAGTGATGGTAAGGAGGACAGCTGCAGCTAATGTTGAACCAACTGCAACTGGTGCAGTTTCGTCTCTGTTAGCTCGTGCACTTAACGATGCACAGGAGAATTCTGCCGCGAATTCGTTGTTCTTAAATTTGAATGGTTGCAACTTCATATTTCTATAAATATAAAAATGTAAATAACAATAATAATTGATTATACTAATTAAAATAATTTCATTAGTTTTGTTATACAGGATGATTCACCATCAGTTCTTGCCATGTAAATGTCAGAAAAAAGTCAGAAAAAAAAACGATTTCAGTGGTAAGAACTGATGAATATCACTCTGTATATTAAATTTATATATATATGACGCAAATAAAAGAAATATTTTATTAAAATTACTAAAGGTGCCCCGTAACGCGTTGCTGTGGCTCACAATCAGTCCGATTCGCAATAAAATAATATTGTGATTATAAATTGAGATATAAACTATCCTATCTTTCAAGTGAGATGAAACTACATATAGTGTGCAAAATTTGATTAAAATCAATTCAGTAGTTTGGGAGTCCATTGCGGACAAACAACGTCACACGTAATTTATATATATTAAGAAGATATTAAATATAAAAAAAAATATATTAAATTTATATACATATATATATTAAATACATACCTGAGTATAACACTGGCAGTATTTTTGCCGTCGGTTAAATGAATTTCAGTTTCATTGTCACAAGCGTAAGATTTTCCAACGGGTGTTGGAAAAAGCATTGCACTGTGTTTCGAACCAGTGCTCAATCTTACAGTTTTATCTGAAAAAAGAAAAAAACAAATATATATATACATAATTATTTATTTATAAAAATAATAATCCTAATAAAACAATTTTTCTTTCTTCTCATTTTCCTATTACCGAAACATTTGTAATAATCTCATTGTTTTTCATTATGTTTTTTGTTTTTTTTTTCATTAGTTGTAAGTAAGATAAATGTAAAATCTTTGTGTCTATCGAACAATAAAGAATAGAAAAGATGAAAAAAAGTTAGAAAATAAAAAAACTAAGAAAAGATTGAAGATGTAGAACAAAGTATATGAACTATACTTACGTGGTTGATCTACGTGCTCGAAATGTCGGTCGCTCGAATTATAGGTCAATTCGATTTTCTCAACGTACCATCTTTCACCACCTGGTGTCTGAAAATAAAAAAAAAAAAAAATAAAATAAATTACCATACTTAGTTATTTGAATAAGATGTTTTATCTTCTTCGTTAGATAAAACATGAAATATCATTTTATTTCTACTGAAAGATTTGTCTTTCTTGTTCACTTTTGTTCATTGAAACAAAATGAAATATCATTTTATTTCTACTGAAAGATTTTTTTTTTTTTTTCACTTTTGCACATTGACCAAAATTTTGTTGATTATTAACAAACGTAATAATTAGTTTGACATAATCGTTAACACGATCGTAAAAAAAAAAAAAAAAAAAACCAGAAAAAATATATCTTTCGTATGTTTCGCGTTAGCAAATATTATTGATACGAGTTTTTTTTTTTTTTTTTTTTTTTTTTTTTTACATAATCGCGATATACTTAAAAACACGACGAGTTGGTTATTTTTTCAAGTACACTTGAACAAGAGAAGCAGAATTGAAAGCATTTCAAAGCTCTTATTACTTTTTTTGTTCTTTTTTCTTCTTCTTATTCTTTTTTTTTTTTTTTTTTTTTTAATTCAAAAGTACTCGAATAACAAAGTCATCGTTTTTACGCTTACATCGAATTTCACACTCACACATATAGAAATTCTTTTATAATAATCATCATCATCAATTATCATCATTATGCATGAATTGTATTTGAGAATATTTTTAAACGAAGTTTACACAAAACTAACTGACAACAACAATAATTACAAAATATAGCATAAGAAAAAAGAAACAACCCTTGTACCACCTGTAGATTGAACGAATGAGATAAAAAAATGGATGATACTGGTGAACAGATTGACTGTTTTAATTATTATTATTTTATATTACTTATTATATTATTATAATATTAAAAAATAAAAAGACAAATACAGTTTCCTATTGACGGAATCCACATAACCTAAAAAGATATCTTCTTAATATATATACAAATTACGTGTGACGTTGTTTGTCCGCAATGGACTCCTAAACTACTGAACCGATTATATTAAAACTTTACACACAATGTGCAGTTTCATCCAACTTGAAAGATAGGATAGTTTATATCTCAATTTATAATCGAATTATTTGTTTATTAACAAAGAAGAGTCATGATTATCTCTGTTAGTTCTATAAGATTCTAACAGATGACGGTATAAGGTAATTCGTTGACTTAAAGACGTGTGTATCAGACTGATTGTGAGCCACATGAAAATATCATGAAAATTATATCAAATTAATTTAAGTTTAAAATAATGTGGTGATAAATTCATTTCTCTTTTTTTATTTTTCAATTTTTACTTAACCACTTTTAAAATTATTGTGTGAAAATTACATTGAATTAATTTAGTTGAAAATAATGTGGTGTGTGAAATAACTGATAAATTTATTTATTTTTTTTTTTGAAATTTTGATTTATGCTAGACCAGTTTTTTAATTATGAGCATATCTTTATACATATATAATTCTTCTGTGCGTGTGTGTGTCATTGAATTCCTCCTAAACGGTTGGACCGATTTTAATGAAATTTTGTGTGTATCTTCAGGTGGATTCGAGAATGGTTTAGATTTACAATTCGGTCCAATTTAAATGGTTTATTTAATTATTTTTTATTTATAAATTGTTATACGACAAGTCTATAGTTTATATATATATATATATATATATCTCTTAACGAAATAAGAGAAATATATCGAATATATCGAAAAGTATAATATCAAGAAAAAATATCGACTAACTTCTACCTATAAACTTGTCGTATAACAATTAATAAATAAAAAATTAATTTAATAAACAATTTAAATTCTACCGTATTGTAAATCTAAACCATTCTCGAATAACTGATAAATTTATTTGTTTTTTTTTTTTTAATTTTGATTTATGCTAGACCACTTTCATAATTATGGGCATATGTATATATATATATTTATATATATATGAAATGTTCTATAAATAATGTGTATCTGTCGAAACAATTTAACGTTACGCAACCGGATAGAATTCGTACTGGAAATAGAACGCGAGGTATCGATCTCTTCGAAGAGGACGAGGAAGCTTGCGTCATTGCAATTAAAGCACAACAATAGTCAACCTGGTATTCAACGAATAATGTAACACCTTTACCACCTTGTATTATTATTTCTCAATTATCAACTAAACTTTCATTTTTCTTTTTCATTTTACCCTTCTTTGAGAGAAACAATACAATTATATATATGTTATATCAAATATTAATTATTAATATTAAATAATAATTATTAATTATAATATTATATAATATTAATATAAATAATAAATATATTATTTATTATACTTAATTTATAATTAATTAATTAATTAATTAATTTATCTAAATTTATTTAACATAATAATTTCATATAAGTAAAAAAAAATAAAATAAATTTTATGAATTTAATAATTATTATATATGGTATAATAAATAAATAAATAAATAATAACTAGGGGTGTCCCACAACTTGTTGCTGTGGCTCACAATCAGTCCGATACACACATCTTTAAGTCAACGAATTATCTTATACCGCCATCTGTTAGAATCTTATCGAACTAACAGAGATACTTATGACTCTTTGTTAATAAACAAACAATTCGATTATAAATTGTGATACAAACTATCCTATCTTTCAAGTTGGATGAAAGTGCACACATTGTGCAAAATTTGATTCAAATCGGTTCAGTAGTTTAGGATTCTATTGCGGACAAACAACGTGACACGTAATTTATATATATATATATATTAAGAAGATAATATTATTTATTATTTATTTTAGTAAAAACATTTGTTATTGTTTTGTTCATCTTTATGTGACTTGTGAGAACGAATAAAAATTTCATTCATTTGTCAGTGTTTCAACGTGAAATAAATTTATTGTTCATTAAAACTTTTACAAGTTAAGTTTGCTAAATTGAAATGAGATATCGTTAATAAAAAAAAAAAAAGAAAAAAAAAATTATTGAAAGCTTTTATTTTTTGTCGTTGATTGTTTCATCATGCGTGGGTGGAATGGCTTGGAGGAATTGAAAAATTTTGTTCTATTAGTTTGTTTGTTTGTTTTTTTTTTTTTTTTACCACAACTAATCTAATAAAAAGTTTACCAAAACTAATCTAATATAAAATAAAAACGGAAATGCAATTAACTCGTTAGCAGTGACCTGATAATACTTTGTTAGTACACACAGTTCAACACATACACGTATCAAAGTGACACAACATAACCTATTAATAAAAATCGTATTTATACGATAATAACGTAAATGGTTTAAAATTTAATCATTTTTTTAAGATAGTAATAAAAATAACATATAACAAATAATGATAGTAATAATACCTTGGCAAAACTCCAGAAGAGTACAAATGCATCCCATTTCAAGGACATTGTTACTGTATTTTCATTATCACAATTTCCGTTGACCGTTGCATCGTCGGGAACAAATAAATCTGCCACCTGGGAAATGAGATAGAGGAAAATTTATCAAAGTTTTTCAAACAATGTATATACTCGTATATTTATTACGTATATATATATATATACAAATAAAACACATCTATACAAATATAGGTTAGATTTGTGTGAGTAAGCATAAAATGTTTTTTTTTTTTTTTTTTTTGAAAATTTCCCATTACTAGGATTTATGTCAAATAAATTTGATTAATGTTAATTTATTAGAACATATCTAGATAAATTTTATTAAGATTAATTTAGTTAATAAATTTGAATTGTTTAATATAATTAATGTTCTTACTCTATCTTCTCCCAAAATGGTGCGATATTTGATTGCAATAACGGCATCTGTTTGCAAAAGTATGCAAGCTTGTCCATTAGCACCATTCAGACGATAAATTGGATTCTCTCCGGAAATGGATCTATGGTGTGTCGTCATTGGCATTGACGTAGTCGATGATGTACTTATCTCCAAATTCATCGGGTTCAACGCATGTAAATACAAAAAAAATAAAATAAAACGATATTGCATGTTTGCCAATATATTTCTTTTTCATTATTTATATTTAATTATCATATTCAAAAAAAAAATAAAAAAAGGAAAAATCTTTTATATATTATTTATATAAATGAAAAAACTAAAATAATACAAAAATATGGCACTGGCAGAGGCGTAGGGCGTTAGCAATTCGACCTATCTACTCTAATTTTGAATTTAGCTACCAGATAGCGTATTCAAGTGCTAAAGATCCCACCACGTGGCGTAGCAATTCGATTTATCTACTCTAATTTTGAATTTATCCACCAGATAGCGTATTCAAGTGCTAGAGATACCACCACGTGACGTAGCAATTTGATTTATCTACTCTAATTTTGAATTTGGCCACCAGATAGCGTATTCAAGTGCTACAGATCCCACCACGTGGCGTAGCAATTCGACCTATTGACTGTAATTTTGAATTTAGACACCAGATAGCGTATTCAAGTCCTAGAGATCCCAATACTATATTATAAAATATATAATATAACATATATATTTTTTTATAATATAATATAATTTTTTAATTAATATAATAATATATCTTTATAATAAATACATTAATATATAAATCTTTTGTTTCTATATAGAATATTTAAGTTAATTTTATTATATCTAAAAAAAAAAATATATATATATATATATATAATAGAATAAAATTAAAAATTTATTAAAATCAAATAACAATAATAAAAAAAAAAATAAATAATAATATAATAAATAAACGTGTTGATTCAATGAAAAAAAAAAAATGAAATATCGTTTGCTTTAACAATTTATTTAATTAATAATTCATATTATTAATAAATCATTGTGTATAAATAAATCACACAAATCAAATATATTATATCTAATTTATAAATAACATTTCAAATCTGAAAAATAAATTTACGTTTAACTCTTACTTACTTTAACTTTCGTTCGTTTATTTTAAAATGAAATTTGCAAGTAAATGTGTAAAGAGAGAAAACTAGAGTCTCAGAGAGAGACAGACAGACAGAGAAAGAGAGAAAATCTTTGAAGTATTAACATATTCAATGAACAATCGTCTTTTGGGTGTACCACGAAAGCTCGTTAGATTGAAATCTTGTGGAAAATTACATGGAAAATCGAATGAAAATTATTGAAACTAAAACTCTTTTGGGAAATTAGCAATGGTTTTACCTACCGCACGACTATTTGTGGTTGTTGTGTTAATCAGATTTGATTGGTTTCATGATAAAACCTTCCTGGTAAGATTCTTTATTAACTATGACGATATTATTATTATTATTATTATTATTATTATTATTATTATTATTATTATTATTATTATTATTATTATTAAGGGATGATATCATAGGCGTAGGCTTTCATTTTTCTTTTCGTTTCTCATCCCAACCCTTCCCCTTTTCTTTTCTTTTCTTTCAGTTTCTTTGAAAAAGGTTATTTGTACATTAAAAAAAACAAAATGTTTACACTTGTTTATACTTAAAAGCATACAATCTTTTAATTGAAGGTTACCAATACTAAGAAAAGAAGTCCATTTTGTGTGGACAAATTAATTGATCAAACAATTGTCAGATGAGTTGTTTTTTTTTTTTTTTTTTTGTAATTGTGGAACAAAGTTCAACATCGATTCACGGATATTTTACGTTGGTTTTTGCAATAAAAAATATTGTAAAAAAATATACTTTTTTTTTTAGTAAGACATTGTTAAAGTCATTGAAACTGGAAAACAATGTTTATGAATTTTTATGGTGTACGAAAAAATTGATTTATTTATAAATTATACTTGCAGAAGTATGTTGAGAAATGGTACAGTTACGTTGTTTTTTGTAATAAAAATTATAATAAAAATATATTATTTATATATTTGTTTATTAATATTGTTGAAATTATTGACACTTGAAACAATGTTGTAGAAGAAGATTAATTTAATTATTATTATATGTGCATAAATAAATGGAGAAACGTATATTTGGATTCTTAGAGAGTGTACTAGTAGTACAAGTCAATAATTCAGACCAATTAGACGTGCATGATAAAAATTATGACAACGTTATAAAACATTTGGTTATATAAAAATTTATATAAATCATTTAATATAAAAAATGTAATAAAATAAAATCAAATCAAATAGTTGATATTAAGAAATATTTTGTTCAATAGAAAAAATTATTTGAATGATTGTATTTTTATAGTAATTGAGTATACACTGTCCAACTGATTTAAATTAATTAATTAAAAAATAATCAAAGGTACTATCTTCAATTAATAATAATTTTAATATAAAGCCCTTTAATATAAAAATTAAATAAAATAAAATAATTGATATTAAAGAATAATTTGTTCAATATGAAAAATAATTCAGTTAATAATTACTAACAAATAATAATAATACCTAAATCGAATAATTATATTAACAATTATCTAAATAACAATGTTCTATTTCTCAATACTAATCGAATATACACTGTCCAACTTATTTAAATTAATTAATTAAAAAATAATCAACAATACTATCTTCATTTAATAATACATTTTACTATAAAACCACTTACGTGTTTCTAATTTCATATTCTACGATAAATTATAAAATGATTTTATATTCCATTTATTAAATACTTTTCCATATCAATTTGATACATCATTATCATTTAACAAATGAACAAAAAATGAAATAAATTAATTAAAAAAAACTATTCGTTGTAGAATACTTACAATCGGTGATCTGCTTCTTTGGGTAGGTAAATCGACTATAGTTTTTGGTATCCTACGTGTCGTGTATCTTACGTCTTCCGATTTTAAGGGTGAGGGTGTTGGAGTTGGAACACTGAACACGTTGCCCAAGACACACCCTATAGGGAATATAGAAAGAGAAATTTCATTAAGCAGAAATGTAGGAAGACAGGTAGGAGGTAAAACAGGTAGGTGGTAGGTTGAGGATGAAATGGGTTGGTGGGTGGGTGTTTGGAAGGGATAAATGTAGAGAAGAGGGTGAGAGGACACGCGAGAATGAATTTAAGCGTGACGATAGATCATTTTCAGTTTAGGGGTAGCATTTCAATTAAACCATATTTCCGTGCTACGTTTTAACATAAATAAATGTTTTTTTCTTTTTTTTTTTTTTGTAATTTTTAAGAATGAATATATGAAATGAGAAAAAAAATTCTATTGAGATTAATGAACTAGAAAGTAATTCATTAATAATATTTGTAAGATGTTGAAATTTTCAATGAAAAATAAAACAAAACAGGTTTATTAAGAGGTTAGAATAATAAATAGATTTATTTATAGTTGATGATAATTTAATGTTTGTATGTAAGATGCAGGTATATTAAATATATTGAAATATATATATTTATATTTATAATAATTAATGAAAATAACAAAATTGTGAATAATTATTATCCTATAATATTATTTAATATATAATTTTGATAAATAATATATAAATATAATATATTGTATTATAATATTTTTATATATAATATAATATAATATAATATAATATATTTTTATATAAATCTAAATTTATTATTTCTATAAATTATTTTTCTATCTATAATTATATTATTTCTATAAATATATATATAAATTAAACTATAATATATTATAAATTAAAATATGTTATAAATTATTATATAAATAATTATTTATAAAATTAAAATACAAATTGTGAATAATATATATTCTAAAATATTATATTATAATATTTTGTATATAATATAATATATATATAAATTTATAATTTTTATATAATTTTTATATAAATAATATAATATATTTTTAAATAAATCTAATTATATTATTTCCATATTTATAAAATATATATATATATATATATATATATATATATATATATATATATATATATATATATATATATATTATAAATTAAATTACAATATATTATAAATTAAAATATATTATAAATTATTATAGAAATAATTATTAATAAAATAAAAATAAAAAATTGTATGTGTGTTAATATATAATAATTATACTATAATATTATATATAATTTTTATACATAACATAATATAAATTTATTTCATATATAATTTTATATATATATATATATAAATTAATCTATATAAAATATAATATATATTTTTTATATAATATTTAGGTTAAAAAAAAAATATATTTTCTACGAAATTTCTATGATTGATATCTTCATTGATATCTTCATTGATATTTTCAATTTTTTTTTTTGAATGAATGAATGAATGTATGAATGAATGTATGTACAAAATCTTGAAAATAATTCAATAAGATATTGTGAAATATCCCTAGATATAGAAAATAATAAAAGAAACGAAAAAAGGACATAGATATATATATATAAAAGAGAAATGAGAAAACTCACACAATAGACAGAGTCCTTTGAAGGATTCGCTTCGATGCGCCATGACGACAAATACTTTTCTTCTTTCTTCCTCTTCTAACAGGAGATTTTTATCCCTACGTGTTCGATAGTTGATAGTGAAGATAAGGAATACGAATAAGGTAGAGAAAAAAATATAATATCGAAGAAAGAAAGATGAAAAGTAATCCTGAAAAAAAACGAAAAGTAGAAGAAATGGAGAAAAAAAAAAAGAAAGAAAGAAAATGGTAGAAAGAAAAATGTAAACTAAAAAAAAAAAAAGAAAAAGACAGAAGAAGAAAAAGATATAATAAATTTTGTAATATAATTTAATTTAATTTCAATAATATATCAATCTCAATTTATATTATATTAAATTAAATATTATATTACAAAATATTATTATATTATATATATATATATATATTAAAAACTTGTTATAACACCACGTAACCTTAACTGACGTGTTTAGAAAAAAAAAAAAAGAAAGATAAATAAGATAAATAAGATCAATAGATAAATATTATATAAAATTAGAAAATCACACACACACACACACACACACAGACTTACACACACAGAGACAGGACTAAACTAAGAATCAGAATAATCTAATGAAAAGAATAAATTACAAATTACGTGTAATGAATAACACAAATCGATATATAGAATAATATATCGATTATATTAGATAATAATTAAAATTGAATTGATAATAATATGGGGTTGTGATAATAGAAAGAAAATGATGTATAGAAAAAATATGATGTACCCCCGGTCGGTCTTTTAAGTTCGCGAATCGTTGGAATTCGCGAATACGATTAAACCGAGTCGACGTTCGTGAAGCTTTTGAAGGAAAACGAACGACTAACCTCGGGTGCGGATCGATCGATAGAAGGGAGCTTTCAGCATGCGCTGCGCTTTCTCTCATTCCATCCCTTAAACACACTACCCTCTCTCTCTCTCTCTCTCTCTCTCTCTTTCTCTTTTAAACATATATTGTTCGTACCACTATACAGGGTGTATATCATTTTAATAAGCTTATAATATTATATTTTACGAATTAATCAAATATGAGAACATTATTCCTTATATACATATATTCTCAATATATATATATATATGTATGTGTATGTGTGCACATATGTGTATTTAAATATATTAGTAAAATATGTATGTATATGTATAATTATTAATATATTGTATTTATTATATTATATTTGTATTTTATTATATATATATATATATTTTAATAGAATATATTAAAATAATAAAATATAAATATAAATAAAATATATTATATTATATTATAAATTAAATATATAAAATAATATATACTGTGTGTGTGTGTATTTATTATTATATTTGTATTTTATATATACATATATATAGATAAAATATATTATATTAAAAATAAAATAATATATAAAATAATATATACTGTGTATTTATTATTATATTTATATATTATAATATATTATATATATATAAAAAAAATTTATCCTTTTAATCATAAAATAATTATGTATTAATTTATCGTTTTATTTAAATAAAAACATCAATCAATTATTTTACGTCACACTTATACGTCATTTTTTAAAAATACAATTTTCATTCTTTTTATAATATGACACTTTGATAAAAAAAAAAAAAAAAAAAAAAACTCAATATAAATAATTATATTTTAATAAATCCTACACATATGTACTGTACGTACATTTTTTTCTTTTTTTTTTACTAATCGTAAGAAATATTTCTATTTGTTTGTTAACAGAATATTTTTCTTTTCTTTTTAATAATTTTCGAATTGAATTTTTATTATGATCTTTTGCCACCCTGTATATACACGAAACACGAAAGCTTGAAAATATATTTCCTTTTCTTTATGCACGACGGCATAAATGACGTCTCTCTCTCTCTCTCTCTCTCTCTCTCTTTCTCTCTTTCTCTCTTTGTCTCTCTCTCTCTCTCTCTCCTTTCCATCGTACTCCGATTTTCATTCATTTTAACCCACCAAGCACACACATCTCGACGTACGTTAAACTTTCGTTGTGATGTTTCATTTTATTTTATTTTTATTTTTTTTTTTTTTTATTTTCAAGAACCCTTATCCAAGCGTTCTTATCAATCACTTTTCATTTTTATATTTTCCCGTCTCCTATTACAATTATCCTTACCAGATCAAATCCTTGAGAATTTTTTTTTTTTTTTTTTTTTTTTTTTTTTTACTATCTACTTCGTTCAATTTTTCTTTCTATCTGTCTCTCTCTCTCTCTCTCTCTCTCTCTCACTCTCTTTGTTTTTCTTTTTCTTTTTCTTTATTACTTATTTCGAAGAAAAGAAGAGAAAAGAAAAATAATGCAAGAAAAGTAATATATTTAGATTAAAGTGAAAGAAAAGAAAAAAAATAATAAATTATTCAAATAACGTATTAACATTAGAATGCAATTTTCTTTTTACTTACGATAACAATTTGCGTCATGAATTGAATTAAATTATTTTCTTCACTTGTTAATAATTAATAATAATAATTCAACGTAATAAAACGTAAATTGAAGAACATCACATTAAAATTATTCATTGATCGAATAGTATTGTTTTAATTTCGATAATAACATTATTGAATGAATTTTTTAACAAAGTGGTATTGGGATCTCTGGCAGGGGCGTAACAATTCGACCTATCTACTCTAATTTTGAATTTAGTCACCAGATGGCGTATAAAAGTGTTAGAGATCACACCACGAGGCGTAGCAATTCGATTTATCTACTCTAATTTTGAATTTAGCCACCAGATAGCGTATTCAAGTGCTACAGATCTCACCACGTGGCGTAGCAATTCGACCTATTTATTCTAATTTTGAATTTAGCCACCAGATAGCGTATTCAAGTGCTACAGATCCCACCACGTGGCGTAGCAATTCGACCTATTGACTGTAATTTTGAATTTAGCCACCAGATAGCGTATTCAAGTGCTAGAGATCCCACCACGTGGCGTAGCAATTCGACCTATTGACTGTAATTTTGAATTTAGCCACCAGATAGCGTATTCAAATGCTAGAGATCCTAATATATATCATTGTCATTCAATAATAATAAGTTAAGGAACAATACAAATTGTTATATAATTATTTATTAACATATATATATATATATATGCATCTTCATAGGTAAATACAATTAATTACCTATATATGTATATATGTATATAATATTTTAATTAATTACAGGTGTGAAAAATATCGTAGCAATGAAAATCATGACCTGATTTTTATTTACGTAACAGAAATATACGAAGTTAGAATGAATTTTATCGTAAGAGAACTTATTCCTATTACAGGTAACATCCCACGCATTGCATGACTCTCTTATGACATTTTGGTATTTTCAACAAACGACGATTGAAATGGCTAAATCAAAGTTTCTACGAATAACTCAATCATTCTTTTTTCCTTTTTCTCATTTTAGGTTAGTTTTGTTATCGCCATATTTCACGTATTAATCACGTGATTTGTAAGACATTCATTCAATTGACCAATTAAAATGTCATGTCGATATTATCGATATTCTTCGTTTGTTTTATTATTCGAATAAATTAAATGACAGATAAATTAATTTCCTTTTTTTTTTTTTTTAATTATTTTTTTAATCATCTTTTACTTTTTTACTTTTAAATAATACGCAATGCCTGTTTATATGGGAAATATATTTATAATTCTGACATTACATGTAGGCTTGTTTGAAATGTTTGCTTGAACATCGATCAAACAAAAATAAATTATTATTTTAATTATAAGAAATAAATGTTTTCCTCGTAACGTTGAAAACTTGTCAATTCACCTACGTATAGGTTATATTTTGTAATTTATTTAATTACATAATAATTCTTACGTTCAAAGGTTTATGGCTTTTATTTTTGTTTTGTTTATTTAACGTTAACAATATAACCAAATGAAAATTACGATGCAACTTTACAGTAATTAAATTGTAATTTATTAACTCGTGACTTGAACGTTTTCAACAAATTTCATTTGCCTTTAATGAAATAAAAATGTCGACGTGTATCTACAAAGAAATTAGATTAGTCACAATGATTAAATTAAAAAAAATAAAAAAATAAAAATAAAAAAAAAAACCACAAAAGAATGAATAAGCCTTTTTGTTGATACCTTTTACGATCTTGAAATTGTCGTTCATGATCATATTGCCATTGCTAAAAACATTTCTATGTGTTAGAATGTTAACTGTCGTCCACCCACATTCGAACTCTCCCACGTATTTTCTTGTGACTACCCTTATCGAGTGTTCTGATAACATCACCCACGACAACTTTTGGAATTAGGAAAGAGAATTTGATGTGTAATTTGTAAAAAGAAAAAATCACCAAGTTTTCTTTTGAATTTTTCTTTCTATTTACACTACTAACGCAAATTTTCTTCTTTTTTGAAGTTTTTTTTTTCGAAATGATTGATCAAATAAAAAAGAAAATAAAAACAAATTACAATCGTTCATTTGATCATGGTATTGCATAATCCAGTTTCTTTATTTTTTGGCGGGAGAAATGAATGATACAAATAAAAAAGAAAATTAAAACAAATTACAATCGTTCATTTGATCATGGTAATTACATTATCTGCTTTCTTTATTTTTTGGCGGGAGAAATGAATGATGCAAAAATAATAAAAAGAAAACATAATTTTCTAGCATAATATTATGCAATGAAGTGAAATAAGAAAATATATATATATATATATATATATATATATATATATATATATATATATATATATATAGTGTGTGAAATAAGGTGTGTGCTATTAGATTGTGTTATCTAACATAATTTAAGACAATTGTTCGCAAATATATATATATATATATATATATATATATATAAGAATATATTTATAGAATTTATTTATTTAATTTTTATAATTGGAAAACTTTCAATATTTGTACTTTTAATTTAATAAATATCAAATAATTAATATTAAATATTTTACTTTCTATTTGAATGACAGAGAAAATTATTTTATTATTAACAACAACAAAAATAGTTTTTTTAATTATATAACATTATTGTAAAAATTACTTCAATTACATTATTCCACAATATTATAGGAAAGAAATTGATTTTATTTTGATAAATATTCTCACACTTATGGCTTATCACGAAGCTCTTTATAAGTTACAAAATTCAACATCAGATGTCACAACTCGTCAAATTTCTTTCACGATTGCTTGACAATTCTACTGATAGATAGCGTTGCTAGTGGGTTTTTTTTGTTATTCATAAAAAGGACAGAAAAAAAAGCAAATAAAAACTCGCATTTTATACCGGTCACATTTACAATATTATTCTGATATATTTACGTCTTTAATAAAGTTCATATAATCATAAAAGATAAAGCAAATAAGCATCGTTGTATAGTGATCAATTTAGTGATGTAACGTCAATAAAAGTTACAAATATTTAGTAATATTTGTTAATAACAAGAAATAAACAACTATAAATGCAGAGAGTAAATGATACATATATAAAGAAAGAAATAACAGTTGTGAATAATTTCAAGTGATAAATATTTTTGTATTTTTGTAGATATCTGCTTACGTACGAACTTTGAATTCAACTTTCATTCAATCATTCGTTCCATACTTGACTACCAGAACCATGGCAAGCAATAATGATGCAAAGACATCTTTTGAAAATAAAAAGCGTAAGAAATGTATATCTTTCTATTTAATTGAAACAACAAATATTTTTCTCATTATTTATCTTTTCATCAAATTCATTATTTCATATAATTTATTATTAATTAAAATATATATATATATATATATATATATCTTTTCTTTTGTACTTAATTAGAGGAATACATGAACATGTCATTAGAAGAAAGAAAGAAATCATTTAAATCAACTACAAAGAGCATTAATGAAATACCAACGTGGGCAGAATATTGGTTTAAGAATAAATCAATTATAAGCGTTAAAGTTTCTAATCAAAATGCCAAAGCTGGCATGGATGTTGCCAAAAAGATTTCCTTTTGGATGGGAGACATTACCACTCTCGAGGTAGATGCAATTGTCAACGCAGCTAATTCGGTCTTAATACCTGGCGGAGGAGGTATTAAAGAATGGGTTTCAGCGAAAAGTATGATCCTACATTATTTGTCATATTTGAGAATGTTAAATGTTCTTCAGTCGACGGTGCTATTCACAAAGCTGCTGGACCTTATTTGAAAATGGAATGTGCCACGTTAGGGAGATGTCCTGCCGGAGAAGCTAAAATCACTGGAGGATATAGTTTACCAGCTAAATGTTTGTAACATATTATTATACATTTATTTCATTGATTTTGTTTAACATTTTTTCTCTTATTGTAACTTTATAGAAGTTCAATTTTAGATGTCATTCATACCGTTGGTCCAGTTGGAAAGATACCTGAGGTATTGGAAAAATGCTATAAGAATTGTCTCGATTTGGCAAAAGTTTATGGATTAAGAACCATAGCATTCCCATGTATATCTACAGGAGTTTATGGTTATCCACAAGAAGCAGCAGCTCGAGTGGCTTTGTCTACAGTCACAAATTATCTTATTAATGATATAGATAGCGTAAGAATTATTTAACAAATTTTACATCATTCTTGATAGATACGATAAAAGTAAAAAGAATGAATTATCTCAAGAAAATAACATACAAGGATACAAATGTATTTAATATTTTATTATAATTGCAGATGGACCGAGTAATCTTTTGCCTCTTTTTAAACAGTGATAAAGAAATATACGAGAAATTGTTACCAAGTTATTTTGATCTGAACTAAATACAACTAGCAGTTAAGTTTATATTTAGGTATTATTTTATTAGTTACATTCAATCAAATAAAATTGTATTTAAATATCTTTAATATTATTCGCATAAAATATTAAATCGAATAGAGTGGATTTTCCTTGATCCCATCTGCTGATAAAGATTCCATGTAATTATAACGTTCTATCTTTTTCTCTTTTTCTTTATTTACAGAAAAACATGGCATAGTCTCAAGAAAATAAATATTAACATTTCTAAAATCTAATATTTAGATAATTCTACCCAAGAAGAAATTTCAATTCAAAAATTCGCGGCATTCAAAAGAAGACCAATGGCGAGTTCGAGTCAGCGATCATAGCGCCAGAGTTTCGAACGCTGACCGCGTCTGGTATCCAACGACGGCGCGCCGCCATTTTGAAAAATCGAAGTGTGGTAATGTCTGTATGTGGTAATAGGTGGGGGACTGGGTCGTTAATGTCGATGATCATCTTGTGCGGAAAATCCGTCACAAATGGGTAAATATCGTACATTTTAAAAGTGATAAGGGAAAGGGATGGATAATTAGAATATATTATTCGCGTTATTTCGAGGGTAATTTATAAGATTGTGAGGAGACCGCTGTGGTGGATATGATCGCACACCCATCGTCGTCCTCGTCCTCGTCGTCGTCGTCGTCGTCGTCGTCGTCGTCGTCGTCGTCGTCGTCGTCGTCAACGTAGTGATCATCGTCGTTGTCGTCGTTGTCGTTGTCGTCATCCTCGTCGTTGTCGTCAAATGGTTTTAGTGTAAATTATAAATTTATAAGTGTTAATCGTGGTAATTGATCAAAATCACGATGAGTTAGTAAAGTAAGTAGTGTCTACAAATTTCTGATCGCGTTTTTTTTTCTCTTTCTTTACTGGTAACCTCGCAAAAGGTACTCTGTTACGTTCTGTCTCTCTTTCTCTCTCTCTCTCTCTCTTTCTCTTTCTCTCTTTCTCGGTTAGTTTGATCGGAGGGTGCGCTCTTTCGAAGGTAGTGAGCGAACAGTGAGGAGAGAGCTGTCGGTGTCGCGGCGGCGAGAGTAGTACGGGTGTCTTTTCCTCGTACACGGGTGTCGCGACATCGTCGTCTCCTCCCTTCGTATAAAAGGAGACGACAAAAAGAAAGGAAGGAAGAAAGAGAGAAAGAAAGAAAGAAAGAGTTGAGAAGGACGAATAATTACGCGAGTGTGTATATATACGTGTATTACAATAATATGTCTGTGTGATGATATTGGTTGCTGTTGG
Source organism: Polistes dominula (assembly GCF_049000335.1). Classification (NCBI taxonomy): domain Eukaryota; kingdom Metazoa; phylum Arthropoda; class Insecta; order Hymenoptera; family Vespidae; genus Polistes; species Polistes dominula. The sequence continues at coordinate 1,325,567 of NW_028301147.1, forward strand.
ACGGTAAAATAAAGATCTGTTCTAAGGAAAGAGTTAAAAAGTTAGAAAACAGCCGTCAAGAAACCCACACCACCATAACCATCACCATCACCATTACCAACAGCAATAGTAGTAGTAATAGTAATAGTACTAGTAGTAGTAGTAGTAGTAGTAGTAACGAAGCAAGAAGTGAGAACTGGCTTTTGCTAGCGTGGATTGAACAAACTCGTATTGGATCTCGTGGATGTGTGCGTGGGTCTTTGCAAGTGTGCAACGGGAGGAGAAAAAGAAAGAAAGAAAAGAGAGAGAGAGAGAAAAGTATAGTCGGCTTGTTGGCGAGGTCGCCGGTGTGCCTGGCGAGAGGAACCCATCGCGTCTTGAGTTCTTTCAAGGAGGACTCATCGTCCAACTAGAAGAAGAAGAAGAAGAAGAAGAAGAAGAAGAAGAAGAAGAAGAGGAGAAAAGAGTTGGAGCAAAGTGACTGGTACGACAAAGAATACAAATCAAAATAAGAAAAAGAAGAATAAGGAAAAGGATGTAACTTCTAACTCAATATACATTAATATATATATATATATATATTCTTCTTTCTCTCTCTCTCTCTCTCTCTCCTTCTCTTTCTTTTTTCGCTTGGACGAAGGCGGACAGAGTCCCGTAATCCTGAATGGCCGCCGCCACCGCTTTGTAGGTTACTGACGGACGCACGCGGAGCGAGAGGGAGCTCTTCGCGGCACTAGCGACACAGAAAGAGACGGGTAGAGCTTCTTTCGAGAGAACACGAAGAAGGAAGAAAGGAGAAAGAAAGAAAGAAAGAAAGAAATAAGGTAGACAGTCAAGCAAACCAACAAACCAACCCAAGCGAGCTAGGAGAGTAAAGGCTTGAAAGAAAAAGATAGTCAAATAGAAAGAAAGAAAGAAAGAAAGAAAGAAAAAAGAGAGAGAGAGAGAGAGAGTACGGTCGGGTGCGCGTGTGCGCGCGCGCGCAACTAACGCTCATACATTCACACACGACTACCGATGTACGGACAGCAGCAACAGCAGCAGCGGCAGCAACAGCAACAGCAGCAGCAAGGTACGCGATCACCACCACCAGCCTGCAGCCGGTTGTCCACCGTCTCGGAAACCGCCGGTTTTCCGCCTACCTTGTCGTCATCGTTATATTCCCTCTCACATTTATATTATATATCCTTTTGCTAGTGCTCTCTCTCTCTCTCTCTCTCTATCTTTGTGTGTTGGTTAGTGCATTATCTTCTTTAGCACCACCTTTAATATTTCTACTACTATTACTACTATTATCATTACTACTACACCATCACCACCAGCACCAACCACCACCAACCACCAATACTCAACCAGTATCGCGATTGTCATCGTTCGACGACAACGACAACGACAACGACGACGACCGACGACAACCAACGAGGCGTTGAGTTTGCCTTTTAAATGCAACCGTGATCATTTCCCACATGTTGTATGCATCCTTACGACGACGACAACGACACAACGACTCTACTACTACTACTACTACTACTACGATGACGATGACGATGACGACTTGGACTTGTACGTATCATTTTTGAATACGTTGCTTATTTTAATAATTTATTGTTTTATTTTCTTTTTTTCTTTTTCGAGACGGTTAAAACTAAAGTGCAAAGGACAATGACGATAGTTTACTTTATATGGCAATAATTTGTCTCTAGTTACGTGATAAAACATTTCTAATCAATTATTAATATATATCATAGTATATATATATATATCATAATAATCTAGATAAAATTTAGTATAATCGTGATAAACAATTTAATAAAGTTACTGTTTAAAAAGTATTGAGAAAAAAAAAGAAAGAGAGAGAGAGAGAGAGAGAGAGATAGATAGACAAATACACACACGGTGAATCGTGTGCAGAGTGAGTGTATAAAAAATATATATATATATGTGTGACCATGTGTATGTGTATCCATATATAATGTGTCTTCTTCTTCTCTACTCTCTCTATACGTGTACACCACGTCACTACTAGCCATCCCAGTAAGTAAGTACCTACAAAATCGTTTTGCCTCTCTGGAGAGTGCCGCGTGCGTGGAACTCGAGCAGTTTCTCGAAGCCGGTAGTACAGGGGAAAAAAGGGGGAAAGAGAAGGGGAGTATTGGGGGGGGGAGGAGGAGGAGGAGGAACAAATATATATAAACGAGGTGTAGTTTAAAGTAAGCTTGACTGACACTCTCGCGAAACAACTTGTGACGTTTAGGAAGGTTTGCTTTTTTATTTGTTTATTTGTCTTTATTTTAGGAAATTTCGAGTTTCTAATGTCAATTAATAATAATAATAATAATAATAATTTGTAATTTTTTTTCTAATCGTTTTTAGCAAATTTAACAGGTTCGTTAAATAATTTGTTTAATATCAATTGATATTTTCGATGAGTTTGAATTATTATGGGAGAGAAATATATATATATATATGTATATATGGGGAAGGTTAAATAAGTTTATGGGTTGTTTCCCCCCTTTATATCCACTTCTCTCATTCGATCCTTCGAATCGACGAAGATTCGATCGTTTCGTCCTTGTATGGTTCTACGGATCGGGTCCGAACAACGCGCCATCTGTCTTTCTGTTCTTTCTTTCTCTTTCTTCCTTTCTCTCGACATTCTTCATCCTTTTTCTTTTTTCACCTTCTCTCTCTCTCTCTCTCTCTTTTTGTTTGTTTGTATATTTAGTTTTGTTGTTGTTGTAAACTTTGATATAATACTTTTCGAATTACAAAAGGGTTGACGTAACATATATATATGTATATGTATATATATTTATATATTATTAACCATGAAATTTTCAAAGTCAGCTTCCAGGAATAAACTTACATAGATATATGTTAAATATTTAAACTAAGATCTAGTTATAATATTCTATTAATATTCTATTTGTGGAAATATATTGAATACATGAAGAAATTAATGGTATATCAAATATATATATATATATATTTATACAGGATAATTCGTGTAACAATTCATTCGTTGTAAATATTTTGTTTTTTTCTCTTTTATATCAATTACTTTTTCTATTTGTTCAAACAAATGGTTTCAAAATTGGTGTCCATTTGTACAACATGTATACTAGTTGCATTTACAAATGATCAATTTTTCAAACAATTTTTCGTTTTATATCAATTGTGTTAACTGTTAAACTGTTAATTGTAACTCACTTAAATTTGATGATTTTTATGCAAAAAAAAAAAAAAAAAAAAATTCAATATCATATTTTAGTCATAAATTTTTTCACATGCAACATTTTCCTCATACACTTTTCTGTTGATGAATCAACCTGTATATTTATATGATTTATTTATTTATTTTTTTTTTCTTTTTTTCTATAGTTGAATTATAATTCCAACACCGTGAAAAAAGATTATTAAATACATACATAATAACATTGGTCGTTCGTTAACCCAGGAAGATGATTTTATCTACGTGTTTTCCACGAGGTGTTCCGAAAAAGTCTATGTGATGATTCCTGCTTCCTCTTCCTTCTATTATTTATTTTTTTTTTTTTTTTTTTTAAATAGAACAAGACGATTCTTTAAGTTAAAGTGAAAGAGTTGATAGAAAGAGAAAGATAGACTGAAAATTGATAGGTGGAAGAAGTTAGAGAGAGAGAGAGAGAGAGGGAGAGAGTAGAACAAAGGCAATTTCGACGGTCAATACGCTCCTCCTGTTATGTATATATATGTGTGTATGTATGTATATGAAATGTATAATACGCTTACGTGCCTAGTACGTTCTCACACATATACCACATGTTCGTAAGTATCCCTTGAAGTTTCTAAACGTCTAAACCTATACTAGATTGTCGACATAAAAATACATTTCTATCTATAAAACAATCATAACTTTTTGTTTTATCTATTATTTTTCTTTCATTTTGATTTTAGTATTTAGTATATTTATTATATAATATTGAAGTTTTATGGTTTGCTAGATTATTGAACCTAATTTCATTAAAAGTAAACATTCCTGTTGATTGTACAATCTCTAGAAGTCTTTCTGTTGTTTTTTTTAATGATTATGAACAATTAATATTGAACCAAATTGTGATGGATACAAATCAATTTTATTATATTACATAATATAAATTAAATAAATATAATAGAAATCAAATTGTGCAATTACAAAATTAATATTGTGCATTGAAAATAATTAGGAATTATAATAATTAATTACACGTAATCTTTGATTATTAGAAATCAAATTATGATGATGGATACAAATCAATGTTATAATATTATTTAATATAGAAATTAAATAAATATAATAGAAATCAAATTATGCAATTACAAAATTAATATTGGACATTGAAAATAATTAGGAATTATAATAATTAATTACACGTAATCTTTGATTATTAGAAATCAAATTATGATGATGGATACAAAAATCAATGTTATAATATTATTTAATATAGAAATTAAATAAATATAAAATAAAAATCAAATATTATGCAATAAAATATAATAGAAATCAAATTATGCAATTATAAAATTAATATCGAGCATTGAAAATAATTATAAGTAATAATAATTAATTACACGTAATCTTTGATTATTAGAAACCAACTTATGATGATGGATACAAAAATCAATTTTACATTATTATATAATATAAATTAAATAAACATAATAAAAATCAAATGATACAATTAGAAAATAAAATTAAACATAATTCAAATATTAATCGATGACATATTTCAATCAAAGGAAGATTGTAACAAAATTTAATATACACAACAAATTTTAGAAATGATACAACAATAATTGTATTATTTAAAATACTAATAAACAAAATCATATGTTAAATGATAACAAAATGTTGAGCTTGAGAATGACAACAACTTGTAATCCAATTGTTTATTTTTTATTGTTGATATTTTAAACTTGATTTTATATCAATTTCATGTTAACACACCTAACAAAGATATACACACCTGTCGTGATTGGTACAATGGGTTTAATCAATTTTAGAAATATCCTAATAAAGATTTTTAGTTTAAACACGCGAACAACAAATGTTTAATGTGTCCTTTTCTGGATTTGATTTTTATATAATTCGTTCGTTCATTCATTCGTTCATTCGTTTGTTCAAATTCGTTCATTTGATTTGGTGCAATGCAAAGATCAGATGCATCTGTCCCATTGAAGTAATCAACCATTTCTATTTCTATCTTCATATTCGGAATATATATATATATATTTATTTAGTGATTCTATTACAATAATCTTTCATACGACTGATTAATATACATAGTAACGTATTTGTCATAGTAGTAGTATCATTCCAATCAAAATGATTTTCACGAAGGTACGCCCACTTGCTGCTTCTGCTTTTGCTTCTGCTTTTGCTTGTGCTTTTTTGCTTTGCACATTGTATTCGCGTTTTATAACGATGATCGAAGCATTTTACGAAGAAATTAATATCGTTATGGTCGAGAACAATGAAAAAACGTTTGCTTTTTTTCTTCCTTTTCGATCGATCACCAACTCATAACAAAAATTTATATCATTCAATTTATACGTAATTACATACATACACATATATGATATATGTTAGATGTAAATTATTCAAATAATCGAACAACATTGATTGTAGAAGTTAATTACTATATATATATATATATATGAGAATTATTTATTAGTTTCTATTGTAAAAATATTTTATTGTTTAATGTAATTAAGGGATTTATTGAAATTTTCATTTTTTTTTTTTTTAATATCTTAAAAAATAAATTAATAATAATATAATAAATATAATTAAAATAATAAATGTAAATTAATTTTTTTTAATATTATAAAATATATATTTATAATAATAGTAAATTTTTATTATATAATTTTGTATATTAATTAATATTAGTATAATTAATAATTAATTTTTATTAATTCGTTTTTGAAAACAAATCAATTTTAAATGAAATTATTATTATTATTTTTTTTTTTTATCAGACTATCTTAAACTACTTGAAAAATCCTCTCAATTACAATTATATGAGACACCCTGTATATATTATTATCATCACATGAATAATATGGGATAAAGATGATACACAGTTTGAAATTGTTTTGTAGAGTCCAATGAAAAAAAGCAAATGGAACTTCTCTCTCCCTGATCAATTTTCTTCCCCCCTATTCAACCACCCAACCCACCCACCCCTCTTCTTCTTCAAAGGACTATCGGTAATGATATCGATGTCTTTTAACGGTCTACTATCGATCGCTAAGTTGAAACCGTTACGAAAGCGTACGATCAAACTGCGTTCTCTTCGAGTTTTGCTAGTGTAACATTTTCATTCGTTGATACTTCATGTTGAGTTGTATAGAAAAGTATAATAATCTCTCTCTCTCTCTCTCTCTCTCTCTCTCTCTCTCTCTCTGTGTGAATGTTTCTCTCTTCGTGACTCTTTTTATCGTTCATGGTGAATCGTTTAAAACAAGTCGTGTTAAACTCGTTCATCGTGTAGTTTCGAACCGGAAGATGAATAAATGGATGATGATCGAGACGATTGACCGATATTTTTTTTTTATTTTTTTATTTTTTATTTCATCTTCTTTTTTCTCTCTATTTTTCTTAAATTCTCCTGTATTAGGAAAATCCTTGTATGTTTGGTTCACATTTTACAAAATGTTGCAAGAATAATTTAAAATCCTCTTTTGCTTTTTTTATTCATATGTTAGATTTTGTTTTATAAAAATGTTGATTAATGCAAATTCTATGATACGAGGTTTGGTACGAGTAAGGATTTTCGTTTCGTTGCTAAGCAACAACAGTTAAATGATATATTTAAAGTAAACGTTATTCTAAATAAAATGTAAACAAAAATAGGCTTAGTAGTAAAATGTTTGATTAGATCTTTGATTTGTTTATTAATTTTCTTTAGGATGTCTGAAATAATTATATTAATTAATAAAATTAAACAATAATATATATATATAGAAAGAAAGAGAGTGTAGGAGAGAGAGAGAAAGAGAGAGAGAGAGAGAGAGGATAATGTTTGATTAGGTGTTCAATTATAAATGTGGAAATAATATTATTTGTAAATGATAAGATAACAAGATAAATATTGAAAATTAGTCATTCTCATTTTAAATATATTTATTTAATTTAATTTAATTTAATTTAATTTAATTTAATTTAATTTAATTTAATTTAATTTAATTTAATTTAATTATATATTTGGATATGAAAATATTAATAACACATCTTTCAGATCTAATTTGTGTTGCAACATCAAACAAAACGTAGGAAAATTATTTTGTCTTGTATAAATTATTGACAAAATATATTATTTATATTTTTTTTTATATATCATTTACAAAATTTATTATTAATTTATATTTTTTTTATATATCAATTACAAAATATATTATTTATTTATATTTTTTTGTATACCATTTGAATATCAAAATTGCAAAGAATAAAATAATACTACAAAAAAGAAAAGAAAAAAATAGAAAAATTATGCATATATATTATATAAATCATTTGCAAAATATATTATTTCCATTTTTCATAATATATCATTCGAATACCAAAATACCATAAAAAAAAAAAAGAAATAAAATAAGAAATACTAGTAGGATTAAATTAATCCACAATTTAGATAAATTACACATATATATATATATATATATATATATATATATATATATCTATGTATGTATAGAATTTGTTCTTTATAAAGAAAACGTTGATGAGATCGAATTAGAACACTTGAAATAAACTACATATACGTATGTAGTTTACGTATGTGTATGTATGGGGTTATAAGGAGTAAGAGAGTATAAGAGGAAGGGGGGGGGAAAGGAAAAATACCTTGATGTCGTAAACATAGATCATCCGACTTATTGACATACAATGTTTACGTCGTTTTCTTCAACACAACTACTCGTCTAGTAAGAATCCTTAGTATTATTACATCCTTTATCGGTATCACATCGATCACATTTGAATCACATATCGATAATGTAAAATCACTCGTTGGTAATGTTCGATAATAACGATTTACCATCATCATTTATTTACTTATATAATAATAATAATAATAATAATAATAATAATAATAATAATAATATGTTGTGTATCTGTGTAAATTTGTATAAAGACAAATTTCTCTTTACACTTAACATTTACAGTGGCGTTTATTGTTTTTATTTTTTTCTCTTTTTATAATATGTTTGATAAAACTTGTCAGTGAGAGACAGAGATTATTATTCATTTTGGTAAGAAAATTATTTTGGATTTAATTTTTGGTTTTGTTTTATTTTCTTTTGTTTTCTATTTTATCTTCACGTACACATTCATACGTACATTCATACGTACATTTTCACGTACATATTCACACGTACATTTTCACACGTACATATTCATACGTATATTTTCACGTACATTTATTTACATTAATTTTTATAGTACGTTTGATAAAAACAGGTGAGAGAAAGAAAGACAGAGAGAGAGAGAGAGAGAGAGATTCATTTCTGTAAGAAAAATTATTCTGATTTTTCATTTTGATATTATTTTTCAAGTGATTTTCACTTACACACATATTAACATGATATTTTCAAGTGATTATCTGAAATTTTAAACATATATATATATATATATATGTATAGATAAAACCGATTTAGTTAAGATGAAAGTAATCCTATTCGATAACGTTGTTACACTAGTGTTTTATCGGTTAATTAATTAATCGTATCGCAAATGTTGTGTACACACATTTTCGTCAAGTGACCAGGTTATTCTCTACTTTCACAACACGATTTTACACTAAAACCATTAACATATATATATTAAGATATACATACGTGTATCTATGTATATATGTATGCACTTTTACGAGGTGTTTAATTTTTCCATACATTTAAACCACAAACATTAAATCGAAGTAATTAAACGATTAACGATGTAAATGGTGTTTGAAAGATTAGGATGAAACACTTTGTATATATGTGTACATACATATCTGTCTGATGTGTATGTATGTGTGTGTGTATGTGTAATCGTATTCGATCAGCAAGAAAGTCTGTTTTCTTAAACGAGCATTGTTCTATAATCGAACTATGTATCTATATTTGAGTATGTGAATGTGTGTATGTGTGTATGTGAATGTGTGAATGTGTGTATGTGTGTACTTGTATGTAAAACAAACAAACAATCGTTTGCTAGAACGAAGCAATAGTAAGAGACACCTTTTATCGACACCTGCTTGCTTGCTTGCTTGTATTCTTAGTGTTCTTAGTTTTATCGTAGTTCTCCTACCAACACAAAGATGATGATCGTTTAACAAGTATATGTATATATAGAGGAATAATAATGCACCTTTGTTTATAAGAAAGAGAGATAGATAGATAGATAGATAGACTATTAATTAATTAGCTCATTTGCAAAGTTTGTAATTAGAGTGTTAATTGGACTTAAATTATACCTAGAAAATTAATGTACCGTAATACTGTGATACGAAATTGAATTTAAGGTTCAATGATTTTTTAATTTCATTAACAAAATATAAATAGCAATGTTGTTTATCTAGTTTTGATTGAATTATTGTATTGTTTTATTAATTATTATTATTTTTCGTTTTAATTATTTTTGATTTGTAGTAGTTTCAATGATTGGGTCATTTTGATGGTAGGTTTCTTTTTTTATTAAATAAAAATATTTTTAGCTCGGTTAAATATTATATTATAATTAAATTGTTATATTTAAATTAAATATATAATATTATAATTAATTAAATATAATTAAATAATTTATTTTATAATATATTATAATATTATATAATATAATTAAATTATTATCTTTAAATTATTAGGTATATAACCACTCAGGTTTACTTCTACTATTTTCCTACAGATGGCTCATAAAAAAATGGCGGAACCAAAGTTGAACATCTGTGTTATCATATTTAAATTAATATATTTGAATTTTAATATAATTAAAATATAAAAATTTGTTTATCCCATAATATCGAAGATTCAAAAATTGTTCTTTTTGTGTGTGTGTCTGTGTGTGTGGTATAATATAACTTGGCAACACATTAAAGGTGTCCAATTTGAAACACGTTTCCCCCTTCGAGGTTACATTCATATGATTTTTCATGTTTCTATCTATCATTAAGCAACAAAATCATGAATTTTCAATTTTTATTAATATTTTTATGCTAATCCTCGTTCATTATTTTCTATGGTGTTACAATTTCTGACGTATTTGCGTTAATAGGACGATTAATTATGCTCTAGCGAACTTAGTTGCAATTAATTAACGTTAATTATCAGTCAATAATGATCACGTTTTACTTTCCAATAAATATGTCAACTTAGTTTTTTTACTTTTTTTTTTATTTTCTGCTAAGTTTCTGATTCGTTAATTAATCCTAGGAATATTTCATGATAATCATGTTAATTATGTCGATAGTTAAGCTTCTTGGTTTTCCCATGAAATTCCATTATTTCGATAAACAATATTCCGATGTATGGTGGTGTATGAGTTGAGTAGGTGCTTTGACACGTACTACTCCCCCACCTTTTCACTGTGTATATGTGTACATGTGTATGTGTGTATGTGCGTGCACGCGAGAGTGTTCCGTTGACCTAGTTTTAAGGGACGGTCTAGGACCTAATTTTGCGTTTACTTCGAATACCCTAGATTCGCTTTTCTCGATCTAACCGACCGAGTTTTGTGCTTTTCTTACCTCATCTCATCTCTTTTTATTTTTTTTATTTTTTTATTTTTTTTCTTTCTCTCACTGTTACATCGAAAAGAGTTTTTTAAATAATTTTCATTGGATCTTTTAATGTGCTAAGAGCATACATAAATATATGTCTCTGTTACGTGTACAACCCTGTGACACACAAAACTACTAACATAAATTTCATTTTATTTGATAGAATGTATTCTCTCTTTTTTATTTCTTTTTTTTTTTTTTTCTGAAATTTATGGTCCAAGTTTTAAATTGAAATTGGAAATATATAATTCCAATAATTCCAGTTGTTTTTTTTTTTTTTTTTTTTTTTTTTTTTACAAATTTAGAGTATTTGTAGAGGATGATTTTAATTAAGGGGTGTAAGGTGACTTAGTGCAATTTTTTTTTAGTATAGTTAGTATAGTTTTTTTAGTATAGTTTTTTTAAGTATATATATGTATATATTACAAACAATATATATATATATAATTATATATAATATATAAATATTATATATATAACACACACTATATAAATAATATAGTATTATTAATTATATTTTATATAATATTTTAAATAACTAACACAAAGAGTTAGGTTATATATAATTAAATTAATACAAAATATATAAATTAATAATAAAATAAAATTATAATGTAAATTACAATATTAAATATTATAATAAATATAAAATATAAAATAATATAATAATATAATTAATAATTATAAAATACATATAATTACATGTAATATAAAAATATTATATAGAAAATATAATATTTAAAAAAAAAGTCCTTATTTTTTTTATTATAAATTGACATGAAAAGTTGCATTAAAATAAAATTGATGATAGTTGTTCTTAGGTTTAACAGTAACTTCACGTACTTAAATGGATTCGTTTAGTTGAGTGATTTAAAAGAAAAAAAGAATAAAAAAATACTACACCCTCTTTTTTAACTGTCCTTTTTTTTTTTTTTTTTATTCGACTCCAACTACTTCTCGCTACGAAATTTCTCTCTTCTCGCAGTATTAATAACCTCGAATCGCGATTTACGTCACCCTGGCAGACTGTTGGTGTACTGACCAGCCTCGAAAGCTTCTTGCATAATGCTTTTAAAGATGTTGCTCGCAGATATTCCTTGTTTCCTTCCTTACCTACATATATATATATTTATTTAACTAATTAAATGAGTTTGACGTGTATACTCGTCAAGAAGTAGCAAGGATTTTCACCTCCACCACCAGCTTGAAGTTTGGGGTGGTGGTCGGTGGTGGTAGTGGTGGTGGGTTTTGTCAGTCGAGCTAAGAAGTGTGTGTGTGTGTGTGTGTCTGTCTGTCTGTGTGTGTGTGTGTGCAAAACTTTAGTCAGAATTCTCTCTTTTTCTTTCTCTTTCAGTCTGGTTTCTCTCGACCATATATGCGTTCAACATTTTTTATCGTACAAGAGAGAAAGAGAGAGAGAGAGAGAGAGAGAGAGAGAGAGAATTGTCGTAGTCGTCGTAGTCGTCTGCGGCTTTTGTGCTGCAAGAAGGCGGTCGACCAAAGGCGGAAGTAGTATACCGATATTCTCTCACTTTATGCTTTATGCCTTTGTACAAAAAAAAATAAAATAAAATAAAAGAATAAAAAAAAAAATAAATAAAAGGGTTGAATACTTCCCTTTTACCATTATATACAATTTTGCTTTTGTAAATGTGCGTTTTGAAAACGCAAATGAATGGCATTTTTTATTTTACTTATCGTGATAGTATTTGGAAATTCTCATGCAAAATGAAATAAAAAAAATTGTCAAAACAACACATACAACACACATATAAAATTCACGTAAATGAATAAAAAAAAAAAATAAAAAATACCCACCCTTCTTTCTTTCTTAAAAAAACATTTAATTTGGTTTTTTTTATTTCTAAGATTTGTCAACTTAGAAAAATTATTTGGTTTCTTATTTCTAACGTTTGTAATTTCAAAAGTTAATTTAGTTTTTTATTTGTAACGTTTGTAAAACAGAAATGTAATTTGATTTGTTTGTTTCTAACGTTTGTAAACTCAAAACAACAATTTTATTTTCTATTTCTAACCTTTGTAAGGTCCCCTTATAATTTTATTTTGTATTTCTAACTTTGTTAATCCCTCTTATAATTTTATTTTCTATTTCTAACGTTTGTGTGTAAACCCAAAAATAATTTTATCTCTTATTATTGCTAACATTTGTAAACCTCCCCGAAAAAATTCTATTTTTTATTTCTAACATTTGTAACACACCCCCTTATAATTTTATTTTCTATTTCTAACGTATGTAAACCCTCCCCCCCCAAATAATTTGATTCCTTATTTCTAAGGTTTGCAAATCAAAAAATATTGCAATAAATTCATAGGACAAAGTGTACCAACGAAATTGAGAAAAAAACCAGAGAAAATGTGTGATAATTCAAATTGTTTAAAAATCAACGTAATTTTTTCATTTGTTTAATTATTATAATATAATTATAATAATACTATTAATTAGAATTCTATTTATTTTTGTATATTATTGTTAAATTTTATTTATTTCAATTGAATGTTTGTTTATATGTTTATCGTACACTTTAAAGATTCACAGTGTTCATACAAACGTAGATTCGTAGTTTCGCTTTGGAAAGTATCAGAAAAAAACAAAATAGGAAAAAGAAAAAAAAACAAGGATAGAAAATGAAAGAAAAATCCGATTGAAGGAAACATAGTTCAAAGAAAAAGATAGAGAAATAGAGAGAGAGAGAGAGAGAGAAAGATAGAAAGATAGAAAGAGAAAGAGATACGTCGTTAAGGATTACAAAATTTCTACGTGCATGCACACGAACGTTTTTGCAGAGACTTTTTTTTATTTTTTTTATTTTTTTTTTTTTTTTTACCAAGTACACCATGTACATCTACAAACATTTTCACACACACACACACAAACACTATTTATTTTCACATATAGAAATGAACAGGATAAATACATGCGTTTGCAAATGGAATAAAGATTTGATATTCTCTCTCTCTCTCTTTTTCTCTCTTTTTCTCTCTTTTTTCTTCTTTCTTTTTCACCTGTCATGGGACTCGTTTTTTCTCTCTCTTTCCTATTATGGTTTTTTATTTATTTAATTTTTGTTGTTGTTGTTGTTGTTGTTGTTGTATCTTTCCGTTTTCTTTGTTGAATCGGCTTGAATGTAAAAATCATTCGTAGTGTAGCTCGTTTATAACATTTGCCGCTTTCTTCTTCTTCTTTTCCTTTTAGCAAAGACTTTTACCTTAGTGTACGTTATTTTAATATTCATTGGATCCCACGCATGCACTTTTACATATGTATGCATGTATACTACGTGAGTAATTACCTTTAGAGAAAAAAAATACACGGTTATATAGGGAGAAACGAAGGGGATAGAAATTTCTCATGAATCTTTCAAAACATCCTATATATATATATATATATATATATATATGTAGATAAAATGAGTATATATATATATTTTCGTTTGAAATTTTCGATTACATATTTTTTAAAAAAAGGAATAACCTTTCTGAAAGTATTTTTTAAATTTAAATTTAAATTTTAGTATGGTAAATCATCATCCTACTTATGTGGTTTTTTTTTTTTTAAGGTCTTGTGCAATTATTTTGTATAAAATTATATATAGTTTAGTATTTAAAATATATATTTTAAATATTAATTTTTTAATTTAAAATTTAAATTATTAATATATTAAATAATATTTGAAATATATATTTAAATATTAATTTTTTAATTTTTAATTTATATAAATTTAATTATATTATATTAATTATATTAATATTACACTTATTATTATCGTTAATTTATAATAAAAAAAATAATAATAATATATTAAATAATATTTAAAATATATGTATTTCAAATAGGAAACTCTTGGATACACACAAAATTAAATTAAACAAAATTTTACTAATTTATTACTAATTGGTATTTGTTATAAAAATATTAATTTTTTTAATTTATAATTTAAATTATTAATATATGAAATAATATTAATCAAATTACTAATATATTACACTAATTATTATCTTTAATTTATAATATGAATTATTAATATTTAAAATATGTATTTTAAATACAAAACTCTTTGATACACACAAAATTAAATACAAAATTGTATTAATTTATTAATAATTTTGATATTTGTTTAAATCATTAAACCTAAATAAAAATCAAATTTATTTCTATCAATAGTAATTGATTTAAAAAAAAAAAAAAATAATAATAATAATAATAATTTATTTATATAACTTTGATATAGAATTATATTAGAATATTTTATACTAATTGTGAATAATGAACGATATAATATTATATTTGATTTTAGAAATTAATTTATAAATTATTACGTACATTATATATATATATATATATGCATTTTTGATTAATCTTATTTTTATTTGTCGTAGTGGTATAGAGAGTTTATAAAACGTTGTTAGACATTTAAGCTCGATCTTGGCCTTTGAGTTACATTCCTAGACACACGGCTGGTTTTACAAACTATGATTCATCCCTCTCGCCTACCTGTCGAACTTCTCTCTCACTCTCATTATTTCTTTCTTTCTTTCTTTATCTTGGCTTCTATTTGACTTGATCTATAGTAACAGCCAAATTATCTTCGATAGAGTTACAAGAAGTGTTACAATTTATTTATAACAATTTTCTTTATCTATTTTTGTTTTTCTTCTTATTTGTCAATTTCATAAAATATTATTCAAATATAAATATATTATTATTTTTATTATTATTATTATTATTACATCATAGTATAACATACAGCTGATTATATATATATATATCGTTTTTCTAATAAAAAAAAAACAAATTGAAAAATAATAATAAAAATATTATATTAAACGTAAATAATATATTTGTTAATATTGTATTAGATTATATTAAATAATAATTAATATTATATTAATATAATTATTATATTAATAAAATATTACAGAGTATTTTAATATAATAATTTATACTTATATTAAATAATAATTAATATAATATTATACTAATTTAATAAATCAAGTATTTTATAATTTATAAATTAAATATATTTAATAAATTTAGTAGTATAAGAAGTTTATTTCAGGTATATCCCTTTAGGGTGTTTACCCCGAAGGCCCCCCTCCCTACATGTTCGTTCCCCTTGACAATATACTTAATTCTAATTATGCCCTAATATAATATTAGATATTAATATTAACAATATAAACAACATTAAACAATATACCTAATTTAGTAACTATATAGACTATATAAAACTATAACATATATATACTTCATATTCCTTACATCTAATTAATAAATTTAGTATTTTATAATTTATAAATTAAATATATATTGAATAAATTTACTAATTTAATAAATTTATTAAAAATATTATCCTAATATTACAAACACGTGAAATATACTTTCATTTGATTGGTTTAAATGGATTTACCATAGAAAAATGTATTCTGATCGCATGCAAGAAGGAAGAGGAATTGATTATCGTCATTCAATACATACACATGTATACATAAAACACACATCGATTAGTTAGATAGGGTTTAGCAGCGTGTAATTGAAAATACGCTACGATGCTCATACCAATTAACAAATATCTCTTGTCTCTCTTCTCTTAAAAAAAGAAAAAGAGTGAAAGAGATAGAAAGAGACAACCAACTTGACTATCTATACATACATAGTTGTGTGTATGTGCATGTGACTGTCTATATACAATCACATGTTTATAGATATACACATGTATTTAAATACGTGTCTGTACTTTCTTGTGTTAAATGATCGTACGTGTGTATCTGACTGTATGAATGTGTGTGTGAATGTGTATACAGATACACATGTATTTAGATACATGTGTGTACTTTCCTGTGTTAAATGATCGTACATGTGTTTCTGATTGTGTGTATGTGTGTATGAATGTGTATGCAGATACACATGTATTTAGATACATGTGTGTACTTTCCTGTGTTAGATGATCGTGAGTGTGTATCTGACTGTATGAATGTGTGTATGAATGTGTATATACAATTATATGTTTATAGATACACATGTTTTAGATAGGTGTGTGTATTTTCCTGTATTAAATGGTCATTCAACGTTATCACGGTCGATATCTGATAAGCCATGGCCTTGTGGTGGCTCCTCCGATGCACATCGATGCAAAAGAAATAGAAAAATAGAAAGAGATGTAAAGAGAATCATAAAAACAATAAAACAAACAACGATACCCATTTTTTTATTTTTTTATCTTCCAGATGATTAAGTTCAACTAACTACGATGCTAAAACTTTCTCTGGTGTTTTTCTTTTTATTATTCACCCCCTCTCCCATCCACCACCACTTTTCTTTTTCTTCATCATACTTTTTTCTATTTTTTTTTTTTTTTTTTTTTAATTTTATTCACCCCCCACCTTTTTTTTTCTTTTCATTTTGTACTTTCAAATTCCACGTTTATTTCTTCTGCTCGTTATTTTGTAGCAAAGAAAGAAGAATATAAAAAGAAAAAAAAGTACAAAATACAGTTGACCCTTTCTCCTCGAATATTTTCGATCGCTAATTGTTGCATTGAGAATCCACCTTTTGTTCATCCCCTTTTTCCAACCCCCGTCCTATTATCAGGGTTTGCTCGTTATTTCAATTAAAGTATAACACGAACAAACACCTTCTTTCGTATTCTCAATTAAATAATTCCTCAAAGAGATATTCTTTTCTTCAACTTGTGTTGTTAATATTAAGGTTTTGGGAGGTGTCTGTGTGGTTAAGTTAAATGACAATTAATTAGAACGATTATTATTATTATTATTATTATTATTTTTAATTGGCATTAGAAATTCGAAGTTGTTGTCAGTATCAGTCACGACTGATGTGACATTCAACGCGTTAAAAAGCCATCTATCGACAAAATCTGCAATTATTTTCTTACTAACCTAATATTGGGATTTCTAGCAATTGAATACGCTATCTGGTGGCTAAATTCAAAATTAGAGTAGATAGGTCGAATTGCTACTCCACGTTTCTAGTAGGGACCCTATAAGAGGGACACGCCATGTACATTGCTAGGCTGAAAATGTTTGGGGGGACAGCTTCCGTTGCATCACGCAGCCATGTTTATCTTTAGTATTTAATTGTTTTGTTCTTTTTTTAGTAGTTTTCTATAAATGTAAGTTTAATTTACTCATTTACATAATTACAAGTATATTTGTACAAACTTAACCTATAACTTATCGTATGAATGACTCGCGCGCAATCACGTGACTACACGAGTTCCAGTCCCCCAACAATGTACATGGCGTAATGTACATCCCTCCTATAGGGTCCCTAGTTTCTAGCACTTGAATACGCCATCTGGTGGCTAAATTCAAAATTAGAGTAGATAGGTCGAATTGCTACGCCCCACGCCTCTGCTAGAGATCCCAATAAATGTATTTGGTGTGTATAAGTTGTATTTTTTTTTTAATTTCCATTGTTTTTATTTGTTGATTTTAGGCGTAGAGAGAGAGGGTGCATCGTTAAAGGGTTGGAGGGTTTGAGGCAGTGAAACTGGCTGGCCTACAATGTCCGCTAGCATGCGGAGCACCCTGCAAACCGTTCCAGAGTCCGTGCCGGCCGACCACGTCACTAACTCCAAAGTAAGTTTTGCAAAATTTTATTATAATAATTAATATATATGTATATATTATTTTTCTTTTTATTTTTATTCTTATTTTTATTTTATTTTATTTTATTTTGAAACATTAAACCTTGAGACACCCTCGATCGAATGACTCTAATTTTTCATAGAATAAAATACAATTTATTTTAACAACATTTATTCCTGCTTTTATTCTGATTTTTTTTTTATTATTACTATTATTATTTGTTTATTTGTTTATTTATTTATTGATTTGGAATTGTCCGTTATATCTTTATATTTAAAATATTTTGAAATGTTTGATAAATGGTTGATTTTATTCGATTGGTAAAAGAATATTACAATTCATTTTGATTTATTAATTGATTTTAATTATTTATATCAATCATTATTATTTAAATTAATAATAGAAAAATTGTATTTGCATATAATTGTCCCTTTTCGAGATTATAACCAAATATAATTTTTATTTAAATACAAAAAATGCAGTCATTTGATCATTTTTATGTTACAAATCAGGTTTAGTGTTAAAAATCAAATGAAGAAAAAAAGAATAATAATAATAATATACACATAATTCTAATATTATTAAATAAAAACATATATATATATTTATAAAAAAAAAAAATTGGATAGAAAGAGAAGAATGGTTTTTTTTTTTTTTCTTTACAAACGACGACAGAATTTTCAAGAATATCGAATGCAGCGACGATCCAACTTTAACAATGAGATCAACGAATGAAAAGAACTTGATATAAATATTTAATATATATATATATATTTTTTTTTCTTTTTATTATTATTCATTCTCTTTTTTTTTCTTTTCTTTTTTAAACCAAAACCATAAAAGCAATACCCATTAAAGTAACAATCCTATTGCACGACCTTTGAACCTTATACTACTCGAAAGGAGAAGGATTACAAATGTCAGAAGTGCAAGTTCTGTTCTATGCGGTAACACATTTAACAACACAAAACATACATATATTTACGCCTTATACACACACAAAAACACATATACAGTAAGAATAATAATTACGTAGTAAAGGGGGAAAAAAATATATATATGTATATAAGATTAATAAATTTATAGAATTTTATATTTTTTTATTTAAAAAAAATAAAAATAAATTTTACATAAATTTAAAATAAAATATTAAAATATATAAATAATAATATATTATTATATATAGTAATTATATTACTATATATATTACTATATTACATTATATATAGTAATATAATATTATTTGTATATTTTAGTAATAATATTATATAATATATATACTATGTACTAAATATATATATAGTAATTATTTAGTAATAATATTATATTACTATATATAGTAATATATTAATATATTAAAGTATATATATTAATATATATGGTAATATATTAATATATTGAAAAAATTTATCAAAAATTCTTAACTTTCTTTTTCCTATCAATTAATATTACCATTTTTAATTTTTTTATTTTTAAATAAATGATTTTTATTAAATACAAAAAGATCGTCGCTGGTGATAGAATTCTTTTTAAAAATCCTGTCGTCAATAAAATTAAATATGTCTCAATTCGTTATTACTATATCATGCATATTATCATACATGTTTAAAGGGTATAGGGATAATCCTAGGGATAAACGTTGGTCCTACGTATATATATTTTTTTTTTCTATGGTGAAATGTTGTTGCTATCCATTTGCAATTATGGATCACTCTTTCATTGTATTAACTTTTTTTATTTCTTACATATTTATTTTTATAAATAATTATTTATTTATTTATTTATTTATTATATAAATATATATATTACGGAAAATGCTTGTGGTGTCGTCTATCTTTGGTTCATTTGGTATAAAGGGGTTTAGCAATGTTATAATACTAACAGCAAAAAGCTTTACAGGGATTTAATGGATTAAAGACAGTCGTCCACATAACGTAGAATATACATACACACATAAATACTTACATATATAGACATATATACCTACATAGACAGAAATATATACACATGTATACATAAATATATATATGGGTACCTTTAACAGCGGCAAAATATAGGGGAATTGATTTTACATCGACCCACGCGTTATATAACTAAAATGTTAAACCTATCAGAACTGGGTATATGGTTGTTGTTAACTTGATAAAGTTCTTAATTAAATGATCAAAGTCTTTCGTTGAGTGTACCTGGAAAAAGGTATCTCGAATTGAATTTTATTTATTTTTTTTTTTTTTATACTTTTATATTTGGTATATAGAAAATAATTAAAAAATATAAATAATGTATAAAAATATATAACGTATTTTATTATTTATTTTATTTTATATTATTAGGAGTATAATTTTGTTTCCATCATTTTCCATACAGATGGCTCTTAGAGGCTCCAGAGGCTTAGAGAAAAAATGGCGGAAGCAAAGTGTACGCCTATTATGTTTTTTTTTTATATTATTATTTATTTATTTTGTGAATACATATAAAAAATATAATAAAAATATATACAATTTAAATATATATATATATAATTTATATTTATTTTATTTTATATTATTTATATTATTAATTATATTTTACATTATTAGGAGTATAACTTTGCTTCCACTATTTTCCTACAGATGGCTCATAGAAAAAATGGCGGAATCCAAGTGTACGCCTATTATATTTTTTTATAATATTATTTATTTATTTTATATTATTAGATGTACAAATCTGCTTCCACCATTTTCCTATAGATGGCTTAGAGTCTCATAGAAAAAATGGCGGAAGCAAAGTGTACGCCTATTATAAATTTTTTATATTATTATTTATTTATTTTATATAAATATATATATTACATTCAATTCTGATTTTACACGATAGACAAATTACAGGAATAAAAAAGTATGATCAAAGGTTGTGTATACTCTGTGCTTGGAAAAAAATAAGTTTAATTGTATCGGAAATTTTTTTTTTTTTTCTTTTAAAGAAACTAAAACATAACCTAACAAATTCCTACAACATTTTATTTGAAATTTAATCGAACGAAGTTAGTAGGGGCAAGAAGGGGCAAGGTTTTTCTTTTTAAAAATCATGCGTAATTACAATATCAAATTTCTTTTTTCTAACCTTGTTTGTTAGAGATGAGATTGCATAGAGAGAGAGAGAGAGAGAGAGAGAGAGAGAGAGAGAGAGAGAGAAAAAGTAACGAGAAAAATTTGATTTCATGTAAGACACGTGTATTCAAATTTGTTTGATTTATAATAAAAAAAAAAAAAACAGTAAAAAAAAAACTAACATCGTGAGATACCGTACGTAATTTAGTCTTCTCTTTTGAAATACTCGTCAAGAATTTCATTAGATTTTCTACAATCTGAAAGGAATCGTATTCGATGTAAGTGAGAGAAATACAACACAACAACAACAACTACTACTACTACTACTACTACTACTACTACTAAAGTAGACAGGTTTTCTCGACTAAACAGCAATAGCAAGAGCAACAACAAGTAAAGAAGTCTCTACGAAGTTAGCTTTCGAATTTTCTCTAGACGAAACGTCAAAGTTGTTGTTTGCTTTCCCCCTCCCCCTCCCCCC
The DNA here is from genome assembly GCF_049000335.1 of Polistes dominula. Lineage (NCBI taxonomy): Eukaryota > Metazoa > Arthropoda > Insecta > Hymenoptera > Vespidae > Polistes > Polistes dominula. Next base: position 1,347,523 of record NW_028301147.1, read on the forward strand.
CCCCCTCCTCCTTCCATCAATCTATCTTTCTCTTTTATTCATTGTTAACCATGCTTGAACGGAGATATAACAGTTATAGGTTAGGATGAACATTTCTATTGGATTTTACCAAATTGAATTGATGTTGATTTTTTAACAAATTAATAGAAAATTCTTTCTCTAACTTTTATATACATATATACGTGTGTGTATATGTGTGTGTGTGTGTGAGTGAGAATGTGTTGTGGTTGGTTGTTCTACATGCTCGATTTCTCCCCTTTTTTTCTGTCTTTTTTCTTTTTATCGAACGATCTCTTTCCTATCCTCGTTGTGTGTTTCGTTTCCAACGTTTCATGCTCGAATTGAAACGACGGAACTGAACTGAACTTAAACGGAATACAACTAGAACTGAAGGGAACAGAAATGGAACTAGCTAGTTACCTACCTACCTACCTACCTACCTACCTACCTAGTCAATGTAGTATTTATATATATATATATATATATATATATGTTAGTTTAATCGATAACTAATTTATAGACGCGAAGAGTAGTCTGTGAAAAGGAAACAGTTGGAAATGAAACGAGGTTGGTAGCACACCTAAATAGCTACCTTGTCTGATAGTTCATCAGGCATCATCAAGTGTATATAAACTCCTCTACACTTTCGTACTTTGACTTTAACTTTTAAAGATACTACAAAACTATTACTACCTTCCCACCCCCCCCCCCAACCAACCAACCCCATCTTCCATCTTAGAGGATCAATAATTTTTTTTACTTTTATTGTTTCTAATCAGGAATGACTTATCATTTCTTCCTAAGCCAACATTCGACAAACCTTTTTTTCTTTTTATTATGTTAATTGTTTATTATGGTAAATATTATTTGTTTTTATTTTAGAGTGAAGTAATTGATTTTTTATGTTTTTTACACTTTTGGGGTCATTTTTTTTAGAGACATTCTATTACATTATTTTGTTCTTACTGCTTTTATTATTATTATTATTATTATTATTTATAATTTCATTTTATTATATTTATTAATTTATATTATATTATTATTATTATTATTATTATATTTAAATTAATTTATTGTAATTAGGAATTAATGTGTAATTTCTTCCTATCCCCCACTTAGACACTTGTTCTTTCTATTTTATATTTATTTTATTTATTATATTTGTTATATCCTTTTTTATTTTTTTATATTTATTTTCATTATGTTAAATAATATTTTTTAAATTTTCTTTCTTTGATTTTTTTTTTTTTTTTAAAATGAACCAATAAATTTTCCTGTTTTATTATTCATTATCTTTTTTGTTATTTTACGATCATCTCATTAAATTATTTTGTTTCTACTGCTTTTACTATTATTATTATTATTATTACAATTACTATTATTATTATTTATGAAGTAGTATTCTTAGTAGTTGTGATTTATTGATTGTCTTTAATAATTGCAAGATTATGTTAAAGATTAGATGAATATCATTTGAATATTTTTCTTGCATTATTTTTCATGTTCTTTTTTCTTGTTTTATCGATCATTCGAAAGCAAGAAAAAACTCGCTAACTTTTCAAGAGTTAATAATAATAATAATAACTAGAGAATCAATTAGGGATAAAAATGAGGGATGAGGGATGAGGAATAAGGGATTAGGGATGATCTAATCGATTAACCAAACGTTCTTTAGTAATAAATGTTCTAATAAAGAAGAAAATGATTCGTACCAACCTTTCTTTTCTTTTCTTTTCTTTTCTTTTCTTTATCGTTCAAAGCGATCAAATTATTGTGATCGATAAAAAGGTTGAAGAAAAAGGTTGAAGAAAAAGAAAAAATAATAATATAATACTTTTATTTTATTTTATTTTATTTTCTTTTTTGAAGGATGGGTTTTGTGTTGTAACAACCAGTCACAGTCGGTCGATCAGAGTTGGTTCGTTGGTTCGTTGGTTCGTTGGTTGGTTGGTTGGTTGTAAATCACGAAACATCGTGTTCAAAAGTATTATTTCCCCCAATCCCCCTACCCACCCACCCACAATCCTTGCTCGCTTGTAAAGATTTCACCTTAACTTTTTACCTTTTTTTTTTTTTTTATTTTGAAACCTTTTGTAACACGCATGTTATATTTGAATCCCACCTTTTTTTTAAAACGATGTAAAAAGAAATTTTAATGATTTAACGTGTTAGATCAAAACTATGATAAACAATCGAAATTATTATATCCCCCACAAACCCCCACCACCACCACCACCACCACCACCCACAATCCTTGCTTGCTTCTAAAGATTTCATCTTTATTTTTTTTTACCTTTTTTTCTTTTCATCTTTGTTTCGAGACCTTTTGTAACACACATGTTAGATTTGAATTCACCTTTTTGAAAATGATGTAAAATGATTTAATGTTCAATGATTTAACTTGTTAGATCAAAGTATGATAAACAAGCGTAATCTCCTATTTTTGGATAAAGATTACTATTACCTTCTATATGATTTCATTCTTAGCTGAGTAATTCGAGTTAGTGTACTATTACTACTACTACTACTACTACTACTACTTATTAGCTTGTTGCTTTGCGTTGTCATTACGAAACTAAATCCAGTAATTTATATTTGCGGTTTCTATTTCTTTTTTATTCTTCTTATTTTTTTTATTTTTTTATTGTATTTTTTAAACGAGAAATTTTCAAAAAAAAAAAAATCCATTTTTTTCTGAACGTATTCAAGTAATTATTTAATTAATACAAACATTTAAGTCTCATTTTATATTTTATTGCACACATTTCTAAAATGTTTCTAAAATGTTTCATAAATGTTTCAACGTGTTTTAAAATGTTTCAATAATTTTCATGAAAATTAAACAACACGGGTATGATTCAATAAAAATATTGAAAAATTCATTCTGATTATGAAAAATTGATGGGAATAATGGGTGTTGTTAAATCATCATATAATTTGTAGATATTTTTATGACAGAAAATAAAATTGGATTACAATATTTATCGATGTACTTTATGATAAAGGATAATATTTGTTAAACGAAGAAGATATATATATATATATATCAGTTGATATGTAGGGAGTGTGTGGTGTCGGTTTAGGTTGATTGCTGACCCCCATACGTATGAAATATATAGCCTGGCTTAGAATTGAGCTCAACTATAATAATTACGAAGTACCGACACAACTATTCACGTTGATATCTCATGGTGAACTCGAATCATGATGACAACACTAACTCAAACTAGTTAAAATAAGTTTCAATATTTTAATTAATTAAATTATTAAGTGTGTCCCATATTATCATTTTTACGAATAATTTCTAATAATTTTGATCAAATTTATATTTAAAAAAATATATATATACATATATATATATATATATGGGAACGTTATTGGTCCTATTATAAAAGTGTGTTACAAAGTATACTTTGTAATTGTTCGTTAAAATTCGAAATTAGTTCACGGCATTTCGCCAATGTGCTTGCAATGTGTTGGCACGATTATCATAGATTATAAGCCAACGAAATATCGTCAAAGCTTTTCGTCTTCGTTCGTTTGTACCTCATTTCATTCCTTCCTTCCTTCCTTCCTTCCTTCTATCTTACCTTCCTTACCTTCCCTCTAACGAAACCACTTTACTTATGCATATACACAAACATATACAAACACATATACACACTTATATATTATTGACCAAGCGAAATGAACAGATGTACATAAATATTTTTCGCAAATTACGCGACTCTTTCCAAATTATACATGTCCACACAATTTCTTTTTTTTTTTCTTTTTTTTTTTTTTTTTGAAGTGAAAACTTCTTTAGAATCAGGGTGATTTGAAAATCGTGAAACGGAAGAATGTGAAAATTCAATAAATAATTTAATTCTATATATTAATTAATTAATTAATTAAATCTTCTTAATATATATAAATTACGTGTGACGTTGTTTGTCCGCAATGGACTCCTAAACTACTGAACCGATTTGAATCAAATTTTGCACAATGTGTGCACTTTCATCCAACTTGAAAGATAGGATAGTTTATATCACAATTTATAATCGCAATATTATTTGTTTATTAACAAAGAGTCATGATTATCTCTGTTAGTTCGATAAGACTCTAGCAGATGGCGGTATAAGGTAATTCGTTGATTTAAAGACTGATTGTGAGCCACAGCAACCCCTCTCTAGTTCTATATATAAAAATTCAGTGTCACAATATGTTTGTCCACTAATAATTCCAAAATTACTCAACATTATCTTAATGATATTTATTTTATTTCACGTGATTTTTTTCAACTTAGCACATAGCACAATTTTTATCGCAATTTTTTTGTTTGTTTATTATTATTTTTTATTACTAATTTAAAGATTTTTATTTAGAAGTTATCTAGGTTCTGTAAGGTTCTTTTAATAGATGGCACTATATTACAATTCAATTATTTTGATATATTCACGTTTCGAAGCTTGATTTTCTTTAAAGGTTTCACTTCTACCGATGATCTGCACACATCTGTTTTTTTTTTTTTTTTTTTATCAAACAAATTATCTACATATATATATTTACATGTGCGTGGGTGGGTGTGTTTGTCATTATTTTATATATTTTTTCTTTTCTTTTTATGTATCATGCTCGTTAGGGGAATTGAAGTGAAATTGACTAACGAACAGTAATAATTCTGTATTGAAACATTCTTAAATTAGAATTCTTTTAAAGTGAGTTAATACATTAAAGTTTTGAAAAACATGAGATATACATGTACACACAGATATATACACATATATACAAGCTGACTCATTGGTTACCCTAAAGGAAAAGTAATTCGTTATCGTGTCCCAAGCAAGCAAACGTTTTGCGCTTTAAATCGAATGACGTAAAAGGTATCATCGAAGGAAGAAGATGCTATAAAATAAAAATAAGTGTGGGCCTTATTTAATCGTACATGGTGATATATACAGTATATACAGTGTCAGACCTTTCAATATATTGAAATATATTGTTTTATTGTAATTAAAATTAATTTAATGTTAATTAAAGTGTATACAGATGCACTTTAATGTATTGTTAGAAATATAATTTGAGGTTAGGTTATACGATCATTAAAAAATAGTAAAAAAAAATTTAGTTTATTTATATAATTTAGTTTATTTATATTATTTAATTTATAAATTTAGTAAGATATTTCAATGTATTATTAAAAATGTAATTTGAGGTTAGGTTCTACAATCATAAAAAAATAGTAAAAAAAAATCTAGTTTATTCATATTATTTAATTTATAAATTTAGTGAGATATTTCAATGTATTATTAAAAATATAATTTGAGGTTAGGTTCATCATCATCAATCATAAAAAAAAATGGTAAATAAATTTAGTTTATTATTTAAAAAATTACTTTTATTTATTTGATATATTATAAAAGAATTTAGTTTATTATTCAACTCATTGATGATTAATATTGTAAAATTCTATCGAAGGTAAAAACGCCCTCTAGGGAAGTGTTTTTTCCCCTCAATTTTTTTCCCATACATCTCTCTCAATTGATTTCAACGACTGACAGAGAGAGAGAGAAAGAGAAAGAGAGAGAAAAAAAAGAGAAAATAGTTTTCAGTCAATATTTAAACTAAACGTTGAGCGAAATTAGATTTCTTGAACGGTGAATTACCGATGGAGAGTAGCAAGTCGATCAAGAAGTTTGCGGATTGTAACGCCAGATGGCGAACCTAGTCAAGTCCGACATATAACCTATAAAAGATGAAGAAACATATATGCAATTAATATATATGTATATGTATCAACATTTATATACAGAAATACATGAGATAAAGTGTAATAAAAAAAAAAAAAAAAAAAAAACATGAATTTCCAATACAAACAAAAAAAAACATTTTCATTTTTAATTGAATTTTCTTTACAGTTTGCAATCATTTCATTTAGTTACTTTGTAAGTAATATGATTAAGTTTTGATTCATTAATTAATATCTGATATTTTTTTACAATATTAAATTGTAATAAACTATTTAAAAAAAATTCTTTACTCAACTTTTTATCGATTTAACGATTATATAATAGATTTTGTAACTAGGACCGACATTTTTCTTTACTATCCACCCCCCCAACCACTACTACCAACTCCTCTTCTTCTTCTTCCTCTTTCTCGTCATAAGAATATATAATATATATATATATATATATATATATATATTTTATTACATAACCTTATTACTTTGATATAATATAATAGTTTTCTATCTATCTTTCTCTTTCTTTCTTTCTTTCTTTTGGTATTTCTTATTTCAAAGAATTACCGATAAAGAGTTCTAGTTTTTTTTTCTCTTTCTCGCTTTTAAACTGAAAGATTTACGAGGCCGATGGTATGTATACTTAGGTGTGCATGCATTATAGATGTGTACAGAAGTTAACGTCTCTCTTTCTCTTTCTCTTTTTCTTTCTCTTTCTGTCTCTCTCTCTCTCTCTCTCTCTTTCTCTTTCTTCCATTTCGACGAACTCATTCAAGCAAAAGTAGTAAACTCGTAAAACTATAAAAGTCATTTATAAGCTCTAGCATAGTAAGAGGAATGATTGAAATAGAAATAAAGAGATAGATGGAAGTAGTTGAAGAAGAAGAAGATTATAAAGGAAAAATAAATAAAATGAATGAATAAAATGAAAACGTCTAATCAGTTTCAATACTTATCTAAACACGATGAATTCTATCGTTTATTTTTTTATAAAAAAAAAGTTAAGTGTTAGTTGTAAAGTTACTAGATTTGTAATATAGAAAAATAAATACCTAGAACGTAATGTCGGGTATATTTAATAGTTATTGGGATTTTTAGCACTTGAATACGCCATCTGGTGGATAAATTCAAAATTAGAGTAGATAGGTCGAATTGCTACGCCCTACGCGTCTGCCAGAGAACCCAATGGAAAATAATTTTGGGATATTTTGTTGTATGCAAACAAAAATTTCGATGAATTTAATACAATTTTATTTATTTATAATATATATATATATATATATATATATATATATATATATATATATATATATATATATATATATAAATTATTATTAATTAATTATATGATTTATATTAAATTTTTTAAATTTAATATAAGGGTCAATTAAACTACAATTGTAAATGAAACAATATTTGAACAATAAATTGTTCCTAAGTGATCCTAACTATCATAAACCAAAAAAAAAATAATATTTCAACATAAAATAAAAATAATAACTAATAAAATTATACAATAATAATTATAAAAAAAAAAAAAACCTAAACGAAAAAGTTAAAGTAGAACATTAAACGTACATCCAATTTTCTTCGATGCAGTGTTGAAAAAAAAAATATTATTTTTAAAAATTACTTTAAAGTATTGTTTATTTAAAAATATATTATACACGACAGTAATATACCGATCTTTCTCTTTTACTAAAAAAAAAAATATTAAAAAAAAAAAAAAAACTAAGAGAAAAGTAGTTGGCCTGTGTTGTGGCTTTTCTCGTAGGTGGAACCAGCTTTTTGTTGCTTAAAAAGTGTTGTCCATTAAAGGTAACACGTTTGTAAGAGAAACATCGACAATAGTTGTTCTGCAAATGGGTTCGGCAATGGTTCTTGCTGCCATTTATGGCGTCCACCTTTCGTTCCGATCGTCCTCGGAACACTCACCGAGCAACAGCAGCTGTCCAGTAAGATTTTACAAATGCATATGAAACGTGAAAATCTTTATGGACGTGTTATCGACAGTTTTTACTTGTACGTTTTTCGTCCATTTCAATAGGAACATTTACAAACACGTACACATACATATGGTTTTTTTTTTTTTTTTTTTTTATTACATACGTTTGCATCGAATTATTTTATTTTTAGTATGATTTTTTTTTGAAGATATTATTCTCGAAGTTAAAATAAATGTAGATTTTGTTTGTATCTAACTGCTAATCAAACTAACCTAAAAACAACTTTACCATTTGTTTTGCAATTTTGACACAACGTTGAATTTGCATACAGCTAGATTTTGTATTACAATAATTTATTTATAAAATAATTAATTAATATAAAAACAAAATGAAAAAAGATACAGATAAGTCCAGCGCCATCTGTTTGCCATAGAATGCGATGCGTGCGCCAAACATTTGAAAATAACCTAATCGTTTGTTCCTAACCACTAATCTCCAAAAGTACTTTGCCGATTGTTTTGAAATTTTGACACAACGTTGCATTCACATACAGCTACGTTTTTATTACAATAATTTATTTATAAAATAATTAATTAATTTGTAAACAAAACAAAAAAGATATACATAAATCCAGCGCCATCTGCTAGCCATAGATTTCAATGCGTGCGCCAAACATTTGAACATAACCCAATCATTTGTTCCTAACCACTAATCTTCAAAAGTACTTTGCCGATTGTTTTGAAATTTTGACACAACGTTGCATTCACATACAGCTACGTTTTAATTACATTAATTTATTTATAAAATAATTAATTAATATAAAAACAAAATGAAAAGAGATACAGATGAAAGTCCAACGCCATCTGCTAGCCATAGATTTTGATGCATTTTCCGAAACATTTGAACATAACCTCATATTTTAGCTCACATGAGCTACAGTAACGCGTGAAGTGCCGCAACTAGTTTATTTATAATATAAATATTTAAATTGAAATTAATTGAACCAATGAAATATTATTCATCCTATAATAAATCTAATAAAAATATGCAAATATAATCGGATAACTCGTTCAAACGAAGATTATGGAGGGGGGTTGGAGACGCAGTTAGAAAATATGTTCGATGACATGAAAAAAAAAAAATACAAAATAAAATAAAAAGAAATAAAGAAGACTATCGTGAGAATATATATATATATATATATATAGAAAAGGATTCTTATCAAAATGACTAAAATATCGATGTCACGAAGTGGAACGTGACAGTTACGTGCAAAAGCTGTGCTCGAGTTTAACCCTTTCGCTACGGTGGGCCTCGCCGCGAAGTACCTCGTCTAGAACGGAGCGCCGTACCGAAAGTGGGAACATTAAGCGCGCGCAGTCTTTAGCATTCGGAGCCTATTGTCTCAAAAACGACTTTGTGACATTACTTTTAGAACCAAAATGATTTTTGTTCATAATTATGTGACTATAGTCTATGACTATAGTCACCCGTCGCGTATAGGTGGCATCGTGTGACGGGTGACTATAGTCACCCGTCGTGTGCGGGTGTCGTTTTGTGGCGGGTGACTATAGTCACCCGTAGTAGTGAAAGGGTTAAGATCGAAGTGATAAGAGATTGTGAGCTTCTTGTTCGAGTTTTCAAAAGAAAAAAATCTTAAAAGAAGGATAGGTGTTCTCCTGGCCTCTTTGATTGGTTGGTTGGTTGGTTGGTTGGTTGGTTGGTTGGTTGGTTGGTTGGTTGGTTGGTTGGTTGGTTGGTTGGTTGGTTGGGGAGGGGGAGGAGAAGGCCAATCGTGAATCGATCATTCAAAGACACTTTGACTTAAATCAGATGAAAGTGAGGCTTTTCGAGTTGTTTTCGAGAGTATCAGAAACACCAGTAGCATCATCACCAATATACCAATACAAATACTAATATCAGGAACAGTAAAACAGAACCTAGTAGTAGTTAACAGCTGGTGTTTGCTTTATACCCATAGCACAACGTGGCCATATTCTGCCATCGTGGATGCATCGTGGATGCATCGTGGTGCACTTGTAATACCCCCTTTCAATGCGTTTACCAAGTGCGTTCAAGGACTCGTATTACTCGTCCAACCCAACCCAACCCAACTCAACTCAACCCAATCAACCAACCAATGTGTAAACGAATACGCTTTTTTATACAGCAAAATCTTAACGAAACTCTTGCAACGTTCTTTTGTGATTTTGTTGAACATATTTTTTTTGGGGAGGGGGGGTTGTCCCTAAAAAAAAGTTGTCTTACCAATTTTAACCCTTTAGGTACACACATTTATATTGTAATAATTTAACAAATTAATGTTAAATATAATACGGTTTTTTATATTGCAAAATCTTAACAAAACTTTTAATAAATTTATCACAAAATCTTAAAATTGTTAAAACCTTAGCATTCGAGTTTACTGCATTTAATTGAATTTTATTGTTATTGTTCAAACCTAGTGACAAAAATTTACACTAGATGGACTGATAATTATTTAATTAGATTTGTAAGATAATTCATTTTTCTCTGTTTTATTTTTAAACTAGCTATATTTACTTAATTTGTCTAATTAAGTTAATTTGAATGAAAAAAAAAAAAAATTATCGTAGCTCGTTATACAGTTCGAACAATAAATAATAGAAGCTTTTTACATCAAATTAATTATATTTATTAATTACATTTGGATAAAATTAAATTATCATTCATCATTCATTTTATTTTATAATAATATATTTATTCTCCAACGAATATGAAATTTCATTTGTGTTAATTTGTATCATTGTAAAAAAAAAAAAAAAATAATATCTATCACACATATTTTGTATAGTTTAACATTTGGAATGTGTTTGATCTTGACCTGTATAGAATACATAAATACTTTTGTTACGTTAGTTACTTTTCAAACTAGCCGTGCTGTCTAGAAAATAACTATTCACGGAAGTGAAGATTCATCGCATATCTTATCCAGTATAATAGTAGTAGTTGTGTAGTTGTACAATAATACTCATAGTAGTAATTGCAATTGTAGTTGTAATAATAATAATAATAATAATAATAATAATAATAATAATAATAATAATAATAATAATAGCAGTAGCTCGTTAAGAAAAGAAGGTTTCTACTCGAGTTTGTAGAAAAGGCTTTTCTTACAAGAGCACGATTCTTCCTCCTCCTCCTCCTCCTACTTCTCCTCCTCTTCTTTCTTCACTTCCCCTCCTCTTTTATGTTTCTTCTTCTTCTTCTTCATCATCTTCATGTTTTTTTTCTATCTTTTTATCTTCTATTCCTTTTTTTTTTCTTTTTCATCATCACTTTGCTATTACATAACTGCTCGTGCTTGCGAACAAGATCGTGAGCAACGAGTGTGAGATCATTTCGTGGTAAAGTAGGGTAAAGAGTGGGGAGTAGGAATAAGGAGTGGGGAGGAGGAAGGAGAGAAGGGGAAGAACACTGTGACGTCATAGGGAGAATCCTCTTTACCAAATGAAACACCATATATATATATATTTTTTTTTTTCTTTTCTTTCAGTCATTCCTTTCTGTATAGCAATAATGACTAGTATGATTTTAATTTGAAATATTTGACATTTGTAATGAAATTTCGTAATAGGGAATTGGGGTGGGTGGGGGTAGAGGAGTGGGGGGAATATCTTCATACAATATTTTTTCTAGACAAATTTATCTATATAGATATATATATGTGTGTGTGTGTTTTTGATAATTAATTATAATTAGGTTTTGAATCTACAATTTATGGGATAATTAAATGAATATCTTAGTTTATTCATTTCATATATATATATATATATATATATATATATATATATATATATATCTATTTAGATTATTATTTTTTTTTTTTTGGTATTTATTATTAGCCATATTTTTGGCTTGAAGATGATCGTGAATTAATGCAAAAGTTGATGACACAATTTCAGCTAAAATTAGGCTTATCTTATTACTTTGTTTAATAAAAAAACAAACACACACACACACAAATTATCACTTTGTAATTCTACACGATTTGTATAATTACAAATTGTATTTATATTAATATGAATTTCATAAGATTGTATAATGAAAGATTAATCATATAAGAATATTAGATATATATATGTATATAAAAAAGTAACTTTGCAAGTATGTGTGTGTTTGTGAGTGGGAGGAAGGGGTGGGGTAGGGTGGGGGTGAAGTCGCGAGGGGGAGGGAGGGAGGGAGGGAGGAAAGACGACATCGATTATGTTTCTAAACATATCTCAACTAGGACGCAGCTCAACTAAAATTGGAAACGGACACTTGCTTTTGCGTACTCACGTCAAAAAACCAAAAAAAAAAAAAAGAAATGTTAAAAAAAAAAGAAAAAAAAGTAAGAAAAATTTCAATGTCCTCTTTTCCATCCTTCTCTTTCTTAGATAAGATTAATGTATCGATTAAAATATGATGAACAAGACTATTGTGTGAGTTTATTATATATTTATGATTAAACATTATCGGATAGGGGTTGTATGTTGAATGTAACGTAAGATAATTTGGCATATTTATTTATTTGCTCTAATTTTTTTTTTTTTCTTTCTTTTTACCAATTGCAACATAATCACACGAATGATGCAAAAACACATTTTGCTTTTTATAGAATTGAATAAAAATAAAGAACATAATATCTAAGAACACACATATATATATATATATTGTTTGATAAAATTTTAGAAAATGATTTTCTCACGATCATAATCAAATGATCTTGCTGTTTCTCATTTTTTCATTTTTTTTTTTTCATTTTTTTTTTTTTTTTACTTCATCTTACTTTAAATGAACTCACAATTGACTGAAATATTTTAACAAGACTTGAGAGAAATCATAAATTATCATTTTTCGAATATTATAATTGTTTTACTTTATCGTATATCAAATTAATTATGATGATGATGATTATTAAGAAATCTCAAATATGATTTTTATTTAATCATTTTTTTTACAAATCCCCTTTCCCTTTTTTTAATTATCAAATCTTCAATGATTCAATCAACTTTTAAATAACAACCTGTATAACTATTTTCATTTGTATTTTTTTATTTTAATTATCAAATCCATTCTAATACTTTTCAATATCAATCTGTATATTTATTTTCATTTATATTTTTATTTATATTTTTTTTTTTTTTGTTACTATTTAGAAGAAGAAAAAAGAACAAACATACAGTGTGTCACGTGTACGTACACGTCACATATACACACATTCACACACATATACCTAATATACACGTGTTTCTTGTTGAATATATATATATAACTAAAATGAAGAAGGTAGAAGACAGAAAATGAGATTTATTAGAAATTTCAAGGCTTCTTCGAAGATTCCACCATCTTTAACGTAATACAGTTGTAATAGTAGTGGTATATTAATAGCAATAGTAGTAACAGTAGTAGTAGTAGTAATATATAATAGTCGTACAATGTCAAGGACACCTTTCACCAGGCCTTATATGTTGATTAATGTGACATACGAATGAATCGATAAATCGAAGGGCACAGGGTAGGGGCTAACCCTTTTTTTTTTCAATACGACAAATTAAATTTCTGATTCTTTTTATTAGTTTTTTTATTATTATTTTTTTTTGTAGTAAAAATTACAAAAAAAATGAATAACAATATTAATAATAATAAAAAAAGACATAATATCATCCGAAACTTTTAATCATATTAAAATTTAATTTCACGAGATATATAATGTTTGATGTGTTTCTAAATTTTACAGGGAAAGGGTTCGTCTTTCACGCGATTTCGCGTAAGTACAATTAAATTCAAGTGAAAGCACGTTTTTATCGCCGTTTTTTTGTTTGTTTTTTTTTTTTTTTTGTTATTTAATTTATACTACTAAAATATATTTTCTTAATAATTATTAATTAAACGAACATCCTTAGATCGGATTTTGTTTTTTTTCCCCGTTGGTTCGTTCGTTCGTTCGTTCGTTCATTTACTAAACTCAAATTTGTTTGTTTGTTTTTTTTGTTTATTAAAAAGAATGAATAAAAATTATAGTGGGAAAAAAATTATGCCAATAATTATAGACCAGTGACAAAAGGGTGGTTCAGAAAATTGCACAGAGGTTTTGTTTTATGATTTATTTTTTGATAATTATATTTATACATATTATTATATTATGTATAATATTATATAAATTATATTAAGTGTTTATATTATGATAAAATAAATATTGTAATATATATATATATATATAAATATTATATATAATAAAAATAATATTATAATATTATAAATTATTTTATTATATTATATATATTGTAAATATATATTTCTATATATTTGTTATTTATATAAATTATAATATATTAAATTATATTCTAAATTTATTATTATTATTATTATTATTATTATTATATATATATATATATTTTAATATTTGATATAAATCATAAAATTCATTCTTTTTTTTATTTAACAATTTTTTTGACCAAAAGTTCAACGTCATAATTATTGGCACAACTATCTATTTTATCGTTTTGTTTTTTATTTACAAAATTATTTCATAAACATTATTATACGTATTATAGAACCTTTCCTGTATAATACTAATTATATTACTCCTGGGTTGTCAGACGATTTATTTAATTAATTAATTAATCAAAATATTGACCCATTACGTAATACTACAGAGATCAACCCCTTCCCTTTACCCCACCTCTCATAGTATTTTATGTATATTTTGAAGCATATCAATTTTTTTTTCTTTTTTATAAATATTCATAAACATAACACAAAATATTGTTGAATGATCTTTTTTTTTTGTTGCTGTTGTTGTTGTTGTTAATAACTTTGATTAATAAAATCTCTCTCTTAATTATATATATATAAATTTTATTGAACGAGTTTATTGAAAGAAAAAGGAGAATAACAGAATAATAATCATACAGTTTTACGTGTATGTGTGTTTTGTATATACAAATACATTCATTGTGAGATATGATTAAATGAAAGATAAGAATGAACGTAATTTTATGGAATATTTTAAATCTTGGGTTATCTGCGGTTAAAACGATCTACTTTGTCAAAGGTCAATTTACGGAATTGAAATATCAGTCTTTTATAATAAACTAAAAATATCGTCTGATTTCTTTTTTTTTTTTTTTTAAATTATTAATTTGAAACAATCAAATACAATTGTGTACAATATTTAATTTATTCTTGTCAATCATTCTTATCTTGTGTTTTACACAATGAAATTTATTACAATTATTCTGATAGCATATAAAAACAAACAACAACAAAATAAGTTGATTTTTAAAAAAAATTGAATGAACTTTAAATATACCATTTACTGTATAAAATACTTTGTGTTATTTGTATAGTAAAATTTAGTTGATAAATTAATACTATGATTTTCTTCATGTATTAGATCGAGTCATAAGTAACTTCCGATGCGTCTATGTAGAATCTATTTTTCGTATTTACCTATTATAAGTCACCGAAACAAACGAATTTTCGATATCACTGTATAGATGAGGATTTAGTTTAGTCTTCTGTCAACTTTTTCATGTAAAAACTTCTTTAGAATGGGTGTGATTTGAAAAAATGTAACGGAACGGTAGGCGGCTATGTAACGGAGCGGTGGGAGACAATGAAACGGCTGCGATACTAAATAAGAAGAGAATACAATTATCCTACAGCAGATATTTTGTATTCGTCTCATTCTCTCGAAATTTAGTTTTTTGAAGGTTTCACTTCTAACACGTGTGATCTGCACACATGTTTCTTTATACAGTCAATGTTACATTTAACCGTTTTTTCTTAAACCACTGAAATGAATAGTAAAAAGTGCATATTCGACATGTAATGCTTTAAGAATTGAAACAAGGCAATTAGCACTAAAGTGGCAACTGAAAAAATATGCAGCTTATACAGTGCAGGACTTGATAACTGATAGGGGCAGTCAGAAATTGGTTTGTCAAATTCCGTTTCTGGAGATACGATCTTAAAAAATGAACCAAGTGCAGGGACGTATTTTCGACTTTGATGAACCTTTTAAAGGTAATATTGAGAGCAAAATCCAATAGATACGTTGAACAATTGCAAAAAGTGCAAACAAAAAAACCTCCATGAAAGGTGTCTTGCACTTATCAGTCGTAGAAACGTCATTATTTGTCTCATAAAAAAAATGGAAGTTATTTATGACTCGACCTAATACTTTATAATAATTAAAAGTATCCATTTGTTTTTCTTCTTTTCTTTTATTTAAATGATAAATTCGAAACATTGAAATACAATTGTCTCTACCAAATTTATTCTATTCTTGTTCATGATTATTTTACTATGAAATTTATTAAAATTATTCACACATAGCTCGTGAAAAAAGGAAAAAAAAAATAGGTTTGGTTTTCGTTAATGTTGAAATAAAAATAATTGAATGAACTTTTAATGAATTCAATGAACAATTTTCTATGTACGATTTACTATACAATACTTTGTGTGATTTGTATAGTAAAACTTCTGATTAGTTAAAAAATTCAAACTATTATTATTTTCATCATTTAAACTCTAACTCTCTAGTTTTCATTCTGAATATTATCTACGATACGCACTCTTCTAATACTCGCAAATTCTATTCTTAGAAACTAATGTGTTCCGAGAGTATAATCCACTTATCCAGTGTGTATGCGAACTAGCGATCGAAAGAACAAACACAGATACGAAACTGTATAATTTTGTTGTATGACAAAACTCACACACTTATTATATATACAAGCTCGTAAATTTTTAAATGTGTACGTGGTTTTGATATTTTATTTTATTTTTTTTTTTTTTTTTTTTTAATGCACACCAATTATAATAATTAGACTTTTAAATTACCATAATCAATTGTTTTTTTTTTTTTTCAATGCACACAATTTATAATTGAAATTTTTCATTATCATAATTGAATATAGAAGAACGTTATTTTTTTATAAGGTTGGTTATTATTTACTATAAATTATTGAATTTTTAAATAAAATATAATTCATTGAAAATGTATACCCTTAATACAGAGTAGTAATAGTAATAGTAGTAGTAGTAAAACTCTAATAATAATAATAATAATAATAATATAAAAAAATTCAATTGAATAATTATTTATCGATACTATATTTTGCATTTTTTATGATTTAATTTATAATAATAAATAATATTTTATATAAAATAAGTCACACACCATACCAAAATCATTTTTTTTTTTTTTTTCAATTTTTTGGTGATAATAATCCACTGTTATAATTATTAATAACATTTGAATAATAATATGAGACGTTCGATACTTGATTATTGATTCCTTGTATTTTTGTTTATATTTATTTATTTATTTTTTTTTTTTTATTTAACACGAATGACTCATAAACAATTCTTCGATAGTCTTACTCATCTCAAAGTTCCGGAATCATAATGAAATTAGTCGATGTGCTCAATGAATTATTATTCACGTGAGTCAATCTTACAATTAGCTTCTTACTAGAACATTTTTATTCACTACAGAGGACTAATCTATTTCTTATTATTATTCTATAATATTTCTATTTAAATAATAATCAAATAAATAATTAACATTATTATTATATTAATTTTTTTTTTGAATTTTATTTGACCACAATTATACGTGAGTATAAAAGTTATCATTGATGATGACTTTGATCATAAACTAAAAAAAAAAAAAAAAGAAACATTAGTAAGATTAATTTTTAGATTACAATTAGGTGGTGATAGTTTTATAACATCACACATAATATACAGGGTGGTGTATTATTTAAAAATATTATTACATTATTAACTATTAAATGCCTGATTGATTAATCGTATTATTTTCACATTCAAATCAGACATTATTTCATATATTAGTGACCTAAAAAAAAAAATAAGAAAATATAAAAAAAAATTTATAAAAAAAAACAGATAAAAAAAAATATATAAAATAAAAAATATTAAAAAAAAAAAAAAAAAGAAAAAAAAAGAAATACCTAAATATTGTAGTTATTTAAAATTTTGTACACGTTAACCAGTTAAGTGGGTTCGACGTGTATACACGTCATTACTTGTTTTTAATTCCACACCCTGTGGTGATCATTTAAAACTAAATTCCACAGTCAACTGGTTAACTCGAGCAATGTTTTAAAAATAGTCAAAAAAAAGTAACTTCGTTGGAAGATAAGATCAACTTTCAGTTAGGTTTCCTCAGTGCCAGTGACTTGGTCATTTTATTTTCATTTTTCTGTTTTTTTTTTTTTTTTTTTTCGGTTTTATCACTCACTCAGCACAATCATACTGAATATACAGACGTCAAAATACTGGGAGCTAAATGTTTTCCTTATATTCGTTTTTTTTTTTCTTTTTTTTTTTTAAATTTACGATTCGAATATATAAATACACACATAAATATGTTTTTATTTTGTACACATATGGAATATGATTCTTTGTATGTTTTTAAAGGGAGACATTAATATGACGATTATGTGTCTCGTTAAAATAAAATTATAATAATTTAAAGAGTTCTTCAAATGAAACAAGAAAGAAAAAAAAAAGAAATTTACTCGATAGGTTATCATCGTCGAGTATATATATATATATATATATATATATATATATATATATATATATATATATATATATATAAATTTTTTTTTAGTTATCGATGTCAAGGTTAATACGTATTAAGCACATTTTCGTAATGTATCTGTTTAATGATACTCGTATTTTTCAATTATAGATCATTCTTAGTGGTAACAAATTTATTTTTTTTCCCCCATAAATTTTTTTATTAATTCGTATTTTTTTCTTAATATGGTGCACCCTACAACGTTTCGTAATTTTTTATTTTTTATTTTGTAAATGATGAAATATTTCTTATATATTTACTAAATGCATATTGATTAATTTAATTGTATTAATTAATAATATTATTTTATTATTTATTATTATTCTTATTATTATTATTAATATATTAATTATTATATTATATAAATTTATATATATATATATATATATATATATATATATATATATATATATATATATATAATATAATATAATATTTTATATATTAAATAATTATATAATTATTAATTTTATATATTAAATAATTATATAATTATTAATTTTATATATTAAATAATTATATAATTATTAATTTTATATATTAAATAATTATATAAATATTATTATTATCTTATATATTAAAATATACATTTTATTTTTAAAACGTCTTTAACTATTTTGATATTTTCTAAACTTATAATACACCATTCATTCATAATTCATATTTATGTAATTTAATTTAATTTAATTTTTATTTTTTAATGTGTTAACTATATAATAATTTTATATATTAAATAATTATATAAATATTATTGTAATTTTATATATTAAAATATAAATATTATTTTTTAAACGTGTTTAAACTATTTTGATATTTTCTAAACTTATAATACAACAGCATTCATTCATAATTCATATTTAGTTTAATTTAATTTAATTTTTATTTTTTAATGTGTCAATTATATTTTGACAATTTTCTAAATTTATACTACATTCATTCATAATTCGTATTTATACAAAAAAAAATAAAAAGGGTTGGGCCTGATAAATAATAATTCAAACAAATGTATCTATAATATTTCTCATGAAATGTTCTCGCGATGTGTTTAAATACATTGACACACATATTAAATATTAATAATATTATAAATCAATTTATTTGCATACGCGCGTTTTTATTTTATATTCGTGATGATGGTTGTGTTGGTTTGTCTAGTATAAATAAGAACGTAATAAAATTTCTCTTTTCGTATGCACCGTTACTTTCATCATTGAAAACGCATCCGTTCTCTTTACGAGAAAGTTCTCTCTTTTCTTCTCTTCTCTTAACGTAGATGCACAAAACATATACACACACATGCAGACACTAAATGCAACATATATATATGTATATATGTAATTTATAATTACTTTCCCACTTTTGAAAAATGTCTGTCAAAAACAAAACCGTAAGATCGATGACAACCTTTTCCAGTTATATAGGGGAAAAATGTAGAATGCATTATTATTATATTTTTTTAAATAATTAAAAACATATAAAATAGTAAGAATAAGAAAAAAATATAAATTTATTATTTATTAATAGTAAAAAAATAAAAAAATGTCTCTAAATTATAATCTGGTATATTATTATTAATTTTAAAGGGACCCGAATAATATTAAGAAGTATTATTATAAATAATTCAATATTAAAATTATTAAATTAAAATAATACAATATATATATATAAAATTACCAAATTAAAATAATAAAATTACCTAATTTAAATATTACAATTATCAAATTAAAATAATACAATATATAAAATTCTTAAGAAATTGAATAACAATAAGCATATAATATTACAAAATTATATTATAAATAAATTAATAATAAATAATAAAAATTGCCAAATTAAAATAATAAAATATATAAAATTACCAAATTAATATAATAAAAAATTGGCTAATTAAAATAATTAAATTACCAAATCGAAATAATAAAATATAACCTAATTTAAATATTAAAATATATAAAATTGTTAAGATTGCATATCAATAAACATATAAAATTACAAAATTATATTATAAATAAATAAATAATAAATAATAAAAATTGCCATATTAAAATAATAAAATATATAAAATTACCAAATTAATATAATAAAAAATTGCCGAATTAAAATAATTAAATTACCAATTCGAAATAATAAAATATAACCTAATTTAAATATTACAATTATCAAATTAAAATAATACAATATATAAAATTCTTAAGAGATTGAATAATAATAAGCATATAATATTACAAAATTATATTATAAATAAATTAATAATAAATAATAAAAATTGCCAAATTAAAATAATAAAATATATAAAATTCTTAAGAGATTGAATAACAATAAATATAAAAAATTGCCCGATTAATATAATAAAAAATTGCTTAATTAAAATAATTAAATTACCAAATCGAAATAATAAAATATAACCTAATATAAATATTACAATTATCAAATTGAAATAATAAAATATATAAAATTCTTAAGAGATTGAATAACAATAAATATAAAAAAAAATTACCCAATTAAAATAATAAAATTGTCACAAATTGAAATTATAAAACGTAACCTAATTTCAATATTAAAATGATCAAATTGAAAGTAATAAAATAAATCAAATTCTTCGAATTGTGAATAACAATGAATATATAAAATTATCAAATTATATTATAAATAAATTAATGAATAATAAATTAATTAATTAATAATAAATAATTCAACAAATTCACCTAATTAAAATAATAAAATATACAAAATTCCTTAGTATTGAATAAACGAAGTTAATGAAATTAACGACAACTTTAATTAGGATGAAAAAAAAAGATTAATAAAATAAAATAAAAAAATAATAAAAATAAAATTAAATTAACATTAAAATAAAAGGATAAAGAATAAGGTTTCGAGTCAAGGTCCTATTTTCCCCATTCGTCCACCTCGTATCATGTGAGTTGGGTCCCGAAGTCAATTAATCTAATGGATCTATCCTCATACTTCATGTTACAACGTTCCTCCTCCTCCTTCTCCTCCTCCTTCTCCTCTTTCTCCTCCTCCTCCTCCTTCACCTCCTTCACTTCCCTTCATCACCTCCCTTCAATCCTCTCTTCGTGACTCTTACGAACCACAAGAGACGTCTTTTAAACGCGTTAGTTGCACAACGAATACATCTAGGCGCGGTTTATGCCGTTTAATTTCTATTCACCCGATGGCATCCACAAAACAACTGCAACTGCAACTGCAACTGCAACTGCAGCAAGCAAACCAGCCAAGCCAAGCTGCTGCTACTGCTACTGCTACTGGTGTATTTAAAAGAGAGAGAGAAAGAGAGAGAGAGAGAGAGAACAGTAAACGTGACTGGGATGTACAAACACTCAGTTTTACATTTCGTTAAACAACCACCTGGATGCCAAATTTAGAAAAGTGAAGAAGCTATTTTTTTTTTTTTTTTTTTTTTTTTTTTTATAACCAAACTGTCAACTGCAGTTCTTTCGTTCTTTAATTTTTTTCTTTTTTCTGAATTTTTTTTTTTTTGATGATCAGTTTTGCAACCAAATTTAAACATATGTTGGATCTTTTGTTTTTATTTTATTTATTTATTTATTTATTTTCTTTTGGAATAAAATATTTGATATTTCTTTTAATACGACAATAATAATTATGAAAAATTTGTTTTTTTGTTATATTAATTTTAAATTATTATATATTTAATTATATATAATTGCTACTACAATAATATATATAATTAATGTGAAATAATTATATTTATATATATATATATATATATATATATATATTTTATTATTTTAATTCGATAATTTTAATGTTTAAACATTTTGGGTTATTTTATTATTTTAATTTGCTAATTTTATATATTTATTGTTATTCAATCCTAAAAATTTTAATATATGTATATATATATATATATGATTGAAATTTAATATATTATTAAAATATATAATATACATATATTATATATAAGTTATATATATTATTAAATAAATTACAAATATTATTTATAAATTTCTATATATATATATATCAAAAATAAATTTTTTATTAAAATGTTTTAAAATTAACTACAACAGAATGTGTGCACACAATGTACTATGATAATTTGTAATGTTGTATATTTCCAATATGGAATTGAATTTAAATTAACTCAAGAATTAGTTTAATTGAATTAGAATTTCAA